>NC_059328.1:1926666-2247777 GCF_018350155.1 Leopardus geoffroyi | reverse complement strand
GCTTTACGAGCGTTCACGGCAACTCCTGACGCTCCCGCCCCCACACGCACACACGCCCACAACCCGCGCTGTTCCAGGTCCAGGTCAAGACAACAAATACAGTGAGACTCCAGTGAGAATGAGGACTGCAATCCCTGTGACAACAGTGCTGGCCTGTGAACACAACTCCTTCATTTTACGGAAGGGGAAACTGAGGCCCAGAGAGGCCCACTGACTGTGCCCTGGAGCACACAGCAAGTTAGCAGATATGCACTAGAACAGGGAGTCCCAGAATCTCAGGCCAGAGCTGCCGTAATCTTCACGGTCAGAAGAGGGAGGTGTTGCGCCAGAACCCTCCAGAAACTCCCGCCGAAGGGCTGAGTGACTACAGGAAGAAGTTTGAGGAGGCGCCAGGTCCCATGGACCCCGGCCCGGGGCACCTGCAAGTGAAGGCACCCGAACCCCGGCCCCGGGCACCTGGAAGTGGAAGCACCCCTTCCGCAGCACCTCCTGGTAGCTCCTCCCCGCCACCCCAAACTTCTTCGTCCTGTGCAGAGCCCGCAGCTTGAACGTCTTGGGCTTCCGGAACACCGTAAACATCCTCAGGACCTCCGGCCCCGCCGGCGGCACCACTCAGGCTGTTGTTCGCCCAAGACCCAGAGATCAGCTGAGCGGCGGGGGTGCGGAGCTCGGTGGGCTCTGCGACCGAGACCCGGGCCGCGCACTGTCCCCCCGGAAACTCCATTACCCAGAAGGCCAGGGGAAGCAGAGGTGCAGCCCCGCCTTGCGCGCAGACGCCGTCCTCCGGGGACTTCATTACCCAGAAGGCCTGGGGAAGTGGAGCGGCAGCCCCGCCTGTGCGCAGGCGCCGTCCTCCCCGAGACTCCATTACCCAGAAGGCCCGGAGAAGTGGAGGCGGGGAGACCCCGCTTTGTGCGCAGGCGCGGCCCAGCCCGGCCCGTCTGGTTGTCATGAGAGCGGCGGCCGCGGCCCTGGCGCTGGGCGCAGGCGGCCGGGGCTGCTCCTCGGCGGCCACCGCCGCTGCGGCTCGGGGGTGCGGGCCGACCCGGGGCGGTGGAGGAGGCGCCGCCTGAGCTCCGGAAGCCGCTGCCGAGGGGCGGCGGAGGGCCCTGGGAGCCGTGAGGGCGCCGAGGTCCGGGCGGGCCTTCCGTTCTGACAGGTACCGGGAGTCCCGACGACACCGCGCGGGGCCTGGCGGTGTGGGCGCGGCCGGGGGCCGGAGGGCGGAGGCCGAGGGGCTTGGGGGCAGGGGCAGGGGGCCGGGCCCGGGAGCGCGTACGGAGCGGGGTGCCCGGGCCCGGGTGGGCGCTGCCCGCGCTCCGCCCGCCGCAGCCCAGGGTCCGGCCTGCGGTTGCCTCCAGTCGGGGTCGCATTTAGCGTCGGGTACTCTCTGCACGTCGCGACCTCCGTGTTCGGGCCGCACGGCTGATGGGGACCCGAGTGAGTGAGGAATGCGGTCGTGCCGCCGTGCGGGTTCGGTGCGGCTCCCCACCCCCACCTCCCCACCCATCTTCGGTTTCGGACGTGCGCTCGGCGGCACTTGCGGCCTTTAAGATTGCTTGGCCAACCGTTCTTTACCCGCCTAACAGTTAGGTTTCCGCAAAAGAACAATGGAAACAAGGTTTGTCTCCTAATCTTGTAGCCAAACGTTCGGAAGTTGCTGAATTGTTTCGCTTTGATTCATGGAGGTCAACGATCCTGAGAACATCTCGGAAAGTTGCGTTTTGATAGACTTGGTGAGGCTACCGCTGAGCTGAGCTGCCTTCGTCCACGCAGCCGCTAGCGTGTGCCGCAAGGCCGAGGTGAGAGCCGTTGCTGCTGCTGCCGCGGTCCTACTTGCCGGGAGCTGAGTATTTCGGGGGGCTTTGATTTTCCCCAAAATATCAGTGGTGAGGTTCACAGAGGCGGATAGTAGCGTCCTGTAGTAACGCCCCAGGTATCACGCAGCCCTTGAAGGTTCCCACAAAGGGTCCCACAGGGTGCAGGGTGGAAGGGCCGTGGAAGAAGGTGGACAGAAAGGAATCGTTTCCAAACAGTGGGTAGTGTTGTCCTCACAGTGCCCAGGCGTTCCTCCTACCTGGGTCCTGAAGGCCCGCACTCTGTCTGGGGCTTACTGAGACAGTGTAGTAAATGGACACCTCCTTCGTTAGGA
Source organism: Leopardus geoffroyi (assembly GCF_018350155.1). Lineage (NCBI taxonomy): Eukaryota > Metazoa > Chordata > Mammalia > Carnivora > Felidae > Leopardus > Leopardus geoffroyi. Next base: position 2,245,625 of record NC_059328.1, on the reverse strand, counting down.
CTCTGGAAGTCTCACGTTTAAGTCTTAGCACCTTAGCAGAGAGGACTGCTCAAGGGCAGAGACTCCGGAACCCGAGCGGCTAAACACAGATTCTGCCCACACAGCTTACTACCTGTGTAACTTCGAGCAACAGCCTGTCGGTGTCTCGGCTTCCTTATCCCTGAGGTCGGCGTGACCACAAACCTATGTCAGTGTGACGAAGGTGTAAGTGTGTGTCTAGGGCTGAGGACAGTCCTTGGCGCACAGCAAGTGCTTCAAAGGTAGTGTCCACATGATCACATTCAGCTGAAGGTACCTTGAAGACACCTACAGTTCCAAGGTGGAACAGGAAGCCGTGGGCCCTGCCCTTGAAGGTGATTGAGGGATTTAGGGGCGCCTGGGTGGCTCAGGCGGTTGAGCGTCTGACTTCGGTTCAGGTCATGATCTCACGGCTCGAGCAGCTTGTGCAGTGCAAAGCCTGCTTCGGAGCCTCTGTCTCCCTGCCTCTCTCTCTCTGTCTGTCTGTCTCTCTGTCCCACCCCATTCGCACGTGAACACACACGGTCTCTTGTCTCTCTCTCTCAGAAACATAAGAAGTTTTTTTAGAAAGGTGATTGAGGGATTTGAGGAATTCAGAGCAGAGACATAGAACTTTCAGTTTGGCTGGACTTCAGAATTCATGATAAGAAGCGGGGGTTCAAACAGCAGACTGGGTCAGGACACAGATGACCCTTCAACCCGGGATAGGGAGCACATCTGGAGCTCTGAGTGGAGACACAGATACTGATGAGCCCAGCTGCGCGTGAGGAGAAGCACAGGATAGTTGGGGGAGGGAGGAGTGCTCCAGACAGGGAGACTTGGCCACAGGCCACAGTCGTCCTCTAGAAAAGAGTGGTGGAGAAGAGGAGATTCAGTCCTAGTCAGCCATCTGCAGGATGGACGGGGCGTGGGGAGTGAGTGCAGGCTGAGAGCCCCTGCAGAGGACGAATCCCTGCCCTGGTGAGGCCAGAGGTGGGGCTCCACCCACACCCCTGCAGGCACACCCCAAATATAATCACTGCCTTTCATTACCTTCTGGGCGAGTTTCAGCTTTCCTCCGGTACTGGGACATCCTGCAGTGAGCTTGCATCAGAAATAACCAGGCTCCCTAACGATGGTTTATTTTCCTATTTGGAATGCCTTTGTTCCCACAGCCCAAGAAACGTTAGCAAGTACCAGCCAGTAATTTATGCATGTGGGCCTTTTCAGGTTCAGAATGGAAGTAAAAGAAAGGTCTAGATCACGCACCAAGCACATTAAAATAAGCAAAATTTCATGCAGGATATGTTTCTATGTCACGTCCCATTCAGAATCTCAGTTGACAGTATGTCCTATCCCAGAGAACTTTCTGGAGAATTCTTTATTATCCATGTTAGTGAGGATTCTTCTGATTGCGGATACTTAAAGGTAGTTCGGATCGGCTTACTGAAGAGGAATTTGATTGGCTCCACGACTCGAAAATAACCCGAAGCTTATGAGTAGTTTGGGCTTTAAATGTGGCTGAACCTCAGGGTTCCCAAGGTGGCTGTTGCCCCGTGTCAGCCCGCTCTCTGGCAGGACCTCCCCACAGGAGGCTTCCAGTAGGCCCCTGGGAAATATTCTGCGGCCATAGCCCCAGCAGGAAGAATACTTCTCTCTTCCAGTAGCCCCGGCAGGGTCCTTGGGGAGAGCCTCGCTGGTCCAGTGTGGGTCCTGCTCTCCTGTTCCCGTCCCTGAACTAGCTGCCGGGGAGGGACGTGGAGCGTGCGGGGGAAACTGCAGTCAGGTGCTGTCTCACACAGGGACAGGATGGCAAAACCAGACGTCGCAACATCCACCCTCAAAATGATATTCAGCTGTGAACGGTTCACTAAAAAATGGCATAAAACATTCGTTCGACGAATGGCTAAGTATCTGCTACGAGTCAGTCACTCCAGCAGGCCCCGGGTGCCACTTCTGCATCCGACCCGCCTCCCTGGAGTCCTGCCCTCCCTTCTGCGGGCGTGTGCTTGCCGTCAGCCGTTACCACGCTGCTGATCAAACTGCCCCTTTCCTCTTACTTTTGTGTAACTCGTTAACATACTGGTTACATTGCTTTCTTAACTCAGATTTAACAAAAAACAAAAACTTGGTATTTGTATCTTAGCAAAACTGTGTTTTTACCATAACAAAGTGCCACAAACTGGATGGCTTAGGACAACAAAACTTTGGAGGCTAGAGGCTCGAAATCCAGCTGCCGGCAGGGCCACGCTCTTTCTGAAGGGGAGGACCGCCCCTGCCGGTCCCAGCTTCTGGTGGTGACAGCAGTCCTTGCCGGGTCGGGTCGTTGGCTTGTAGACATATCGCCCCGGGCGCTTGGCCCTTTCCTTGGCTGTGTGTGTGTCTGTGTCTCCTAAATGGACCCTGGTGCTGCTGTATCGGGCCCGCCCTGCTCCAGGACGCCCTCATCCCAACCTCATTACATCCGCAAAGACGCTATTTCCGAAAAAGGTCATATTCACAGGCACTGGGAGTTAGGACCTCAACCTATCTTTGGAGGGACACAGTTCAACCCACAACGTGATCATGTTTTTAGGACATGTGTTTGGGAAAAGTCCAGGTAAATGATACCTTAAGTAGAATTAGAGGCCCCTGTGAAAAACGCTTAACAAAAAACTAGATTCTTTCAAAGTGATGGGGAAATTCTGAATATGTTGTGAATTATGTTGTCTGTTAGCAAGGCACGAACTAACCCTTTCCGTGGTCTAAAACGTTACCGATTCCTTTCTCTTAAAGAAGTCTTTCCTGCCCTTACAACCAGCCCAGCGCCCAGGATGCCGCACAAGATTGGCTTCGTTGTTGTCAGCTCCTCTGGACACGAAGATGGCTTCAGTGCCCGGGAACTAATGATCCACGCACCTACCGTCAGCGGGTGGAGGTCACCGAGGTGAGGTGGGCCGGGCAGGGGTGGGGGGGCGAGGGCAGGCCGGCGGGCTCCCTTCCTGCTAAGTTTCTGCTCTATTGCAACTCAGGCCTCAGAACCACACTGCTGTTTTCGTGCCGCGGTGCCGTCTGCGTAGTGATGCAGTGGGCATTTTCCCTCTTTCTATGTTTTTAAAGAAAATTTGTTGGATCTTTTTCCCTCAAAGCATTAAGTGACATTGGCTTCAGAAATGTACAAATACGGGGAGAGGGCGGAAACTGACCGGCCATGGTTGTTTAACTGTCTCCCCTGACTGTCCACCGGGCCTCGCATCCTCACTGTGCCCTGTGCCGGCTTTTGTGTCTGCAGTTCCCTGCTTTCACAGCCGAGCTCCTGTGGGTAAGGTGTTGTTAGCCTCAAACTTTAACCAAGAACGTCTCTTTCAATTGATCGTCTCGAATATTTGTACACCTCTTAAACTGTCCGTTGCTTGAGTAACATTATACGAGTTAGTATTTTTCCGAAACTAAGCCTTTTCCTTAGAGGTCGTCAATCTTCCCCAAAGGTGAAACCATAGGAGTCCCGTCACGCAAGTGCCTGACAGGCTTCCTGCCTGTGGGGCCAGCTCCCCAGTGCGCCCCACCCCTCCCCGGTGTCCACGCCTCTCACGCTTCCCACCGTCCCGTTGTGGCCTCTTCAGTGTCCCTCAACGACAGCTTTGATGCGTGCACAAACTCTATAAGCTGCATTTGAACAACTGAGTCACGGGCCCGGTTTTTGAAGGATTTTAAAAAGCCTAGGACTTCTGATTTTGTCCGCTGTCTTATTTTTCTTTAAATAATTTTGGAGTTTTTTTTTTTTTTTTTTAAATATACTATAGGATTTTCAGAGTGTCCTTGTGCCCAGAATGATCTCACCACCGAGTATGACGTATGTGCTTAGCATTTGAAAATAGTAACTATCTTAAACGTCTAAAGCCACACTTGACCACCGTGAGCGACTGAGGAGTGTTCGAGTCACAAGCTGCTGGGTTCCTGGTTCCCGGTGTTCACTAGCTGTCTTCTGCCCCAGAGCCATCTCTCTTACAAGCTTTTCATCTTTGAAACCTCAAAACCTTAGTGCTGGCAGATTTCTGGTGACTGTGCCTCCGGGGCGAAAGTCCATCAGATCTGTGCTCACCCGCCCCGTCACCCCTGCACGTCCCTTGGAGCTAGAGCTGGACTTGGAGGCTGAGCAGATTGTCCTGCGTTCAGCCTGGTGTTCCTTTGTTCACTCTTCCCTTCCTCTTTTCTGTGTGCTGCTGGGAAGCAGGCACTCGTTATGCAGCAGTGGGGAGGGAGGGAGGCCACAGCGGATGGGGAGGAGGGCCCCGGCTGGCAAAGCAAGGGGTCAGGAGTTTTTGTCTGTCACATCTAATAACATCTATGGGTGTCTGCGTGGAAATGTCAGGTCACAGCTAGATCGTAGGCTTGGACCCGGGCAACGTTTAGTTGGGGCTCCTTGATGCAGGAGGTTTCTAAAGCCGTGGCCAGATAGGCCCCCTATGGTGAGCGTGGGGAGAGGAAGGAGCCTGGAACCCAGCCCAGGGGAGGGCGCCCTAAGGTAGGAGGAGGCCAGGAGCTGCGGACTGAACAGAGCAGGACTGGGAAGTCCACTGCACATGGCCTTGGCCAGAGTTGGCTGTGGCAGCATATGCCCTGCAGGGACTGGGGAGGGTGCGTGAAGAGCTGAGCTGGTGGCCACAGACAGCTCCTGCGTGACATTGGCAGCCAGGCCCCGGTGCGGTCACAGGAGGGGTTTCTTAGGATGGGGGGGGGGGGGTTCTTAAGAGTGCGTCTGTGTGTTGCTGGAAGTTTTGGGGGCAGGCTGGCTCTAGCACTGTTCAGGAGGCTGGGGGGGGGGGGCGGGGCACCGGCAGGGACACCACCCCATTCGGGGAGTGAGCAGCCCCATCTGAGGTTCTTGTCTTCTCAGTGGAGAGGGAGGCGCCTGGAGAGGTGGCGGAGGAGGGCCAGGGAGCACGACCAGGGGGCAGGAGTGAGCACACCCTGCAGGCCGCCGAGCCCCTTCCACCTGTCCCCTCCTTGGGTGCGTCCCCCTCCCGGGGCCCTGGATGCCCCGCCATTGTGAGCCGGGGCGTGCCAGCTCAGCGGACGCGGCGTCTACTGCCCAAACGCTGTGCTCTGTTGTTCATCGTGATCAGATCACGCAGCGTGAGGGCTGTGCTGACACTGCGGTTCTCTGACCTCCAGTGTAGGTTCTTAATGCGCTGTGTCGCGTACTAAGCAAAATTAGAAGCTCCACAGTGGCCAGTCGCAGGCTTCTGCGGACCGCCAGGCACGCGTGGCCCTCGCTCAGTGTTGATTCTTGCCCGGCACCCTTCGCTCGGGATTCGCCAAGCACGTGGTTTTCCTGAAGCATCTGGGTTCCTGGGGAAAACCCTTCGGCCCTGCTTGCCCACTAGAACAGCCTCTTAAGACAGAAGTATTGATCTCGTGGTAAACCTCAGGTTTCATTTTGGACTGTTTTCTACCGTGAAAAGTCTGACTCACGCAGGTCGGGTGTGAACTAGAGCCTCAGCCCCTCCTTGCGAAGCTGGAGGCTGGAGGGAGCAGCCGTGCCGCGTGGGGCCCTCACGTCAGCACCCGGACCGCCTTGCTACGTGGGGAGCGCCACGCACATGGCTGGAAACCGCGGCCGTGACCGTGTGGGAGAAACAATGGTTTGCTTTCAGATTTTGCCAGTTTCCGCAAGAGATCGTTCTCCAGATGGTGGAGAGGTGTCGAATAAGAAAGCTGCAGCTGCTCGCCCACCAGTACATGATCCCCAGCAAAGTGGAGTTCTACGTCAGCGAGAGCCTGCCCGAGTACTTCGTGCCCTACCAGGCAGAGCGCTTTCGAAGGCTCGGGTGAGCGTGACCTGGAGAGGTCTGGTGGGAACTGTCAACCCGACTGCCTGTCTCAGTGCAATGCAAACCAACGGATCGCCCCCTGCGGTTGGTCCTGTGTCACAGACTTGTCTTTGCTGCCGGGGCACATGGTGTCTGAGCAGCCGCCCCACGTAGAATATGCTCTGTGAGCAGGGCTGTCGTTTTCATCCATGGAGCTCGTCTCTGCCTCAGATCTAGAACTTGTTTTAAGAAGCCTGGTTAGAGCGCAACTTCGGAGCTTTTTCCCTAGGTCTTTCCACTCTAGACTTAGCTTGTATTTAACCCTGTGGAGTTCAGTGGTAGCAGCGGCCACTTCCGCTGCGCAGGACGGTCCCTGTCAACATGACTCTGGCGTGGGCTCTCTTTCAGCTATGTCTCTCTCTGTGACAACGAGAAGACGGGCTGCAGAGCCCGGGAGCTGAAGTCCGTCTACGTGGACGCGGTGGGACAGTTTCTCAAGCTGACCTTTCACGAAAACCACCTCAACAAGTACAACATATATAATCAGGTGAGACGCGGGCCCTCCCCTTGACCGCCCCCCGCCTCCTGGTGGCATTGCGTGGGCCCGCACCCCTTGGCAAAGACATTTCAAGTCTTTCTCTAAGATGGTAACTTTTGTGGAAGGGCGGTAGGCCGTTCCGAGCCACGCTGTCCCATCAGGGGCCGCTGCCGCACAGGGACGTTGCACCCTGGGGGCCTGGGCCCCCAAGCGCGAGGGGCTGCGCGGGTTAACTGGACACTGGAGTTCAGAGGCTTCTCGTGAGGAAGAGAGTCATTTTCACAGTGAAGTGATAATATTGTGGCCATGTTCAGTTTAAAATCGACGTCATTCTTTTCACAGTTTTTTACTGTGTCCATTAGAAAACTTGGGGCATCTGGGTGGCTCAGTCGGTTAAGCATCCGACTCTTGGTTTTGGCTCAGGTCATGATCTCGCAGTTTGTGTGGTCGAGCCCCAAGTGGAGTTCCACACTGACAGTGAAGAGCCTGCTTGGGATTTCCCTCTCACCTCTCTCTCTGCCCCTCCCTTGTGTGCACGCACACACTCCCTCTCTCTCTCTCTCTCGAAATAAATAAACTCAAAAAAAACAGAAAGGAAATTTAAAATTACCTGTGTGATTTGCACCGTTTCTGTTAGAGGACACTCTTCTAGGTAAACGCACTAAATTTTGCAAGATAAATCAACCCCCTGGGAGAAATTGGGGATGTGATGAAATGTTGCATGTAGTCAAGCTCCAAGCAGATAACTCTCATCTTTTCCTCCCTCCCTTCCCATCTTTCTTTCTCTTTTCTCTTTTTCAGTTTTGTTTTGTTTTGGGCATGATTAATGTAGTAGAAATCAACTGTGTCCACAGCAGACTCTTAATTAGCACAGATACTTTCAACACTCCCTGCCCCCTCCAAGAGGAATGGAAACATTCCACCAAATCAAAGTTTTATATTCAGCCAGTGAGTTAGAGGCAAGCTCTGAGACGTTACTTGGTCCATTGCAGCCATGCATGACCATAAACTAGAAGACTGATACTTTCTCCTCCCCATCTTGTGTGTGTGAACCTGCAGTTCCCCTCACTTCATTCTGGTAGTGATCCTCAAGAAAGGGAGGATATGGGAAGGGGACTCCTCCCCCTTCAGGGAATCACTGATCCAGACAGACTGAGCTACGTCAATGTAGAGTTTCAGTTCGTTGTCTAGTTTACCAAGATCATGTGGATGGGCCCCAACACTTGACTGTGAGGAAGCAGTTCAACACGAGGCTGTGTTAAACCTGTGGAGGTTTTGGGGCGCCTGGGGGGGCTCACTCGGTTATGCTTCCAACTTTAGCTCAGGTCATGATCTCACGGTCTGTGGGTTCGAGCCCCATGTCGGGCTCTGTGCTGACAGCTCAGAGCCTGGAGTCTGGTTCAGAGTCTGCGTCTCCCTTTCTCTCTGCCCTTCCCCTGCTCGCACTTTGTCTCTCTCTCTCCTTCAAAAATAAATAAACATTAAAAAAAATTTTTTTTTAATTAAAAAAAAAAACCAACCTGTGGAGGTCTTTTAGCCTCTATTGTTTTAATATACTTTAGACGTTAAAATAGCCACTCTATTTGGTATTAGAATATCAACTTATGTAATTCGTAGAAACTATTCGTGGTAATTCTATACACTAGAATTCAATACACTTGGCATTTTATAATGAATGTGCTTTGATGTGCATCATGCTCGATGACAGTATGAGTGGGCAGCTTGTCTTAAAGGGAGTAAGTCACAAATTTGATACTTAATTTCTGTTGGTCAACTCTCCCTTAGGTTGCTCTGGTTGCAGTAAATATCATTGGAGACCCTGCAGATTTTGGTGATGAAAGCAATATTGTAAGTTTGGGAAGTTTCATTCCTAGAGAAGAAAATGTATTTCTAGCAAGAGGGGATTGATCACTTTTGTCACATAAAGTGTCCTCTTGAAAATGTTTATGAAATTGTCTGTTGAATAATTAGCAGATAATTTTTAGTAGCTATCGTGTATTAAAGTTTCTCTCACTCAATAGTTTGAACTGTCCTTCCAAAAGACTAGGGTCCTTAAAGCCTGCTGACACCTTCCTATCACATCACCTCTTGGTTAAGGTTTTGTGTTCATCCTGTTCTCCTCTGAGACGCTAAGCAGAATGTTTTGCTCCCAAAGACCTCTAGGGAGAAGCTGATTGATCATTATCTGGGGCACAACACCGAGGACCCAGCTCTGGAAGGAACTTGTACTGGGTAAGAGTCCCTCCTCCCAAGGCCATCAACTCCTGTGACGCTCCTCAGAATCACCAAAGTGTGAGTCACCTCCAGAGGATTCTGGACTCGAGAGCCTCTCAGTTCAGTTCTGAGCTAGATAAGCCACTGATGCGATTGACTTAAATACTCTTAAAGATTAAGGTCACTGTTTTCTTTAGCACGTCTTCATTTATTGCCCTTCAGAGACATCTTCATTTCTCGTGTGTTCAGGTATTACTGGAAAGTTCCTAAAATGCACGCAGGTGAAGGATGTGTCCACCGTGCTTTGATATTTTATTGGCACAGGCAACTTTCTGGGTAAGAATTAAAGGAATTAGTTGACCCGAATTGTCAGTTCCTAGGGCCTTCATCTTACGTCTGCTTTAAACACTCCCCGCTCACACGCACCCCGTGACGGCTGGGCTGCAGGCCCAAGGGAGGCTCCCCTGGGAGCGAGGCTCACTGTCCACTGGTGTGTGTACTTGGGACACAAGTGCCTCCTGAGCCACAGAGAGAATCTGCCCATGTTTTATGCGAGCAGAGGAGCCCGGCTGAGGAATGAATTACTCTGTGTCAGCAGTCTGGACTGCCTTGCTTCCTGCGGAGCGTCCCCGGGCCCGCCGCCTGGCAGTTACGGCATGGGTGTAAGGATGTGAGGAGGGACACTGTCCCTACGTGTGTATAAAAATAATGAGGAAAGTGACCTCTCACCTCCACAGGCCGCTCGGCCTCCCGCAGACGCTCCCTGCGCCCCACAGGCTGACAGCAGTGCCCTCCTTACCTTTCCGGGTGAGGACTGACGCAGTGATCCCTCCACATCCGTCAGCACCACCCCCGGACAGCTCCTTGGCTCTGCCCTCAGTGAAGCCCCAGGGGTAGAACAGGGACCGCCAGACCCTCTGGCTGGTCTTAGTAGCGCCCACGGAAGTTCTTTAGGTTATTTGGACTCTGTTTACGTTAGTTCTTTATCAAGGTAGCCCGCTGGAGCGGTGGTGCGCAGCGTGCCCATCCTGACTCATCCGCAGGGCTTTGCTGAAGGCACAGAGAGGTCGGTAGAAAGCCTGTGTGCTGTGTCGTGCGGCGGCACCAGACATAAAGGTGCCCGGGTCACCGCCAGGGGGTACTCGTGGACCGTGGGGAGACCCGCGCTCCTGAAACTGCCCAGCGCCCTGGAATTGTGACCAAGGGGCCAGAGGACAGGTGCCACTCTTCTCTTTGTGTCATTTTCATAGTGAGATGGAGTCTTTGCTTTCGTCTCTAGGACTTCGGGGCAAAGCAACTTTGACTGAAGAGTATAGAATACGTTTAGGTGGAAATGGTTAATCTTGTACCAAAGCATGTTACTGCCTGGTCATCACTGACCTTTGTTTCTTTTTGAGAGGAAGGGCAAGAGTGAGCAAGGGGCAGAGAGAGAGAGAGAGGGAGAATCCCACAGAGGCTCCACACCGTGCAGAGCCCAAAGTGGGGCTCAAGTTCACCCAACACAGGGCTCAAATCCCTGAACCGTGAGACCGTGGCCTGAGCCGAAGTTGGACGCTTAGCTGACTGAGCCCCCCAGATGCCCCAGCTGTTCTCTCTCCCTTCCCATCATCGAGATTAATTGATGTTGTTCTAAGCTGCTGAAGCTGACCCCACCACCAAGTCTGGTGGAGTGCTGAATTCCAGGGGTGGGGAAGGGCTGGGGGGCTGTGAACAATGATACCAGACAACCAGACTTTTACGATGAGTAATATTTTCATCAAAATCTACCTATATATAAATATTTTTTTTTAATGTTTATTTACTTTTAAAGGAGAGAGAGACAGAGTGTGAGCTTGGCAGGGAGACAGAGTGGGGGGGGGGGGGGGGGGGGACACAGGATCCGAAGCAGGCTCCAGGCTCCGAGCTGTCAACACAGAGCCCAACGCGGGGCTTGAACCCATGAACCATGAGATCATGACCTGAGCCAAAGTCAGAAGCTTAAATGACTGAGCCACCCAGGCGCCCCCTGTATATAAAAATTTCTAAGCCAAAGCTAACAACTGGCTTACTTTGTGTAGCTCATACAGCAGATGGAGACTCTGAAACATGTCCTCAGTTAGCATTTTTGTTGAGCGGTTACACTGGCATTACTGTTTTAAATGTCAGACCCAGGAGAAGGCTGCCAGCCTGCTGTGGAATTTGAAAGAAAGAGTGGGGTGACAGTTAATCATAAATGGGGTGTTCAGATAACCAAAAAGGTCATTTATTCCTGGAAGGATTTTTCTGGTCTCCCCAGGAGTTGGGATGTCCCACAGACGGACACTTAGAGGAGAAGGCCAGGCAAAGTGCTTCTCCAGCCATAGCGCCCGTCAGAGGGTGGTGCTGGTGTCAGGCATGCTGGGCGCCTGGACTCCTGGCCCCACAAGTCAGACTCCTTAAGGGTGGTGCATAGAAATGTGTTCATTTTATTTCGGGTTTTCCCCGTCCTTCAGATGATTGACGTGCACTGTCCTGTCCCCGGTGCCCAGAACAGAGCTGGGCACGGAGTCGGCACTCAAAGTATCTGTTGAAGAGTAAATAAAATGTTAAAAAAGAAATAAAATTAAAAAAAAAAGAAATACCTGTTGAAGAATGCAGCAAAGGCTCAGACGCCTCAAGTACAGTTTAACTAATGGCCAAGAGCATAAGCTGTGGAGTCAGAAGGACCTGCTTGCACTGAGAGCTGAGTGACTGAAGCCCGTCACAGTTTTTCTGAGCCTCTGCTTTCTCAGGCAAGAAGGCTCCAGGAGCAGAAGTGGTGGGGGCGCCGTGTCTGCAACCCTGTCTTCGGCACTGGACCCTCGGGGCTCCCTCTACCACTGCCCTGTCCACTCTGAAATACCTGTTTCGTTCCTTTAGGAAATCTGACTACATTTCTCCACTAGATGACTTAGCTTTCGATATGTACCAAGATCCAGAGGTTGCCCAGATTATACGTAAATTAGACGAAAGAAAACGCGAAGCCGTCCAAAAGGAGCGTTACGACTATGCCAAGAAGCTGAAACAAGCTATTGCTGATTTGCAAAAGGTACTGCTTCTGGAGAGAGCGGCCCCCCCTCAGTTCTGTGAGAAGGCCGCCCGTGACGCCGACGCGTGGCACGACAAAGGCCCGTGGACGTTTAGCGTGGGTCCAAAGACATAAGCAAAACGAAGTTAGGGACGGTCCAGCCCCTGGGTTAAGCGTAAGTGAAGGCACAGGCCCCGCCTCTTCAGACCCTCGTCCTCCGCGGCCACGTCGCTGTCCTGAAGTGCCAGGGAACCCAAGAGGTTTATGGTCCCTGTGACTCGCACAGGGTCTTAGACGCTGGGGCAGGGACACACAGCACCCCTCGTGGGCCTGCGTGGCTGCTGCTCCGTGGCCCCAGCCCAGCCCCCCTCCCTTCCCCCGCCCCCCCCCGCTGCGAGTGATGGCCGTCACCCGAGCCTCGCGGGGCAAGCCGTGCGTATGCCCAAGGCGCGCGGGCCCACATGAGGCAGAGTGACCCTGTGTGCTTCAGGTGGGCGAGCGCCTCGGGCGGTACGAGGTGGAGAAGCGCTGCGCAGTGGAGAAGGAGGACTACGACCGCGCCAAGGAGAAGCAGCAGCAGATGGAACGGTTCCGCAGCCAAGTGTACGAGCAGCTGCGGCTGCACAGCCTCGTGGACGCCGAGCTGGTAGGTGCGCGGGCCGCTCGCCCACAGCTTGCATTTGTGAGACACACGCGGCCCTGTGGCGCTCAGGTCACAGTTCAGATAGGTGACCTCAGGGGCACCTGCGGGGACTCGGTCGGTCGAGCACCCGACCCCTGATTTCAGCCTGGGTCACGATCTCCTGGTCGTGGGATCGAGCCCCATGTCCCCCCGCTCAGGGTTCTCTCGCTCCCTCTGCCTCTCTCCCCTGCTTGTGCGTACGTGCACGTGTGCTCTTTTTCTAAAATAAAACTTTAAAAAACTTTCTTAACTAAAAGATCCAAAGAAAAGATAGGTGACTTCAGCTCCCTCGGCCTCTGTGGGAGGTGCTGCTGGACACGAGCGGTGAGACTCACGGGGGAGGAGGAAGGGAACGGGCCGGGGCCCGTATCTCCCCGCATCTCCCCAGCCCGGTTTCCTCGTTTGCCAGCCCTCCTCACGTGTGCCTCGTGGCCTCGGGAGCGTCGAGCGTGAACAGTCCCGACAGCCCCGGCTCGTTAAGACGGTCTCCTGGGAGATGCCGTGCCTCGGACCTTTAGAGCCCACACGGGCAGTGGTGTCCATCCCACATCACAGGCTAGGAAACTGAGGCCCAGAGCCGCACAACGGAGTCCGTGTGAGAGCGCGCACCCTGCCGCGGCACTGCCGGGCTCAGATCCGGCCCCATTGCTGGCGGTGTGATCTCAGGGCCAGTCCTCGGTTTCCTTACCCTATGTACGAGGCGTACCTCAAAGGAGGTTGTCCGGTGCACTTCCCTCCGTGCCCGGCGCCAGCTAACCGATGTCACGATGACACAGAGGCACCCGGTTTCGCAGCCACAGGACGGAGCGCACGGCCGTGCCGGGTTCGGGTCTCGCCAGGCGCGCTCTGCCCACGTACCTCGTCTCTGCTGGCAGGTGTGCACGCGCACTTTCGCCCTGCGGTGACCCAGGCGGTATGCTCGCGGTCACGCTGGCGCTCTGGCGTGCCGCCACTTCCGTAGCACACACAGCCGTCGAGAGACGGGTCAGCTGGGGTGACAGGACTGGGGGCCACCGTCAGTGCACACGGTCCCTCCGCCTTCCTCAGCTGTCGCGCCCTCCCCTCCCCCCCCCCCAGAATGGCGCGGCAGCAGCCCCGGGAATGAAGGGTCCCGTTTCTCCCCAGGTGCGAAGGCCTCCTGACCTGCCCCTGCAGCCCCTGGCGCACTCTGGCAGTCCTCGCCACCAGCAGCCAGTGCTCCCTCGACCGCGAGAGGACAGAGCCCCAGAAAGCCTGCGTACAGAGCCCTTCCTTCAGGAAAAGCCTCCGGCACGTCCCCTGGGCCCTCCTCAGCCTGCCACAGCGGACCAGGCCCCACCCGCCGCGGACCCTCACTTTAGGACCCACGTAGGTAACTCAGTTTCATGTTGGGTGCAGCACAATCAAGAGACACGCAGTGAGGACCCGTTGGTGCCCGGGCTCTCCCAGCGCAGGGATCAGGGCACATGCCTGCACAGCCCCCACCCGTCCCGCGTTCCAGGACAGGGACGTAAGTGCCAAAGCCTAAGCAGCCGGCAGGTAATCACCCCTCCCGGGGAGGCCCTGTGTGCACTTGGACCGGCCAGGCCTCCCACCGCAGGCGGCCCGGGACACGCTGGCCTCCGGAGCCTGTGCTTCACCTGTAAGCAGGCGCAAGCAGCAGCTAGAAGGATTGCTTCCAGGAATAAAAGACAGTGTTTGTGCAGCCTAACGTAAGCTGCCTTCAGTAGACCCTCAGGACGATTCATGTGCTTGTCACATACACATGCAAGGTACCGTGCTTCCAGAATCTTCTGTGTTGTAAGTAACAGAAAACCCGGCTAAACTGGGGGCCTGCTGGCTTCAGTAACGAGGGACTCGAGGGCCCGCGTAGGTTCGGGCTTGGTTTGATTCAGCAGCTCGGCAGTGTCCTCGACGCCCGCCGCCTTCCTGTCTCAACTCTGCTTCCTGTGGGTCCGAGGTGCCCTGGGGCTGGACCTGCCACGTGGCTTCAGGTGCACACGGCGTCCTGTCCAAAGGGACCGTGCGCACCTGAACGTATCCGTCACGCGCCGGCCCAGAAGCGTGACAGGGACCAGAGGAGGGCCTCGCCAGAGCTCCCGTCCGTGTGCCAGGCGGTGTGGCCGGTGGCCTCTGGGTGGGGAGGCAGGGCGCCAGGCAGGCACGGGGAGGGTCTGCTGCAGCCTGAGGCCCAGGAAAGCCAGCGAGGACGGCACTGGTGTGGCTGCCTCCCCAGGAGCATCTTGTCTGTAACTTCGTTGCTTTAAGTCGTATTTAATACCTCGGCACACGATACTCTAACGTCCCCTTTGTTACCGCATCAACATGTTTTACAGCAGAGTAGATTTTGGAAGATGAGAAACTCATTCTCGCACACGGTGTACCCCCCGTTTATGTCTCCGTGGGTATTAAGTGTGAGTGAAGCGTCCCAATGACACCTGCCTCGGGAAATGACTCAGCAATTTGTGCTCTCACTTAATTTTCCGGAAGTCTGCTACATACTTACTTGTCGAGTTGCGTGTCAGTCTCCACGTGGGGAGGAAGCCCCGGGAGGCGGGGAGTCCGTGTCGCCCACTGCTTGGGCCAGGGGCCCGACGAACACCTGTGGGGCTGAGCGCCCGCCCCGAGCAGCAGGAAGAGCAGAAGGCTGCCCTGAGGTCCTCGGCTGGGCCATCCGTCTTCCTAGAAGTCTGCCGGCTGACAAGCACGTTTAAAATGAGGCCTGATCATTATTTCTAAGTCATAAAGTATGGAAAAAAACAGAAGTCTTGTCAAGAAAATGCAATGACTTGTACTCTAGTCCGTTCCATGTCCTGTGAACTGTAATTACCAGCAGTAAATAGCACCTGACGCAGAATTCGGGCCACTTTGTTGTTAGGTCTGTAGTGAACTTAGAAAGGAATAGAGACCCTGTCTAATTTTTCCTATTAAATCCTACCGTCGTGTAAGTTGTCCTAATCTGATGAAACTGATATTTAGCAAAATACCGTTGTTCAGACCAGGTAAGTGCAGAGCAGTAAGCCTGCAGCGTAGACATGGTGTTGGCATTGGGGGAGCCCCGCCGGAGCTCTGTAGCCGCCCTTCTTCTCCTGTAGCTCCAGGCCGTGCCCTACGATGAGCGGCCCCTTCCTGCTACCCGGAAGCAGCCTGTGGCGGCCCTGGAACCAGAGAAGAGTGACTGGGATGGCAGCGAGGCTCCCAGAGGAGCTGCCACTGGGGAGCCGGAGCCCTTAACAGAAAAGGCATTGAGAGAGGCCAGCGCTGCCGTGGACGTGCTCGGAGAAGCCCTGGTAACAAGCGGGCCCCGCGGATGGGCACGGGTCACGGGGAGGGACGAGGGCGGGAAAGCGCCCACGGCTCTGTGTCTGAGATGTCCTTGGCTTCCTGTTGTCCTTGTTGTTCGATTGAAGCCTTCTGATAATTATTAATTATATAAAACAGCAGATGCATAAGCTAGAACTTAAGATTTTATGAATGAGTATTGAAGATAGTGTCTAGTATTGCCAGAGCCCGTGTTGAAAATCTGCCCCTCCCAGAACACCTGCTAACTCGGTGGGGGGGGGGGGGGGGGGAATGATGGCAAAACAAAACAGGACGGCAGTCTCCTCTTGAAATGAGCCCAGTGGGCCTCTCCCTGGTCCCCTGGCCCCTGGGCGCCAGCTTCACAGTATTTCTCCTGGTGGAACTTCTGATACTTTCCGTATTTTAGCAGGGCCTTCAGTGTTCTGCGTTAGAGAAATTATTCTTTAAGTGTACATGTTAATTCTGTTCTCACGAGAGATTTTTCTCCGTCCGGAACAAACAGAGGCTGGGGTCGCAGGGTCCTGGGGGGCGGCGTGACATCACTGAAACACCTGCACGGAGTAAGGCAGCCTCCGGTCTGTGGTAGGTCGCTGGGGCCTATTCCAAGACGTGGTCGTACCGGGAAGACGCGCTGCTCGCACTGTGCAAACAGCTGATGCAGATGCCCGCTGGAGCCCCCAAGGAGGAGCTGAAGAACGTTCTGCGAGCGTCCATCTTCCTCGTGAGGAGAGCCGTCAGAGACCTCGTGACCCCAGTGAGTCCCCTCCGCCCCTCAGTGGCCCCAGCTCTACGGGTGAGGTGCCCCCGGGGCTCGGGGTAGCCCGGGAGGGGGCACGGGTGTCGCTGGGAATCAAGGTTCTGTGGCACGAAGCGTGCTCAGCGAAGGGCATCGGAGTGCGTCTCCGCCCGGCCACACGCTCTACTCTCGAACGGCACCAGCTTTGCCGCGCTTTTTAAAATTTTTTTTTTTTTCAACGTTTTTTTATTTATTTTTGGGACAGAGGGAGACACAGCATGAACGGGGGAGGGGCAGAGAGAAAGGGAGACACAGAATCAGAAACAGGCTCCAGGCTCTGAGCCATCAGCCCAGAGCCCGACGCGGGGCTCGAACTCACGGACCGCGAGATCGTGACCTGGCTGAAGTCGGACGCTTAACCGACTGCGCCACCCAGGCGCCCCTTTGCCGCGCTCTTTAAAGCAGCGTTCGCTGAGGCCAGGCTCCCCACAGCCCGCAGGCACTCGGTTGACGTTTTTATGTTTCACAAGCCCGAGGAGCCCGGGGCCGTTAGTGAATCCCCCGACCCCACAGGGGCCGTGACAGTGAGCTCGCCCGGCGGCACCGCCATCCGCATTTCCCCGGCCCGGCAGGAAGGTCAGGCACTTGGCGTCCAGGGCGAAGCGGGTGCCTCCTGACACGTGAGGTGCGGGCACGTGTCTTCCCAGCTCGAGGCGCTGTGTTCAGGAAGTGGTTTTCAGCTCGCCCTCTGCGGCCCTTCCCGCAGCATGTGATGTTCAGCACGATGCTCATGTTTATCATTCACAGTAAATGTCAGAGGAGTGCCTCGGCTTTTATCACTTTCTCCTTAGGTCTTTCAGGCTTCTTTGAAATTGCTGAAAATGATAATTACACAATATATTCCCAAACACAAGCTGAGTAAGCTCGAAACGGCCCACTGTGTGGAGAGAACCGTTCCCGTTCTGCTCACCAGGACCGGAGACTCCTCTGCTCGCCTCCGAGTCATAGCTTCCAATTTTATCCAGGTACGGATGCCGCCGTGAAACTTGAAACGGCAAAGAAGCGTGTCACTGCAGCCGTTGGGCCTTGCGAGGTTCTGTCTCCCCAAAGAGCGTCACCCATTCTCCTTCGTGACGCCCTGCCCTGCGTCTCTTGTGCTCTGAAAGCTGAGTTTTGCCTTAGATGTAAACTTCGGTAAAGTATCGTTTGGCTCGTCTGGTATTTGTCTGCGTCGACACGCACTAGTAACTTCTAGTGAAACTGGACGGAAAGCTGAACCAGAATAGGAAATTGGGGCAAAGAGATAAACGTGCAATGACCTCAATCTAAGTAGTTGTGTTCTTGCCGCAAACGAGCCTCCTCCAGGCCAGGCATCGTGGGAAATCCCGAGGGAGCTCTTGCCCCGAGGTCCGTGCTTGGGCTTCAGCAAGTCTGTGAACCCCGTAAGTCCTGTACAACATTCTCAGAGGGATCCTTTTTAGTGTGAAGAACCACTAATCTCATTTTCTTCGACAAACTTGAGTTTGTTGAGTATGAAAAAGGAGGAGGGAGTTCTGCTAATAAGGTAAAAGTGACGCCAGAGTCCTACAAGACACCCCCTCTTGCTTGTGACTCGGTTTGGGGGAGATGGCAGTTTTCAAAAGGGGTGTTGAAAATGAGAGCGTGTCTTTCCTCCATGAAGCCATTTTTAAGACCTCTGGTTTCCGAGTAGTTTGGAGGTGCCGCGGTGCGGTGCCCTCGTCCAGCAGCAGGTCGCAGGGCCGGCCGTGACGCCCACGCACCTGTGATCGTGGGCAGAGTCCCTCAGGGGCCCGACGTAAAGGGAACTTCTGGAAAAGCCAGAGGCTGTTTGAGGTGGTGTGGCCTGCTGACTGTTAACGGATTTTTTTCTGTATTGCAGCCCATATGCTTTAGTGTCTTATCATTTTCTTTCTGTGTCTGGTTGCTGAGTGATAAACACGTTAATTACAGGAAGACCTGTCTGTTGCTAGTGGACTTACATGCTGTCCTGTGAGCCCCCCAAGGCCCCCGTCCGCCAGCCGTCTGTGACTGCTGTGCTCTCAGTTGACACTTCTAAATAGTAGCACAGCACTCATTTCTTTGAGAATTTTAGAGATTAGAAACCCTTTTTCTCAAAGTTGGGAAATCCTGAGAAGAGCAATCTTAAGTTTTCGATCACGTTTTGTGGAAATCTTTCATTTATCTTTGGGTGATCATGCTTTTATTTCTCATGCTTCAGGGTTTTTTGTTTTTGTTTTGAGAAGGAGCAAGTGTGAGTGGGGAGAGGGGCAGAGGGGCAGAGGGGCTGGGAGGGAATCTTAAACAGCCTCCACACTCAGCGCAGAGCCCGACACGGGGCTCAATCCCGTGACCCTGGGATCACGACCTGAGCCGAAATCGAGAGTCGGACCCTCAACCGACTGAGCCGCACAGGCTCCTTTAGCGTTTCATTTATTTTTTTTTTTTTCAACGTTTATTTATTTTTGGGACAGAGAGAGACAGAGCATGAACAGGGGAGGTGCAGAGAGAGAGGGAGACACAGAATCTGAAACAGGCTCCAGGCTCTGAGCGGTCAGCCCAGAGCCCGACGCGGGGCTCAAACTCACGGACCGCGAGATCGTGACCTGGCTGAAGTCGGACGCTTAACCGACTGCGCCACCCAGACGCCCCTAGGGTTTTATTTTTAATCAGTACACCTGGCATAGAAACACGAGCATATTTGGAGGATCATGCTAAATTATACTAAGTGGCCTCTAGCGTTTTCCAGTAAAAATTAACAAGTTCTGTTGGTTTTTATAGGAAATGGCCTTGTTTAAGGAAGTTAGGTCTCTCCAGATTATCCCACCTTACTTGGTACAGCCGTTAAAAGCCAACTCTTCGGCTCATCTGGCAATGAGTCAGATGGACCTCCTGGCCCGGCTCCTGAGAGACCTGGGCACCGGGAACACGGGTTTCACCGTCGATAACGTGATGAAGGTAAGTGCACCTGTGTGTGTGCTGCCGTGGCCTCTGCACGGGAGGTGGGCCTGGGGTGCGGTGGGTGTCCGGTCGCTGCTTGTTGAACGAACGAACGAATGCATGACCTCAGAAAGACAGTCACTGTTTCATGTCACAAACGAGTGCACCAGAAGTCTCCCTGCTGTTGGCTGTGCCCCAAGTTGGTAACTGGTCTGTACAGATCTTGGCCACGGTGGACAGGTCACAGAGAGGCTGGTGCCAAGTCCGCCAGAACGTCAGGTTTATGGAAGTGCAGGGAGTTTGTGTGCCTGGACAACGCAGTGCAACTGAGAAGCCGCTGGAGAGACACGGCCACAGCAGAGGCCCCGCGTCCCTGGTGCCACATGGTCCGCACGGAAGCTCCGTGCACGCCACCAGCGTGTTGGCCGGACGCGGACACAGTGCCCGGTGCAGCCGCCCCGTACTCGCTCCTGTCGGTGCGGGAGGGCAGGGTCTGCGGCGTGATTTCAGTGCCGTCTCTCCCTCCTCTGTGGACTCCGCGTGCCTGGCTCCCGTAGGAGCTTCGACTTGCAGTCTGTTGGCCATCAGTGGTCGCTCCTGAGCTCCTGTCTCTTCTTCTGCAAATGCCAGGGGCAGCCGGTGGCAGCCCCCATACACAGTACCCAGCCGCCTCCACCACTTCTGGCGGCAGCAGCCCTGCGGCCACGGGGACCTCCGTGTTTCTCGCCCCCACGTTCACTCCGTGCTCCCCAGCACAGAGCCTGGAGCCTGCCGCGCACACTTAAATTCCTGTTACGGGCACCCCGCTCCACGGTGCCAACGTCAGCATCGGTTCTGGAAGCTGGCGGGGGCGGTGCCCGCGGCTCTCCCCTGCAGTCCTGGTTCTGGAGGAGAGACGGCGCTCTGGCCCACGCAGGCCCTCAGGGCCGCCGCTTCCTCCTGGGTCGCCACCACCAGCTTTCACACACAGCCTGGGAGGTCACTGAATGAAGGAAGCGACTAGAGGGTGGTGAGGATGTCCTTATGGGCCAGGCTGCTCCCAGCACACTTCCTGTGACCACAGTGGCCCACACACACGGGACCTGGGAAGGGTGCCACGGCTGTGTGCACTGAAGGAGGCTGGCCTGTCGAGCCCGTAGCCACATTCGGGTCCATCTGAATGCTGGAAGGAGTGATCCTGATGGAAGGAAAAGAAGAAAGAAATGAACAGAAGTGGGAAGGAGGGGTCAGTTACCGCAGGAGCAAAGTCCCGAGTGGCTCTGGTAAAGACTCAGCGGGCTGGCTGCGTGTGGAGCAGGGAACACATGGGCTTCACGGAAGCCGGACCCGATGGCAGAGGTTCAAGAGACAAGAAGGAATATGAAACGCCCCTTGGACGTCTGAGAAGGTGAAGTGACTGGAAATGCCACAGTCGGTGCCCTATGCACCGGGGTCCCTGTGACACCTGCGGTGGCCAGTCAGCACGTGCCTCAAGTCTGCAGGCACAGTCCACGCGGCCCACGACTACGCAGGAGAAGACGGGGTCCCAGACTCTAAGGGTGTGCGTGAATGCTGGAAGTGACCTAGCGATGGACCGCACTGTCCAGGCTGGACGCCCAGGGCAGGGACAGCTGGAGGGAGGTGACAGACAGGAGGAGACGGTAGTGGGTGCAGGAATGGACCGGAGCCCCAGTGGGGTTGGGGAGCTGTCAGGGAGGGAGTACAAGAAAGTGGGGAAGGGAGGAGACCTGGGGGCGAGCCGCTCCGGGAGGCGGTGGGGGGCAGGCAGGCTCTGGGGTAAAACCAAAGAGCCCGTGGCCAGGCTGACGCCGTGGGAAGTGAGCAGCCTGGCGCCCAGACCACCACGGGGAGGTGTCGGTCCACTGTCGCGGCAACACCATTCTGCGATGGGGTGAACGTGTCACCACAGGTCCCCGTGACAGCGCCTGCGGCCGAAACAGACGGGCGTCCTTGACAGAGGAGTGTCGAGCAGGAAAAGAAAGCTCCAGAAAGATTAAGCGCAGGATGCTGTTTAAAACATCAAACACACCATGGTACACGCACACTGATGCTAGCGGACTAGTGGACGGGTAGGAGCTTGCAGGCCTGCTTCGGGAGAGCCACGCCTCCAAGGAGCACGGGAGGACAGTGGGCCCAGGAGGCTTCCACGGGGGACTCATGCCATCACCACGGTGCCTTGCTTCTGAAAGACAGAGGTCCCACAGAGACACAGCAGAATTACAGCTTCGGTGATGTGGATGGTGGACGTGTAAAGTTTATCACCTTTGCTCTCCCCCGTGATTGGAATATTTTGTAATATTTAACGTGAAGTTTATGGAAGGTTGTAACCTAAACAAGTGCTTGTCAGTGTGTTACGTGGAAAAGAGCAAAACAAAGTTATATATACGACCAGAGTTCAATCACGTGTGTGAGACACACGGTGAGAAACTCTCTGTCATCATGGAATTGTGTGGGTGGTGGTCTGTTTTTTGAATTTTCGTCATGTGCCTTTATTTCTTTTATGCTGGAAAAAATACTGTTCTTGTAAGAATCAGTAACCACAAGACCCCCTCCCAACTTTATTTTTAGTTTTCAGTGAGTGCCCTGGAGCACAGAGTGTATGAGGTTCGAGAGACAGCGGTTAGAATTATTTTGGACATGTATAAACAGCACCGGGCTTTTATTCTAGAGTACCTCCCTCCAGACGACAACACCACGCGCAAGAACGTCCTCTATAAAACAATTTTTGACGGATTTGCTAAAATAGACGGCAGACCTACCGATGCTGACACGAAGGTACGTTAGTTTGTGTGAAACTGGGGTTATTTGGTCCCCAGCTAAAGTGACAGAGGAGCCCCACGTAGAGGAAACCAGCACTCTGGGCTCAGGTGCAGGCCCTTGCACTTGCTGCCTGTGAGACCCTCAGTTTCGGAGCAACGACAGCTGAGAGAACACGGGCGATTTTATCTGCCAGCAAATGTTTTCAGGCTGATCTGGCGAATTTGCTTTGAACCCTCGTTACGTTGTCAGCAACCGTTCTAACATATAAGAGATGTAATTGATGTGCCGTAATTCCCTCCCAATTTCGAAGACCATCCTAAAAAGCTGTTCTAACGAAACAATAATTTTCATATTAGGCCCAGAAGAAAGCGGCTACAGAAGAAGCGGAAAAACGAAAGAAAGAAGAAATTAAAGCTTTACAAGGGCAGTTGGCACTGCTCTCCGAAATTCAGGCCGGAGTCCAGCCTGGCAAGGTCAGCACATCCTTCCCCGGTCGCCACTGTCAGCCCCCCAGACAGACGCACGGCAGGCTCGCGTGACTTTCTGTGGCCTCAGGCGGGTGGCTGTGTGTGTTCTCTGCTGCGAGTGCTTCTAAAACTAGTCTGGGGGTGAATAAAGGGACCTCCCACTAGCTGCTCTGCGTTAGATTCTGGGTCCCCACTCTTCACCTCCCAGGCGGTGGCACGAGTGGCTCGCAGCCACTAATGTCTAAAAACAGGGCCGCCTGGGGGGAGGTTTCCTAGAGAGGAAACTTCTGGGCTAAATGGTCCTGGTACAAGGACATTTCCCCTCCGGAGCTCCCAGCCTCCTTCAGGGGCAAAGGAGGAAAATATGGCTGAATGTGAAGATGCGATTCCCGTGCACTAAAAAGGGGGGTTCAGGTAGACGTTCCACCTCAGGGAGCCCCGGGTCCTCCGCCTCGGGGGGACGTCGTCCGCGGGGGGGGGTCAGGAGGTGCTTGGGGGATATAAACACCGGCTGCATGCCACTGATTTCGTAATTTGGTTCCTTGAGTAGAAAGAACGTCTCTCTAAAAGAAAGAAAGGGGGAGAGGGGGTGGGCAGTAGGCACGGAGGAGCGTGAAGGGTCAGCTGTGCGGGAGAGAAGGTTCCAGGGCGTGGCGCCCAGCAGCGTCCCTGCCACGAACAGTGCTGCTCTGACTGACCTTCATCCCTTGGGTCCGCCGGTGGGCTGGGGACGGTGTGTGCCAGAGAACGGAACAGACAAAACTCCCCATCCCCAGGGACCCTGTCCTCTCTCGGCGGCATCCAACAGCAATCCAGATACTCAGGGAGCTTGTGAGAGAGAGTGGGGGACCGCAGAGGAGCGGCTCCGGAGGAGGGGCTGCCGCCTGGCGCCTCACTCTGGGGGGCCTCTCGTGGAGCTTGTCTTGGGAAAGGCCTGGCGACAGGACGCCAGAGCCCGAGCCCGAGCACCAGGGGCCCTCAGGGGCAGCCGGAGCCGGGAGGCTGGCGCACAGGGCTCCGCAGATGACGAGCTGAGTGGACAGCTGAGTGACTCAGGAAGCTGTCTGAGGGTTTCAAGCAAGAGTAAATCTGCTCTCCGAGGCCTTCACAGGGCCACCAGCCTTCACGCAGGAGGACTCCTGAGTAGTGCCCCCGGCCTGGAGAGAGGGCCGTGCGGGCAGAGGCGAGGAGGGTGGCCTGTGCGTGCGCGAAGTGCAGCCTAGGACCCGCCGGTGGGCTCGTGGAGGTTGCGTGGGGGGAGGGGGAGAAGCCCAGATCTCTCCCGGTTTGTGCCCCAGTTTGCACCTGGGGCACTGGAGCCTCGTCCACAGCAGGGTGGGCGGGGCAGCTGCTGGGCCTGGTCAGGAGAAGCCGGGGCCTGGGACCCCCAGGGAGAGAAGGCTGAACGCTTGCTCGTCCACACAGGGGGGCGGCGAGCTGGGGGGCCGGGGAGGGCACCCCTAGCATGAGCAGCTAGGAAAGGGGAGCAGCTAGGAAAGGAGCTGAGGAAATGGTGTTTGAAGGGCACCCTGGGCATCCACAGGGCAGGGCGATGGTCACGTGCTGCCCAGAGCTCACAGCACCAAGGTGAGCCGCCGGAGAGCCAGCGGGGAGCAGGGGAGCAGTGAGGGCAGGGGAGCGGCAGCAGGGACAGGAGCCTGAGGCAGGGACTTCAGAGGGGAGGGCACGTATCTGGGCGTTGGGAGCTCACAGAGCTGTGTTACGTGTTGGCAGAAAGCCTAAAAACAGGGCCTCCTTGGGGGCTCAGTCAGTTGAGCATCTGACTTGGGCTCAGGTCATGATCTCGTGGTTTGTGGGTTCAGGCCCCGCGTCGGGCTCTGTGCTGACAGCTCCGAGCCTGGAGCCTGCTTCCGATTCTGTGTCTCCCTCTCTCTCTGCCCCTCCCCTGCTCATGCTGTCTCAAAAATAAGTAAATGTTAAAAAGAAAAAGAAAAAAGAGAGTCTGAAAACAGAAGAATTTGCTTTCAGGGTCAACACACCCTGGACAGACCGTGTGCAGCCATTTGTCCCTGACCTTTCTGCTCTTGTGTCTTAGGAGACGGCAGGCCCCGCGCTGGAAGCAGACAGCCAGGGTAGGTGCTCGGTCCCCTCGGCCATTCAGCAAACACTGGAGGGCGGGACATTGCACGACCTTTGTTAACTCACGTGCTTTTAAGTGTATTTCACACCAAACTGGTTCCTAAAACTTTGAAAATAATTTCTACAAAAGGTGATTTTAAAAAATAACCTTTTTTTTTTTTTTTTTTTTTTTTTCATTTTTTCTTTCTCATTTCAGACACGGAAGGAGGGAAGGCAGCCGCACGTCCTGCCCCGGAAGTCCCTGCCGCTCACTACTTAGATAAGTGCGTGGGGTCATCCTCAGCCCGGTGTATAGAGATGGAAGGGACCGGCCACATAAAACGCGAGAGTAGATATTTTCGCCCCAGCGCACTGCAAGCCTGTGGACTGATAGGCTCGCGTCGCTCATTTGTACGAGTTGGAAAATTGCCCTCCACGCTGACGGGCTTAACTCTGGGTGTGTCTGGTTTCCCCGCACTTTACCCAACACTGCTTGGCGGCCGATTGTCAGAGGGCTGTGAAAGGTACCAGATGTGACAACAGCGAAGCACGTCCCCTGTGCGGCCGCCACAGCGCACGTGCAAGGAATTTCAGTAGAACACCTTTGCCTTTTTTTTCCGACGCAAGTTAGCGTTTCTGCCTGATTGTGCTGGCGGGTTAGAACTTGCGGGACCCGAAGCCAACTTGCGTCAAGCAAGCGGGCCGCCCCCCCAACAGAGCCTCCAGCCAGGGCAGCGGGGCCGCCCAGGGAAGGCGAGGGCACGTGTGCGTCCAGGCCCCTCCGCGCCTCATCTCTCGCTCCCGTCTCGTTTCAGTTTATGCATCTTCTGTGGGGAGAGGAGCGAGTCCTTCACGGAGGAGGGCCTGGACCTGCACTACTGGAAGCAGTGTCTCATGCTGACAAGATGCACCTACTGCAGGCAGGTCAGGCGCCCGGCCACACGCGGTCCCTCCCGGCCCCGTCACAGACCTGCCCCACGTGTAGCGCTCCCCAGGGAGAAGTCGCGGGGAAAGTGGCTGAATGGCTGTCACCCCGTTTTCTTACTTTTTCCCGCTAGTTGAAGCGAGCCGTGTCCCACACACGTAAACGTGCAGGCACACCTCAGCGGTAGGGTTCCGTTCCGGACCACCCCGGGAACACACAGAGCGCAAGAAAGCGAGTCACGCGACCTTTGTGGCTTCCCGGGGCGCAGGGAAGTTACGTGTGCTGTGGCCTGTGGTCTGTTCAGTGTGTGAGCCGCACCTAAAAAACGACGTGCGTGCGTCACACACGTTCTAAAAAACGCTGGCCAGCATTTGGGCTTCTGGCAAAGTCCTATTCGCTGATCACAGGTCACCGTCACACGTACGACAGTGAAAACGTTTGACGTGTTGCAAGAATTACTAAAATGTGCTACGGACCCAAAGTGCGCAAATGCCGCGGGGACAGTGGTGGCGAATGACCCCGCCAGTGCAGGGTCGCCGCAGCCCCTCCGTCCGCAGAGAACGCGGCATCTGCGAAGCACGCGACAGGAGGTGCCCGTCCGTAAAGCCATGAGTGTGAGAGCCCGTGGAGCCCCCACAAAATAACACCCGTGTCCCCAGCACCCAGGCCCTCAAAGTGCACCACCTCCCCCCACCCTGAGTCGCCCCACCGTCCTGACTTCTGACACCACGAGTTAGTGTTGCTTGCGTTTTGGGTTTACGTGATAGAACCCTACAAGATGTACCTACTTTATGTCAGGTTGGTCTTCCAGCTTTATAGTGTTCCGTCGTTTGAGCAGTCCACGATTCATCCCTCCATCCTACTGTTTTTGGAACTCCGGTTGCGTCCGGTTAGAGCCTGTCACGAGTAATGCTGCCACAGACATTCTTGTATCCGCTCCCAGTGCGCCTGCGAACACGCCTTTTTGGGTGCACCCCTGGGGGCGGAGTGGCTGCGCGAGCCAGCGCTGGGCTGCGGGGCTGACGCAGGCTGTGCTCCAGAGGGGTCTTAAGGGCGTGGGGGGCTGTGTCACATCCTCGCCAGCTCCGTGGTTCCTGCCCACAGTGAGGTGCGGCCCCTGTCCATCCGTCTCTTGGCCTCCCGAGTGCCCTCTTTTGTAAAATAGTTCTAGTCTCTTGCTCACGTTTTGAATTGCGTTGCCGGTCCCGCTCTACTGATCTGTAGTCATGCTTCAGGTGCACGGACCAGAGTCCTTGGCCAGCCCCAGGTGCCATAGTTGCCCTCTCCCACTTGGGGTCTGGCCTGTTTGTCACCCCAGCGTGTCTTTTAAGTTTAAACGCTGTGCACCTTGTTCGTCTTGCCCGTGGTTTACGCGTTGTGTATCTTGTTTAAGAAAACTCCCACCCCCGGATTTGCATGTCTTCTCTGATGCAGTAAGGCCTTCCTTTTAATAAAGGAGGAGAGTGAACTTCTGGCCTCTACCTTGGGGCTCTTGCAGGCTACACAGCAGCTCTCAAGTAGGCAGAGCCCCCCCCCCACCCCCCACAGCCTGGCAGTGCAGACTTCTAGCCTCCCCCCAACTCCCAGCCCGCGTTGGTGGCTGGATTCCCAGCAGGTGTATGAGTCCATGCATAGTGGTCACTCCTGCTGAACGTGCCTGGGGCGTGAGAGACTCTGCTAACAGTCTTTTTGTGACCCCGTCTCTGCACATTCTTACAAGCAACAGGGAGGCGGGATTTGAACCCAGAGGCCACACGGCTAAGCTGTTCCGCGGCTTCCTGCGTGTGCTGCGGGGGTTAGCCATCGCTCCTCCGTCCCCCCCCCCCCGGCAGTGTCCTCTGCGCGCTACCACCATAACACAAGGAGGGACACACGGGGGGCACGGGGTCTTCAGCAGAGTGTAGCAAGCGCCCGAGGAAGCCCCCTGGGGCCGGTGGGGTCAGGACCGAGTGAGAGAAGAGGCGTGCGTGTTCCGGCCCTGGGAAACAAGTGCAGGGTGGTGCTGCACGCGCCCCGTACTCTCAGCACCCTGCTTCCTTCTGCATTTCTGGATGCAGGTGGTCGAGATCTCCAGCCTGACGGAGCACCTGCTGACCGAATGCGACAAGAAAGACGGGTTTGGAAAGTGTTACCGCTGCAACGAGGCTGTTCTGAAGGAAGAGCTGCCCAGACACATAAAAGCAAAGGATTGTAACCGTGAGTGCCTGCTCGGCCCCCGCCCAGACCCCCCGGTGCCCGCCGTGCCCCCGGGCCCTGCCCGGGCAGGCCCCGCGTGGAGCGCTGGCCCGCCCCGTGTCTATAGCTCCTGGCTCAGGTCTCGGGAGGAGCTGAGCCTTGTCCCGCTGATGCCGTTTCAGCCGCCAAACCGGAGAAGCTGGCAAACCGCTGTCCTCTGTGCCACGAGAACTTCTCACCGGGGGAGGAGGTGAGGACCTAACTGGAGCGTGACCCTACCTGGGGCTGACCCGGCGACCAGGCTGTCAGGGCTGGGCCGCGGGTGGGGGACCGTGAGTGTTCGGGGAGCACCCCGGTCCTGCTTCAGGTCCGCCTGACACGCTGTCACCTGCCGTCTCCCGTGAGTTCTCCCTCCTGTAGCGCCGTGGACCCGCTGCGGGGGCCTCAGCTCTGGGTGGGTGAGCGCGAGGGGCTTTCGCCTCTGTCTGGGCGCGGCACCCCTCTGTGCGCTGGGGCCCTGAGTGGCGTCTGGGCCAGACGTGCGGGGCTCTTCTCATTACTGCCATCCAGCCCAGTGCAGTTGGGAGGTTCTACCTCGCAGACGACTGCAAGCTCTCTTCCCTTCCCCGGCACCGGCGACTCTGGCTTCCGGTTCCCGCCCCCCTCCTCCCTGGGCCCCCTGCTCTGACCAGAGCAGGTCTGAGGCTCGTGCCGGTGGTTCGGCTGACAACGACAGTGGTGATGTCCTCCACGTGCCAGGCAGGGCGGTTCTGGGGACCTGCCTCTGGCTCCGTCGCTTCCGCTCCAGCCCCCTTAGCCGCTGCACCTGCAGTTCCCCACGGGTCCCGCCGCGGGCTCTCCCTGCCCCCGCCGTCTGGGATGTGCCCACGAGACGGCTCAGACCCAGCCGTGCTCTGTAGCTCGCCGTCGACCTCTGAGAGCACATGGCAGACGGGCCTGCGCCCGTGCCGTCGTCCCAGGCCCGTCGTCCCTCTCTCAGAAAACGTCAGACACACAACACAGTGCGCGGCAGAGCAGAGGGGCCCGCGGGCACCCCTCACACCCCATCACCGGCTCGCCTGGCCGTGGGCTCACAGCCACCCTTGCCTCATGTGCACCCAGCTGCGGCTCCCCACCCAGGCCACGCTGAGGTGCAGCCAGACGGCACGTCGCTTCCTCTGGAAATGGTCTGCCGTGGCGCTCCGGAAACAGCGCTCGTGGAGTCGCTCTCGAGAGCGTCCCCCAGCTTCCCCTCGGGGTCAGTGTCCCGGCCCCCGGTGAGGCCGCACGCAGAGACTGCTGGATGTGTTTCTAAGTAGCCTCCTCCGCGTGCTCTGTTGTAGAGTTTGGTGAGAAGCGGTCTGCCTGGCAGGGTTTCCCGTGGGCTGGGCTTCCCGTGGGCTGAGTTTGCGGATGGTCTCCCTCCCGGCACCGTTAGGAGGTCGTTCCTGCCCGGTTCCTGTGAATCGCAGGTTGGCTCTATAGGCCGGGTCCGTTTAAACCTCAGACTTGCCCGCAGCCACTTCTTAGCCAGTGGCCCGCCCTTCCGTGACCGGGCACATCCCACGACCGTCAGGGACCGTCGGGTCCACACAGCCCAGCCTGCCACCCCTCAGTTGTCAGCTGGGCCGCTGCTTCCGAGAGAAGCGTCCCTCCCTCTGCCCTGCAGTCGCCCCCGGGCGAGAACGTGTGTGCCTCCCACATGGTCCACGGGCTGCATAGGAGCAAGCCGCTCACCAGCGTGTCCCTTAGTGTCATAAACACGCAGACTCAACCGGTGTCCTGCAGCCTCTCTGAGGCCTGAGTCGCCTGGTCTCTGGCCAGCGCGGCCTCTCGGACGGGCTCCTGGCCTTGTTGGTCGGACCCCGGTGTTCTCGGCACCCCCCGGCTGTTGTAACACTCTGCCCGCTCCATGCCGACCCTGCCCAGGCCGGCCCCGGACCTGGGCTCCCTCCGGTGGAAATGGATATTTTAGAACAGCATCGGTGTCTCCCGTGCTCACAGCTACCCAGTTGGTCACTGTCGCTGGCCTTCCCGGTGGACAGAGCCAGGTGAAAATGCTGACATGACCACCTCGTGAGTTCAGCCGAACACTTCCGATGCATCCTGTGTCTCCTGGCGTCCCCTTTCCCCAGCCCCAGGGTTGGGTTCTCAGAGCCCCGGAGATGCCAGACCTTCCTGCCGCCCGTCGTCCACGCACACTGCGCGACCCCACACGCAGCACGTGCCTGGCAGCAGTGCCCAAACTCGGGGCCGCGAGTCCCCGTTCACGTCCTTTCCGTGTCCCCTGGCGGTGGGGGGTCCACAAGCTGTTTCACGACCACAATGCTTTACAGTCACCTGCTTTATTATGTATTCGGTTTGGGGGGGGGGTTAAAATTAAGTCCTGTAATTATATAAAACACTCGACCAGTTCTGAGGTCTGAAAAATGGGACATATGCACAGAAGAACAGAGAGCAGCTGCAGTCCCTGCCCCTGCCCACCACCCCTCCTTCCTAACAGGGCCGTTTTTAGTGGCTTTCCCTTTTAAAAGTCGTGTAAGTAGTCCTCACGTGCACACGCCTTCTCTCCGTTCGCGTGTGAAACTCGGGCTTTGTGTCGGGGTCTGATTTCTACCGTGACACTAGCTGTCACGGGACACCCGGTCCCTGTGTGGCTGCCGTCATCTGCTCCGTGCGATGCAGACCTCAGCCCCTCTCCTCCTGGCAGCTGTGTCCCCCGGCGTCCGACAGCTCGCGGCTCCAAGGCCGTCAGCAGGCCTCTCGGACCTCTCTGCTTGCTCTCGGTTCAGTGGTCCATGCCTGCAGCCAGTCACCACACCCTTGGTGGCTCAAACATCCTTCTGTGATGTCAGTTTCTGTGGGGCAGGAGTCGTGGGCACAACTGAACGGGTCCTCTGCTCCGGGAGTCACCAGGCCGCAGCGACACGTAGACTGGGCCGCGTTCTCATCCGTGGGCTCGGCTGGCGGTGGGGGGGGGGGTGTCTCCCGAGCTACCCCAGTGCTGGCAGAATTCTTCTGTCGCTACAGGACTGGGGTCCCTGTTTTCTGCTGGCTGGCAGCCAGGGGCCACTCCCCGCTCCTGGAGGTCACCCTGCCCCGTGTACTCCCCGAATCCACACACGTGCACGTGCTTATGTGACAACAGTCCGAGCACGCTGTGCGTGGAGGCGATGAGGACCGAGGGGCTCTGCGTGCCGCGTCGGGATGTGAGATGCGGCCACGTTGGGAGCTGCGGCCGCCTCTGGTTTCAGCTCTGACGGGAGCTCAGCTCGTCTGCTCCCTCTCGGTCGCCTGGTTGACGCGGCGTGTGCCTCCTCTTTTGTTTCAGGCGTGGAAGGCTCACCTCATGGGCCCCGCCGGCTGCACGATGAACCTGCGCAAGACGCACGTGCTGCGCAAGGCTCTGCCGCCAGGTGAGGTCTGGGGCCTTGCTGCACGTGGGTGGCGCGTGGCGGGGCCCCCGCACCTCTGGGGTCACACAGACGTGCTTCCCTCCCGTCTTCGTGTCCGGCCGATGGCCCTTAGCGAGTAGGCTGATGTGTGCCCAGACCTCTTGCCGTCAGCACCACGCTCTTGCCTGAGGGCTCCCGCCGCGTCCTTCGGGCGCACGCCCCTGCTCCCGGCTCCCTGCATTGCCAAAGCAGAGCGCTTGGAAACAGACGGATAGTAGACTCACAGGTATCGCCGCTCCCTGCCTCGTAAATTGTAATTGCAGCTGCTTTGTGTTAGATTGAGAATGCCGACAGGAAAGCAGGGCGTTTTTCATTAGAAAATTCTTCCTGACAAAAAACCGTTGGACGGACGTTCTTACTTCAGGGGCGTTAATAAGTGAGAGAGTAATAAAAACGAGTGTGACGGGATGTGGGCTCTGGGCTCCACCTGCCAGATACCCGGCGAGGGCTGAGTGTGGCTGACACGCCCCCCCCCCCCCCCCCCCCCCGCACCTGGCCACCTCTCTCATCTCTCTCATAACGGAGGGAATATGGGCGCCTGCCCGGGGCGACTCAGCCTGGAAGCGAAGCTGTAGTCACGTGGCTGCTGCTTTTCTTCGTTTCTGGAGCTGAGTCTCTACAGCCGACACCCGGGTAAATGAGCAAGTTCTCTTTCTTCCCGCCCCCGGGCCAGGCATCTCCTCTGAGCCCGTTGGGGACGCACGAGCCCTGCTCCTCAGCCTGGCAGCCAGCTCCCACACGTGCCCCGCTCAGCCGGGGCGCCTGTGGACCGAGTGGCCGCTGTGCTGCCCCCTGCAGACCCCGCTGGCGCTCTGCTTCTCCCCAGGGCCTGACGACACCTGGCCGCCATGCCCTCACTGTGGCTTGGCGCTCTGTTGGTGTGTTAGTCTCCCTGCTGACACGGGGCCTGTGTGTTGTGTGTTGTGTGTCCAGCAGGTAAAGGCCCAGCCACGACCAAATCAGGGACCTCCGCATCCAAGGTCGGAAGCAAGATCCCTACCCCAAAGGGCCTGAGCAAAAGCTCCGGCAGAACATACACAAAGCGGTGACGTGACCTACATTCTGTCTCCTTCGTCCCCACGAGGGACTGAGCAAGTTTCTTGATTGCGAACCATCTCTCCTAAGATCCGCCTTTGGACATGGCGACCCTGTGCTCCGCCCCCGCCGTTCCTCCGCTCGTGGCCCTGCTGTCCTCACCTGCCGCTCCCTGTGAGGGGCTGACACAAGAGCCTGCGTCCGGGGTTCAGACCAAGCTCAGCGCGGTTTGAAGCACCCAGGCTTCTGGCCTCCGAGGCCGCCGTCGCCAGAAGAGCAGCCATTCCGTTTGAAGGGGACCGACCTCCCTGTCCGGGTCGGGTGTCCTGCGAGCAGAGCGCCCTCTCCTCAAGCGCTTGGAGTGGTTTCCATAAAGTCTTCGCTGTAAACCTCGTGCACGTCGGTCTCTCTCTCACGTGGCAGAATTTCCGCAGGGCTTTGGCTCACTGGGCCGCGCGAACCAGCCGGGAGAGAGATGGCGGGCGCGGATCTCGGCGGGCGCCGGCCCCCGCCCAGCGCACCTCCCCACTGTGTGCGGACCCCACACCTCCCGCCGTCACGAGAGGGAAAGACGCACCTGCGGTCACCACGCATGGGTCCCCCTGCAGCACCTGCCCCGCTAGGGCCCCCGCCGAGCCCCACCCCTGCCACCGTGCGGAGTGCTGGGTCCCGCCCGACCCCAAGCTGCAGCCCCTGGGAGCCGAGCCTGCCGCCCTGTGGCTCCATCAGGGCTCTCCTCCCAGTGCTTCCAGCTCCTTCCTTCTAGAACCACACCTGTGGTTCTAGAATAGAGTTAGGACCCGCCTCTCCACCGATTGTCCTGCGCCCTGAACACGTGTCAGAACAGCCCTCTCTCAAAGCCTTGAGCAGGCGTGGCCTCGCCCTCGACCCTGGTGGGGAGCAGCCGCACTTGGTTAACACGCGCGAACGAGCCTTCAGCGCGGACCAGCAGGCTCGGGTGTCTGCTTTGGGCCTGTCCTGCCCCTCACAGATCTACGAATCGGAGCCCTAAGTTCATTTGTCTCAAACACGCCCCGTGACACTTCAAACCCCAACATGGCTTAAAATGAAGAGACCAGCCCTTGTGTCCCACAGAAGCGGTTCCCGGGCTTCGTGTCCAGGTGGCCGCGGGGCAAAGCCAGGGTGTCTGAAACCTGCTGGGAAGCGTCCCGTCTCCCTTGTGCCGGCCTGCGCTCCCGCTGCCTGCCGGGCCCCCAGAGACCCAGGGAGGCCGGCCCTTCCCACCCCGCCCACGGCCCAGCATGCTTCCGTTCTCCCGAGTGGTAGGCAAGTAGACGGCAGGCCTCCGGGGTGCCGCTGAGAAATGGGTGGGATTTGTGCCGCCTCCTCAGCACACACACCTGTTTACTTCCCCGCCACGTGAAAGAAAACACGTTTCAGAAAACCCCTCGTAGCCGTTGGAGCAGCGCGTCCCCTGAGTGGATTAGTGATGGGGAGTTTGCACTAACCGCTCTCCGTTCTGGGTGGACTAACACTTTGTCATATGGTTGACTCAAAATACAGCAAGAATAGAACTAAGAGAACTGCCTTTGCAAAAAATAACTCCGTTAAGAAGTAGTGGGGAGAAAGAACGTAAACCTTCATCAGACAGAGCAGAACACAGACGCCGGGGGAACTGGGACGCGACCCCTCCTGGCTTCACAGACCGCGGCCACGACCTGGTCCCTCCTCCTGCAGGCGAGCCGCTCCGTAACACGAGCAGTGATGAGAAACGCTAATCGAAGAGCCGTTCTCTTCCCTCTAATCACCACTCGCAAAAAACATGTATGTAATATTTTCCATATATCGTAACTTCAAAAAGATTCATAAAAATATTTCACTTTAGCGATTGAACAGTTGGATGCGTGCAAGACCGGTTAGCCTTGCCGGTTACAGAAGGAGCGGGCGTTTCTGCCGAAGTGAGCCCTGCTTCGCGGCTACAAAGAGCTTTGCAGAGTTAGAGGCTATTAAGGAACTGAAAATAAAAGACAGGCAATTCTGAAGGAAGCGTAGGATCCCTTGGCCATTTATAAATAAAAATGTAAATTTGGAACAAGAATTAATAATTTTCACTATGAATATGTTGTGGATATTTATTTCTCTTATTTTCATATTTCAAAATATTTTAATTTAAAAGAAATGTGTCTATAAATTTGGCATCAGAATACACATGTAAATACCTTTAATGAAAATTTTTAACTTTTTAATGTTTTAATATAGTTTTCTATTTGTCTTTATTTCAGGCACCAGAATTACAGTATCTAACCAATATATTTTTGTTGTTATGTCAGGGCCTAGGGGTCAGTTCACTCTGAGCATGTTAACACAATAAAAAGGTCACAAAACATCCTGTCACTTTTATTTCAAGACTGTAATTAAAAGGTGAACGAGTTGCAGAGTTGCATGCACTCTGGCCCACACCGGGCGTGGCTGGGGCGGGTTGAGGCGTGGGGGGGGGGGGGGGGGGGTGGGCCGAGCCTGGCCCCACGTAGGGTGTGTCGAAAGGAGTTTCCCCGCTGAAGAAGCTAAAGAATTTTAAGTGCGTGTAAATTGGAGAGAATCACTGACCCGCTTTATCTTGTGGGATAAAGTCGGAATGTTGGGGCGGTGGGGAGGGCTGCACTTACAGTCTCTGCACGGGCTCTTCCCTTTTGACAGAGGAACTTTTGCCGGCCAACAAGGCTATTTTGCTTTCAAATAAGTAAAGCGGCAGTATTTCCTCTGTTGATTTCTGGGGTGTTTTTAAGCTTTTATTAGTTTTGGTAATTGTATAATTGCTTCCGTTCTGAAGTTATAACGTACAGGTGCTAGGTGTGTGCACTGCACGAGTGCAGGACGAAAGAGCACGCTTTCCAAAGAAGCCAAGGGCAAGCGAGGGGCGTGCGCTGCATTCACACCTGCAGAGAACCCGTCCGTGTGCTGTTCGAATTAGATGTTCATTTGTGCCGTTGCGTATTTGCTCTTAAAACCTAGGCCCGCTGAGCGGTTTGGTGCGTGTGCAGCCTTCCTGGCTCTTGCCCCTCGGGGCTTTGGGGCTTCCACCCACCTCATCCCGGATGAGGCCCGGGCTGAGCCCCCTGGCTCTGAAATGCAGGCCACCAGAGAAAGTGGTCAGTGGGTCGGTGACCTTCTGTGCTGCTCCTGCAGAGCATGTCCCCCCGGGGTCTCCCGGGACCTTTCGAGGCCCGCACGACGCAGCTGAGGATATCCTCAATGGTACACAGGGACGCCGGCTTCCTGGAAGGCAGTGAGCCCAAATGTGCACCTGCGTCGTGATGGGTCAGGCCAGGGAGGCCCGTGGACAGCAGCTGATCCCTGCCTCAGTTTCCCCTCTGTGGAGTGGAGCCAAATAGAAGGTGCTGAAGAGGCCCAGCCTGGGCAGTGAGTCTGCAAGTTTGGGGAGGGAGCCCACACTTAAGCTGAGGGGTCCCCCCAGCCCTTCGTTGCTCATTAGGCTATAGCAGCAAGGGGCTGGGGAACAGGGAGACCCAGGCATGGACCACCCCCTGCCCAGAAGGCCTCAAAACCCCACCGAGCTTCCCAGACCCCAGACCTGCCCACCTGAGGCACTGTGCTGGGATTCCAGGGGAGGGGCCTGGAGAGTGGGGAGGGCTGAGGTCAGACTCCCCATTGGTTGGATTTCCTTGTGCACAGGAGGAGGTCATCTCTAAGCAAAGCCCTTCTGTGTGCTGTGGTCCTGCAGGTTGAGGACCCCCCAGGACTCCCCAGGAGAGGTCCTGGTACCTCTCGGTGTCCTGGGACCAGTGTCCTGCCTGAAGGTGGGGGACATTGTGGGAACCAATGCCAGGGTTCTGGATGGAGATCTCTCTCTCCCCACGGGGTAGGGAGCACCTTGGGAGTGCTGTTTACCAAATTCCGGGATCCTGGAATGGGGGGGGGGGGGGCAGTCCCTGGTGGCTGGGGGAGGCCAGAGGGCGAGCCTGCAGATGTCCGGCCCTGGCTCCAAGTCTCAGCCTGGGTGGGGCTGGGACGGAACAGGGCCAGGAACAGAAAAAATAATCACTTACCTTCTTCCTATTGAAAGTTTAAAAGTTTGCTTTTTAACACCAACACCTGTCACCTACCTGGAGCTGATGTTTTGTATTTTCTGCTCCTGAACGAGGTAGAGATTTGTGAAACGACACAAACACAACAACTAAACAACCCGTCTTTGGAATCCAGTGTAATCATGAACGTCCGTGCACGAGAAAGGCGCATGGAGACACCTTACAGAGATGGAAAACACACGCAGACGACAAAGGATCAGTACCCAAAAGACGCGAAATTCCTACTGTCATCAGGAAAGGGACCAGCAGGCCTCCAGCCAGGCTTTCTGTGTGAGTGAAAACAGGTAGGTAATTCCAGAACAGGGCACCCAAGTGTTCTGCTGCTGCCAGGACCAGTCATCGTGAGCAGAGTTACTGATGGCACACACTCACCCCCTCACGGTTCCGCAGCTCACAAGTCTGACGGGGTCTCACTGGACTAAGACGGGGGCTCAGCGGGGTGCACCCCTTTGTGGGCGCTCCGAGCAGAACCCGGCCTCTAGAGGCACCCCTTTCCCGAACCCAGGGCCCCTCCCCCCACGCTCAAGGCCAGCACCTCAAGGTCACCGACTATCCACCTTAGTTCCATTCGCAGCTTCAATTCCCCTCTGTCATAAAACCTAATATGCTCCCCGCTTCCGGGGTTAGGACGTGGACTTTGTTGGGGGCCATTACTCCGCCCACCGTACGTGTAAGGACACCACATGACTAATGTCTACATCACGTTTCAAAAAGGCCCTCACAACCCGGAGGATATTCAGAAAAAGTTTAACAAAGATTACTGATGGCGATACCAGAAAAAAATAACAATACTGGCAGGCACTTCAGTATTTACATAAAAACAGTATTTTTACTAAAAATTGTTCACAATTCATATGACAAAAATATCAGGGCAACTTAATATCCAATGCATTTGAAATAATTTATAGGGGCACCTGGGTGGCTCAGTCGGTTAAGCGGCCGACTTCGGCTCAGGTCACGATCTCACAGCTCAGAGCCTGGAGCCTGCTTCACATTCTGTGTCTCCCTCTCTCTCTGCCCCTCCCCCTGCTCATGCTCTGTCTCAAAAATTTAAAAACAAAAAACATTAAAAAAAATAATCATGATAAATAAATAAATAAATAAAAGCTGGCCCACACAGCGTCACAAGGATGGCTCGGAGGCATTAGCGGGGCTCCAGAGAAACAAGTCACTTGCTAACCACCTGCATAATCTGTTGGAGACCTGTTGGCAGTGCTCGGGGGACCGGAGGCCCCCTTGCTTTACAAGGTAGTAAACTCGGCCTTGCTTCTCAGGAAACGTCTCAACACTTGGCTGCCTACGTAGACTTACCACATAGGAACGTATCCCTAAATAATATCATCTTGAGCTTGACGTGTTTTTAAGCCATGCAAATGGAATCACACTACATATCCTTCTGCGCGACCTTGAGAATCACCATGCTGTCGGGCGTAGCCGAATATTCACTCCCGACGCGCTCACCCATTTTAGGAGATGTCTCACCCAGTATTGATCCATTCTCCTGTTGATGGACATCTGGTTTGTTTCCAGTGTTGGCTACTATAAAACCATTAATGTTCTCATAGCCGGTCAGGAGGGCAATATAAATAGTATGAGCTGGTGGACTCATTCCCAAAAATCTACTCCAGAGAAACCAAGAAATCCCTGGGGAAGGCTAAAGTTCTGCAGCGCTTGGGTGGCGTGGCTCCAGCAGGACGCAGAGCACGAGGTCCTGCAGGTTCTGAGCTGCAGCCAGCTCAGAAAGGAGGGCCAGATGCAGGCTCCGAGTTCTGCCCCCACTGATGCCTGTCCTTCACAGATGGAGTTGGTCGCAAAGGCAACCAAGGCAAAATACCATCTTTTCTCTGGGTGACGTGCTGCGGGGAGGGGGGGCGGGTTCCCAGTTAGCCCGAGGACCCCGCTGGAGAAAAATAGGGCATATTCACAATTTACTTCTAATACTAGACAGCAGACCATCCACAGCTGCCTGTCACGTGGATGAATCCCAAAGGCATGGTGTGGAAGGAAAGCAGCCAGGCTCGGCGAACACCCTGCACATCACACAGAAAGCTCTGATGTGTGGTGTCCGGGCCCAAGAAAGCCACGCCCCTTGGGGCACCAGGGGGCTGAGGAGACGCAATAACCTGTTTCTTGCGCATGATGGCTACACGGATGTGTTCAATTGGGGCAAAATTCAAAGTGTGCACACTTTTCTGGGTGTAGATCACACTTCAATACAAAGTTCAAAAATTCCAAAACAAAACGAAGCAACGGAACCCCCCCAACCCCTGGGGTGAGGCGTTAATGAGCAGAGGGGCAGCTACCCTGAGCTCGCACTCCCCCTTCCCTCCTCCAACGCCCCAGCTGGCACGGTGCCTGACCAGGGAAAACTGACCCATCCCCGAGCACCTTCTCATCCCTGCCACCCACTCAACACCTGGGAACTGGGGGCCATCCCGGGCCGGCCCGCAGCCCAGACCATTAATTAGGCCAAAATCTCTCTCTAACCAGGGGCCAGGCCTCAGTCATTGGTAATCTCCCGCTTCTGATGCGAGAGCCACTCATCTGTGGACGACACAGCTGCCCTGAGTGCTGGTGCAAACCAGGAGATATCGTCCCAGACCCCTGTGCGAGGGCGGACCTGGGGTGGAGGGGCTGTCAGGGCGATCAGGGCGTGGCGCCAGACCCGGGGGGACGAGCGGGGCGTGGGGCTGGACCGGGGAGGGGGTCGCGCGGAGCGCGGGGCGGGACCCACGGGGCGATCGGGGCGCGGGGCTGGACCCGAGGGGCGGTCAAGGGCGATCAGGGCGAGGAACCGGACCCGGGGCAGCGCGAGGCGAGGGGCTGGACCCGGGAGGCGGGTCGCCTCCCCAGGACGCGCCGCTCCGCTACGGTGACTCTTCGAGGTGCGGACTCCGGAGCGCGGGCAAAGGCCCTCGGCCGCCAGGAGGCACCTCTCCGCCACTCTTCACTGGTAGGCGCCCGCCCCGCCCCTCCTCGCTTCGCCCCGCCCCCCGCGCGGCCAGTCCCGCCCCGCGCGTTCTCTCCTCCCGGCCCGAGCCGGAAGTGACGCGCCGTGCCCCGGAAGTGCCCCGGGAGCTGCAGCGGAAGCGGTGGCGCCATGGCGGCGGCGGCGGCGGCGGCGGCGGCGGCCCCCATCCCCGAGGCCTGGCCCGAGCTGGAGCTGGCGGAGCGCGAGCGGCGGCGCGAGCTGCTGCTGACGGGGCCCGGGCTGGAGCAGCGGGTGCGCGCGGCGGGCGGGCGGCTGCCGCCGAGGCTCTTCACGCTGCCGCTGCTGCACTACCTGGAGGTGAGCGGCTGCGGGAGCCTGCGCGAGCCGGGTCCGGGCCTGGCGCAGGGCCTCCCGCAGCTGCACAGCCTCGTGCTGCGGCGCAACGCGCTGGGGCCCGGCCTGAGCCCCGAGCTCGGCCCGCTGCCCGCGCTGCGCGTGCTCGACCTGTCCGGCAACGCGCTGGAGGCGCTGCCGCCGGGCCAGGGCCTGGGCCCCGCCGAGCCGCCGGGCCTCCCGCAGCTGCAGAGCCTCAACCTCAGCGGCAACAGGCTGCGCGAGCTGCCCGCCGACCTGGCGCGCTGCGCCCCTCGCCT
Organism: Leopardus geoffroyi; assembly: GCF_018350155.1. NCBI lineage: Eukaryota > Metazoa > Chordata > Mammalia > Carnivora > Felidae > Leopardus > Leopardus geoffroyi. Next base: position 2,205,853 of record NC_059328.1, on the reverse strand, counting down.
GCAGACCCTCAACCTCACCGGCAACCGCCTGGACTCCTTCCCCGCCGCGCTCTTCCGCCCCGGCGCGCTGCCCCTGCTCAGTGAACTGGCGGCCGCCGACAACTGCCTCCGAGAGCTCAGCCCCGACATCGCCCACCTGGCCTCGCTCAAGGTCAGCGGGGACTGCGAGCCGGGGCCCTGGAGGAACGGTGGGGAGGGAGCTGCTCCCAGGCGAGCCGTCCCGGGGACGCCGCAGTCCCAGCCGCCCTCCCTCCCGTGACCGGGCTGCCCATCCTCGCGTGGTTGGCTCAACAGCAGGGTCTCACGCCTAAATTTCTGTGTCTTCACGCATTTGTGAAATGATTCAGTGACTCTGGGCGGGGGGGGGTACCCACCCAGGCAAGGCCCAGAGATGTGATTTACCGGGATTTCGCATAATGCCACACGGTGTGATTTCCTGTATGCTGTTCCCTTCACCCCGACGACCGCCTTCTAAAGTAAGAGTTGTTATTCCTGGTTTACCGAAGGCCAGAAGGGGTTGCCGAGTCCACAACAAATCATTTGGGCTTTTCTCTAGACTCCGTTGTCCAGAGGCTGCTAACATACTCCCGTTAGGTCTGCAGGCCCCAGCGTAATGCTTGGCTGAGACAGGTGTGCAGGAGAGGGGAGGATGGACATTGGAGAGCCCTGCCCTAACTCCAGTCTTGAGGCTCCTGGGCAGCCCTCTTTCCCCGTGTTCCCTTTTCCTTTCGTCCTGAAAAAAGCAGGTCTTTGTTTCTTTTTGCTCCTACTTTTCATCCTTTTCATGCAGACCTTTTTTTTTTTTTTTTAATGTTTATTTGAGCGAGCACGCACACACAGGAGAGGGGCACAGAGAGAAAGAATCCCAAGCAGGTCTCGGGGCTCAAATTCCCAAACGGTGAGGTCGTGACCTGAGCTGAGATCAAGAGTCAGGCATTTAACTGGCTGAGCACCCCCCCCCCCCGCCCTCCCAGGCACCCCATGCAGATATTTTTTAAGTAGTAAAATGTGTATACAGCTTAGCAACTGATCTATTTCCAGCCGAAGTTACTCTTAAGGTGTTGCCACCTGATTTTACAAACGTGTATGTCTGTGTAAAGATGCGTCTGCAAGTGTGCATGAATGTGTGTGCACGTGTGTGTATGTTAGTTAAGAGAAACGGACGAGGCCTCTCACCCGAGTGCTTGCTGGCATTTCCAGAAGAGGCTGTGGGGGGTGCTCCTGGGACCTGTTGGTCACCCCCGGCTATAAGGCGTCCCTTTATGGCAGAGGTGTGACGGGTGATGTACAACGCTGCTCGCTCGGGTCTGTTCGGTCTCTTGGTTTTCCAGAAGGTTGACGGGCCAGGTGTGTAGCCGAGCGCGGTCCCTCGAGGGCAGGATCGGGTGTTGTACTTCACCGGAATCGCTTGCCAGTGTGTACGACTGCTTCGTTTCAGACGTTCTGTACCGCGTCCGTGGTGCCCACCGGTGACACGTGTGGCCTTTATCGTGTGCAGACACCTGCATTCAGCTCAGGGTGCGTCTCCTCTGCTGAGCCCCCTGGCCTCCTCCACTCTGGCCGCTGCTAGGCCCCCATCGGCTCTCCTCCCCACGAAGACGCCTGTGTCTTGGGGAGGGTCGTGCCAGAGCCGCTTGGAATCCCTCTTGGACTCAGCTGTCCTTCGGGGGCCTCTCTGAAACGATGCCTCCGTGAGGAGCGGTACCAGATCCGTGCGAGGCCGCGTTGCCCTGTGTGCGCGCTGGGGTCCTGAGTACAAACGTGTTCTCGTCCTTGTGGGTGCTGCGGGGAGGCGGCCTGGGTGGAGAACTGAGCTCACAGGCGGAGGTGGGGGTCCCCTCAGCGTGTCCTGGCATTGCTGCCATTTCCTGCACCTGTGAGAGACTGGGGACGGCCACAGTGCTGTGAACAGGGGCGGTGGTGCTGCGGTCACCGTGACTGAGGACCGTGCCAAAACCTTGTGGCCGAAAACAACACCAGTCATGTCACGTGCTGCCCGTTTTCCATCCCGGGCTTGCCATAGATCACGTGTGCTCGGGGCTGGGCTCCGCTGCGATGCTGTGCCGGCTCCTCTGGCCCCATGTCATCTCGGCACCTCTCCCCGCGCGGCAGGGTGGCCCAGTTCTCCGACCACAGGGCTCCTTGAAGAAGGGGCTTGGAACCAGCACCCTGGCTCCCACTGCACCCACTGGTTAAGTGAGCAAGCCCAGTCCAGATTCGTGGGGAGACGCCACACAGGATGTAAATGCCCAGAGGCTCGGTTCCACGGGGGCCACCAGAGTAGCATCCCACGGGCCCCCACTTGTCCCCTCACTTCCCCTGAGGCAGGGAGATGCGTGCCTCATGCACCCTCCCCCAGGAAGCTGCCCCGGATGGGGGCCCCAGACCCTCTTCCCCACTCCCACCACCTGGGACGAGGGAGCCCGAGAGACCACTGCGTATCCACTGTGCCGTAACCTCACCACCTACGTAACTGCCCGGACCCAGCCCGCCCTATCGCTGTCCTGCTGTCTGGCCATCCAGCTTGGCTCCCCATGGGAGACCTAAGAGAATCTGGAGTGGTTTCTCCTGGTGGCGTGTGTCCTTGCTCTGGGGTTCTGTCACCTGTGGTGCATGAGGGATGATGGCCCATTGCGTCACCCTTGCCTTTGTCATAGGTGACTGACTCAGGCCGGGGCGCTGGCCTTCAGGGCTGACAGAGGAATGGGCCTGGCAGCTGGAAGCCGGCTGGAAGGCCACACCGGCCAGGCCTCCCCCTGTTTCAGGGCCCGTGCTCACTGGGACCGTCCACGTGGCTCACAGATGGGACTCCCACTGTGGTCAGGTTTCCCAGAGAAACCAAACTTTGCATGTGAAACCCCTGTCCAGCCCCAAGGAGCCCTTCGTCCATCTCTATCTTTTCAGCAGGGCAGAGGTGATAGGCTCACTGGGTGCCCGGGTCACGTCCGGGTCCCCTTGGCCAACACGCCCTTGGCTGACATGTTGTTTTCGGTTCGCCCATTCGCCCAGCCGGGGATCTAGGACCCCCCACCCCAGCAGCACATCCCAGCAGAAGGGATGTTCCCAGAAGGCAGTCAGCGGCCTCACCCAGGTCGGAGATGCTTGTGTTACCAGCAGGAAGGGAGTAAGTGGGTGTCCTTGTGGGTCGGCTCCAGGCAAAGGCAGGTTCCTGGACGCCACTCCCTTCAGCCTCTGTGCATTTTGTACCTTTTGGGGATTGGCACTTACAGTCCAGACTCCACTTCCTCCGTCGGAAAGCAAGAGCTCTGTTCCCCGGTCCTGCGTGATTTCAGCCGCGTACAGGCGTTACCTGTCATCTCGGCGTCTCCTGAAGGTCCTGTCTTCCATTAGTGTTGCTTTTTTCTAGGCGTGAGACCTCATGGAGTCTGCTGCTGTGGTGCCCAGCGCCAGCGGAGCGCAGGCTTGGTGTGGGGGCGGCTTGTCCCCTTACGTGCAGGTGTCCGCATCTCTACAAGGCCCCCACCTCTAGAGCCTGGCACAACTTCCCTGATCGGCTGCTTCCTCCCCTCCCTGTTTGTACTCCCACAGGGTCGCTGCACAGGGCCTGAAATGTCCATTATTCGGTCATTGTTGCCTCTGAAAGCAGAGCTCCCCCGCCCCCCCCAGTAACCCCACACCTTTGTCCTCTGTGGAGACCTCCCCGGCCTGCAGAGGCTGTGGCTGAAGTGGCCGGGCAGTGAGGCCCCGTCCCCCAGTCTCCCCTCCACGGACTACCTGCGCGCTCCATCTACCCGGCTGGCTGGTTCCGTGCAGCAGTGAGGGCCGTCCCAGTGCAGTCCTTGAGCCGGCCAAAGCCCCCTGGACAGTGCGGCCGACTCCAAAGCTGGCATGTGCGGGGGGGGGGGGGGGGGGGGGGGCTGACCTCAGAATGTCAGCCACTCACAAGCCTCCGTGTGGCAGAGACTGGGACAGGCCGTGATACAGTCCATTCATCCCCCACTCCCATTCCCACTTAACCCGGGGAGAAGGGCCCAGTGAGGCACGAAATGGGCACAATTGTACAAAATTGCGTTGCCCACAGCCTCTCAGGCCCCTTGGTCCCCCAAGGTGACTAAAAGCCATGCCTCCTTTCCTCGTCCCCATCCTGAGTGCAAGATGGGAGCCTGCCGCCCTGCTGAGGCCCCAGCATAGCCTTTAGAGGCTCCTCTGCGACACCGTCCCTTCCCCCAGCTCTGACCCCCTCCTCCACTCTGGCTCCCCAGCTTCTCGGCAGTTTGATGGCCTGAGCCAGGACAGCTCTGTTGGTAACTGAGTCTGTGAAGTTCTGTCCGAAGCCCTCTGTACCAGCCAAAGTGGAGGCATCTTCTGGATCATCAGAGCCCCTGTCCCCTTTCCAGTTCGTGATGAAGTCTGTCACCCTCTTTATCCGGGCCCGTTAACATCCCAGCCAGAACCAGGACTGGTCAGCGGTCTTGCCCACCAAGTGTGAGCTCTTGCCATAGGTTTGCGTGCAGATGGCTACCTGCCGGTGTGGCTTTGACCCTGGGTGCAGTCCAGACAGGCCCCCTGTGCCCCAGAGCTCTCCCCAAGCCACCCTCCCCCGCACTCACTCCAGCTGACCAGATAGGAGGGTTTCTTCCGAGGCCCTATGCCCCCTGTCTGCTCTTAGCCGTGCCGAGCAAGGCCAGGCCAGAGCTTCCCACTGGCCCAGGAGGAGAACAAGAAAGGGGCTCTGTGCACGGTGCCCCGCGCTGCCTGGGAGGAGAGCAGAGGGGACAGCGGCTGGCCTCTTCCTGGGGGCCTGTCCTCTACCCGGCTGCAGAAGGGGAAGCCGAGACCCCACGACCGGAAGATGCTGCCTCGGTGTCCTGGGGTCTGACCTCGCTCCTTAGCGTTCCTCCTGCTCCGCCTGACCCCTCAGGGCGGCCCGTTGGTAACACGTCTCTGTGCTGCTGATTCCCACACATGGTTTTGTCAGAGCCCAGGCAGCAGGAGCAGCGGTAGGTTCTTGTGCGGCTTCCGTGCGCCTCTTTAGGCTGCGACACCCCTCCCTGGGTCCAGACGCAGGCCGAGAGCAGGCCAGGGTCGGAGCCGCTCTGCCGTTTTGTGCACGCACAGTTGGAGCACCGTGCACCGTGCTCCTGCATGAAGGGTGATGCCGTGTTCTGTCTGTTTAGTTCGTCTAATTTTTAAAATCTCAGCACCATTTTGTGGGGAGCGTGTTTCTGAAGCACGCAGTGTTCATGACCGCACGTTCTCCGTGTCCTGTGCTCCTCCTCTAACCTTGTCCATTGGGACAGTTGTCACAGGGAACTTGCAGGGAAGCAGGAAGAGGAGGACAGGCATTCCGTGGGGACCGTTGGCAACCACTGTCCCCCTCCCCCCAGCCCCCCGTCCCCCTCAGGGCTGCTTGGTGGCAGTCTGGGCACAGACCGCAGCGGGGGCGGGGGTGCTGGAGGAGGCGGCACGGCCCCGTGGCTGCGTGGGCTGCGTGTGACCGGGTCCTCCGTGTCCCTCGCAGACGCTGGACCTCTCCAACAACCAGCTCAGCGAGGTCCCGGCGGAGCTGGCCGACTGCCCCAAGCTCAAGGAGGTCAACTTCCGGGGGAACAAGCTGACGGACCGGCGGCTGGAGAAGATGGTCCGCGGCTGCCAGACCAGGTCCATCCTGGAGTACCTGCGCGCCGGGGGCCGGGGCGGCGGGCGGGGCGGGGGCAAGGCGCACGGCCCGGAGAAGGACGAGGCCCGCAGGAGGCGGCGTGAGCGGCGGAGGAGGGAGAGCGGCGAGGCGGAGGACGAGGAGGTGGGCGACGCCGGCCGGATGCTGCTCCGGGTGCTGCACGTGTCCGAGAGCCCCGCCCCGCTGACGGTGCGGGTCAGCCCCACGGTCAGGGACGTCCGGCCGTTCATCGTGGGGGCCATCGTGAGGGGCCTAGACCTGCAGACGGGGAACGCGCTCAGACGGCTCCTCACCTCCCAGGTGGGTGTGTGCGGCCCGCGGTGGGGGGGTGGGGGGGTGGGGGGGGGGGCAAGGTGGCCCGGTGTCACGCTGTGCATGGCAGGACCTGGCTCCGGGCACGGGTGAGGATGACACCCGCCGGGTGTGCCCCAGGGCAGGTCGGACCTGGGCCTCGGCCCCAGGAGGCTGCCTGCCTGTCAGCTCGTCCAGGGAGACCCTTCCAGGCCTGCCTCGTTTCTGAAGGCTTTGTTGCGATGGGAGATGAGCGTTTCCAGAGTTTCTGACGTCTTGGGGGATGGGATTTGGGGTTTCTGTAATGAATTGCACAGTTGGTTTCGTAGAAGACAGTACGGAGATCGTCAGCACTGGCCAGCCTGTTGTCGTGTGAGCTGTTTAGTTTTTGTTCGGGTTTTAGCTAGCCGAACTTCCTGATTTGTTTTTGTATGCAGTCTGCTAGCTTTTAAAGTAAAAACCCCATCTTTGAAGTTTGCAGGCGCCCCCCCCAGTGTGGCCCGTGGGGACAGAGGCAGCTTTCTGGAAGCTCATGTTCAGGGAGGAAGCAAAGGGCACTCCCAGCCGGGAGTTTAAAACCCAGAGATCGGTGTTTTAGAAGGAAACCATGCTGGGGGTAGTTTTCTTTTTAAGTCCTACTTCTGTTTATTCAGCCATAAATTCTAGTTCAAGGAGGGTTCTTTGAACTCTGTTCCAGAGTTAGAGAAACAAGAAATTCTGCCAGTAAACAGATAAGATAATCATCCGGGGAAGTTTCCACAAAATACATTTTTGGCTGGGGAGGCCGAGGGGGAGGCCAGGGGGGCAGGGCATCGGGGGCAGGGCGCTGAGCTCTGGGTGCCTCGGGCCGTGTGTTGCAGACCAAGCTCCACGAGGAGCTCTGTGAGAAGAGAACGGCCGCCACCATCGCCACCCACGACCTCAGAGCCGTCCGCGGGCCCCTGCTGTACGACACCCGCCCGCCGCAGGACCTCAAGGTGATGCCCTGCGCCCCTCCCTGCCTGCCGCTGCAGCGGCCCTGTCCGCGTGCCCCCCTGACAGGTGCGCTCTGGTGACGCCAGTTCTGAGATAGAATCTCAGGCTTCTCCTGGCGGGTTCGTCAGGCCCGTTGTAAAAGTGAACTCCTCAGGGAAGGTAGCAGCCGGAAAATGGTTTCCTTCGTGTGGTCACTTTTAAGCAAAACTTGTGGTTTATAGCAAACCGCAAAACCCCTCGTGTGGAGCTGAGCTTCGTGGGCCTGGCTGGTCCAGGTCTGCCCCCTCCCTCGGGTCGTCCAGGGGCCGCAGGCCCGGGAGACGCCGTCGTTTGTGGCTGGGCTGGAGGCTGCGCTCCGCCTTGAGGGGACGAGTGGTGGTGAGGTCCCCGAGGGGTGCTCATGCATGCCGGAGAGGGGCCCCGCGGTCATAGGGCTCCCTGAGGGAGAGCCAAGAGGGGACGTTGATACCAATGGCCCCGTGAGCACAGGAGGACCCCCCGGAGCTCACGGAGCAGTGTCCGCCCCACAGATCGTCCCCTTGGGGCGCAGAGAAGTCAAGGCCAAGGACCTGGTGCGGCAGCTACAGCTGGAGGCCGAGGAGCACAGGAAGCAGAAGAAGAGGCAGAACGTCTCAGGCCTGCACAGGTCAGCGGGCGTCCCCTCGGGGAGCTGTCCCCACCCCCGCTCGCTCCCAGGCTGACTGGCGTGCATCCTTCTCCTCTTCTCCTCCCCGATGTTGAGAAAACCTCCCAGACCTCGTTCCCCAGGCTGCTAGGGACTCTTGCCTGGGGTGAGAGCAGCGCTTCTAGGCCTCTCCTCTCAAGGGCCCTGGGGCTCAGATGCCACTTTGGGGAGAACAGTCTTTCTCAGGTGCAGGCTCTGTGGCCTGGAGGGACAGCGGGGTCCACGCCGGATGCACAGGGACATAGGAGGGCACTGCGGTCACCCCCTACGTTCTGTCCATGTGACGCGGGGCACAGGTTGGTGAAGGGCGACCTGTGGCCACAGAACCAAGAGGGCACCCAGCCTGCCGGCCACCGTTCCGTGTGAGCACAGGCTGTAGAATGTCCTTCGTCCAGAGCTGAGGACACATTCGCTGGTGTTGCACCGACTTTGTGTAAAGAACCGATTTGTCCGGGCCTCTAGGCACGTTTTCTTGTAGTGTCGTCTCCACTCTGTGTTTCCTCCCTCACAGGTACCTGCACTTACTGGACGGTAAAGAAAGTTACCCCTGCCTCGTGGATGCAGAGGGCGATGTGATCTCCTTCCCGCCCGTAACCAACAGCGAGAAGACGAAGGTAGGGCGCCGTCTGCACATGCGCGTCTGGGGCTGTTTCACGCGCAGACTTAGCACAAGCGTCAGTCGTCCAGCGACGTGATGTCCCATGGGACGGACGCGCAGGCCTGAGAGCCCGGGCCGCTTGCACAGAGCTGGGCGTCCCCGTCACACTCAGTGCCGCACCAAGAGCCCCCGCGTGCACGGCGTTCTGGCTCATGCCTGTCTTCGGGAAGGGGACAGACACTGTCTTAGAGGCCTTTTTTGGGAACAGTTGCTGACGTCTTACTTTCGACAACTTTATTCTTTTCTGAAATCCTTCTCATTTCCTTTTAAGATTAAGAAAACCACCTCGGATTTGTTTTTGGAAGTAACAAGCGCCACGAGTCTACAGATATGTAAAGAGATCATGGACGCCCTGGTGCTGGTGAGCCAGCCTCGTCATCTCGCCCCGTCAGCGCTCTGGCCGCGAGGCACAGATGACATGTGTCGTCCCCCCCCCCCCCACCCCCATCTTCCTGCCACCCCTCGCATGGCTGCCTTTGCTGCGTATCTTTCCTGATCACCTCTAAAAACATGTTTTTCTTTTGCAGAAAATGGCAGAAATCAACAAATATACTTTAGAAAATAAAGAGGACGGATCCGTTTCAGATACTGAAGCCGACGCACTTTCTGGACAGCTTCCGGAGCCCAGCGCGAACACAAGTGCAGACAAGGCTGGGAACGCCTCCCTGGTGGTGGAGCAGGTCCGGGTGGTGGATGAGGAAGGGCGCCTGAGGGTGGTGTACCCCTCCAAGACGGACCTGGGCCTCGCTGCTCCCCACGTGACCGTGATCCGCTGAGCCCCGGGCCGCGGCAGGGCGTGTGTGCGGTGCTGTTATGTTGTTTGTTAAGTTTCACCTCAGTGGTTTTTAAGATGCGCGTCCCTTGCTTTTCCAGACGATTCTGTCACAGATGATGGCGTGTTGTCGCGTGCTTAGGTGACTTTGCCTTTCGGCACCAAACTGATTGTACTAACGCTTTGTATGAAGTTTCTCAAATACTGGAGTGAGCCGTTCAGGATGTTTGTTCCGAAGTCACGTAGACACAGCGACTAACGTCATTCAGGGGAGAAAGACACGGATTGGTTTCGCTGTTCAGATCTAAACTGGGAAGCTGAACAATGTGCGTTTTACAGAACCACACCAATTATTTTTCCACGATACAGCAGCTTTTAAAATCGCACCGAACCAGTAGTGCAGCTTAGAGGCCTGGAGTGACGCCATGTCCCTAGCTGGCCACAAATCATCTTTTTATGAAAAGAATATTTTTATGTGATCTTGGAATTGGCAAAGGCATTTTTCTTAATACTGTGGATGCTTTAGGGGTAGAGCCGCACAGGTCCCTCGTGCGGCCCTGGCAGGGCAGAAAGAGGATCGGGGCTTTGCTCACTTGTGCGCTCGCACCACAGGGACGGGCAGATGTCGGAACATGCAGCTCAGGGCCAGCACGCAGGTTTCCGGTGCAGAACAGGCTTCACAGACGCACGGGACATGTCCTCTGCCGTCAGCTGGCCCAAGGACGGACAGTGGCCATGGCCGCATGAGGGGTGAACTGTTGTGCAGCATCTTGTGTTTTAGGGATTTCCAGTTTTGAATGTCTGGGCCCACAGACCACCAGTGAGTGAGTGAGTGTGTGTGTGTGTGTGTGTGTGTGAGCGAGCGAGCACACACACTCCTCCCTGGAGGCAGAACGTGCTTGCAGCCAGGCACCAGCCAGCCACCGAGTAGGTGGGTTTTACTGGCCTCTGCCTCCTAGGCAGCCCGGATGTCAAGAAACTGCCTCCCCGGTTTTTGTCATTTACTGACTCCGTCTGTTTCGTGTTCTATGACTTGCAAAAGACGAGCCGTGTGTTCTGCTGATTTGGGGAGCATTTGCAAGAGGCACGCTGAACCCAGGCCTTTAGCCGTCAGGACCAGACACGTGTGAAGCTTGAGCCTCCTCCTGGCGGTGGGGGGGGGGGGGCACACTCACAAAGCCACATGGTTCTCTCAGACCTCAGCCAACCTGCTTTGTAGGACAGGACCCAGCTGCCTTGAGACCCTGTCCCGGCTCTGGTCACCTCCAAGCCTTCCCGTTGGCCCCTGAAGGTGGCGGCTGCTGGGCTGGGCTGGGCTGGGCTGGGCTGAAGCAGGTGCACCAGGGTGGCTCTGCCTGGTCTTGTGAACCCCAGACCTGCCAAATGTCTGTGTTGGTGGCTCTGGCTTGTCATCTTACGAGCCTTGGGCGATCGGGACAGCAACTGCTGGCACCGTGGCCTGCTCGGGGTCTGCGGCTGGGCCACAGCCGAGCGGTTCTCTTGGCCCCTGGCACTCGGTTCCGTGGCCAGGCCCTGTCTGGTCTGTGACCTCGCTGACGTGGACGGAGACGCCAGCCCCGCCGCCTGTGACGCAGCTCAGCCCCGGGTGAGGTGCTGGATGTATTCAACTCACCGCGGAAACAGGATGGTCTTCCCTTGGCCGGCCCAACCCACTCCTAAACCCGGACACTCTTTCTCTTTGCCAGTGCGGCCCTCTAATAAACATTTAGTAACATCTCTGCTCCTCCCCAGTGAAGCCTTTCCTGCCAGTATCCCGGGGAAGTGTCTGTGGGGAAACTGAGGACCTGGACCCACCCCATCCCAGCCTGCCAGCAAAGAGCAGAGGCACTGAATCATCACAGTCTCAGCCCGGAGAGGCTGCTGGGCTCTCCAGGCCTGGAGCGGTGGGGGGGGGGAGGGGGGGGTGTGGACCCCCACCCAGGGGCAAGATGGCAGGGCACCACATCCCTTTCCCAGCATCCTCCCCTACCCCCCAGGGCCAGAAGGGGGCTCCCCAGGGTATGTGGCCCCAGGGGGCCGTGGGGCAGGAACCACCACCTCTGTTGCAGCCAATCCGGCTCTGGCCAGGCCTGGAGACCACACCTGGGCGGGGGGAGGGGTCGTGTGCGCCAGAGGCCAGGCTGCTGGCGGAGCCCAGGGAAGGGGACGCTGTGTAGGGAATGGACTGTGCACCCCACTCTCACCTGGGGGCTTAGGGGCCTCAGGGCACACAGGGCATGAAGTCTGCATCAAACGGCCCGTCATCTGTCCCCTGTGGGGACCCCCAGTCCAGGGAGTAGGTATGTGGACCCACAGGGCTCACTGGGCGGGGCTAGATGAGCTGCACAGGCTGAGGGCACCTCCCTCCCCTGATCCCGCCAGCACCCACGTGCCTGGACAGCACCTGCTCACTGCCCCTCCTTACCCCACCCTATCCTCCCCGCCCCTCCCCCGCCCACTGTACTCCAGCCTTGTCCCCGGCCAGTTCCATCTGACCTGCCCTTCAGCAGACCCACTCCGTCCTGCCCTCCGGCTGCCCAGGGAGCATGACCCCAGAGCCTGCAAGGCATTTCGGGAGCTAGGGAGGCCAGAACGGCCGTAGAGAGAGCAGCCGTGGGCCTCCTTTCCGTCCAGCACCCCAGCCCGGCTCTCGGCAGTGGCTACGCCCAGCCCCTGCACCTCAGGAGCAGAGTGCCAACCTCTTGGAGTCCACGGAGGCCATGCAGCCCAACTGAGTCCCGCCCACCCAGTGCCCATCCTGTGGTGGCTCCAGCCGGGGCACCAAAGTTGGGCTGGACAGACGTGGGCCTGCAGTGTGGAAGCCCAAACAGGGCTGGGAAGTGGGGTCTTTTGGAGACAGGTGCTGAGCCCCAGAGATGGGGGGCTGGCTGGACCAGACCCTCTGCCGCTGTCCCCTAACCAGCTCTCCTTGCCCCCAGCCCGCAGCCGATCGCTACTGAAGCATCGCTGCTTGGAGACCCCCGCCCAGGACAGACCCCACCTGGTGCTCTGCTTTCCTGGTGGACAGGGCCTGGCCGGGATGACCTGGGTGCAGCCCTGCCCGACGGGCAGGCGGGTCTTTGCGGGGGTGGGGGGGGTTCGTCTCTGCCCTTCCCCTCCAGCTTGGCCTCGGACACGCAGGCTTGCCACGTGGCCTTCAACCTCAAGCTCCACAAGGAAAGTGTCTGTCCTTCATCTCCAGCCCTCAGTCCTTGGGGAAGAAGCACTCTCCTAACTTTGTGTTTCTGCCACAAAGGGTCTGCGGGGCCAGAGATGTGAGCTTGCGGCAAGTAGGTGGGGGTGAGCACAGGCCCAGGAGGGCAGGTCTCGGGAATCCGCTGGGCAGGCAGGAGCAGCCTGAGCCCCGAGGCCTTGTCCACGGTCGGTTGGGCGAGGCAGGAAGACGTCCTGCCACCTGCCAGCCCTCAGGCCAACCCCCAGGGGCTCGCTTCCCACCAGAGGGCGCACCCAACACACACGGAGTCCCAGAGCCAAGTGGAAGGGCCCTTCCCAGAAGCCTCCCACTGTTGTCCGAGGGCCTCCAGCTGGCCTCACGTGGGCAGGCGCCTGGGGGGCCCCCGTGGGAGAGGCCCTCACCCAACCTTCATGCAACAGACTTTTAATGACTGCATCGGTGCACAGGTTCCCATCCGCCCTGGGCATGGCGGGGGCAGCAGCTTCCTGCTGGCTCCAAGCCCCGGAGCAACTATGCCCACCCCACCGCAGACAACACTTGAGGGTGGCTCCTGCTCCCCACCCTGCCCAGGATCGACTTCCAGGATGGGGTTTCAGCCGGGTGGGGGGGGGGGGGCGCGGCAGAGGGGCATACATAGCCCCGCCTCCCCCAGAGCCATGCTTACAAAACAGGAGGGCCCAGAGGCCCACCCAGGCACCCCCAGTCCCATACAGCACCCGCTCAGGGAGGACCCAGAGGGTGTGTCCCGTGGTCCCAGCTCAGACTGGGCCGAGTCTCCCAGCCACGTGTGCCCCTGGCTGGCTGCCTGTGCGAGGCATGTGTATATGTCATCGAGGACCTATGTCCCTGTTCCTCTGCGTGCCCCCGGATGGCCAGTGACTGCTTGCTGCACAGTGGGGTCTGTGGGGGGGGCGGTGAGTCTATGCACGTGGAGAAAACCTGGTGTATACGAGGATCCGTGTACATGAGGGTCTGTGCATGCAAGGGGGATTCTGGTGTACAGGGGTGTCCGCCCGGGCCCGCGTCCCCGGGCACATGCGTGCATGCTGGGAAGCCTTATTTGCACTTGTGCACGTAGTAGCCGGTGACGTAGCCCAGGATGAAGACGGCCCAGAAGAGGGCCACTCCGCCCAGCACCTTCAGGGCAATGCCCAGCTTGCCTGAGCACAGCTTCCGGGAGATCCTGGAGAGGGAACGGCCAGCACGTGAGCCCGAGTGGGCTGCGGGGGCTGCAGGGGCTGCGGGGGCTGGGCGAGGGGGGGAGGGGGGCAGTGGGCCCCGAAGGAGGAGGGCCTGGCACTCTGCTGACAGGCGGAGACAAGGAGGCAGAGGGCATGACCCAGTGGGCGGGGCTCCTCCCCCCAGCCCTCACCTCGCCCAGCTTGAGGCCTCCTCCGTGCTGGACACCGCAGCCACGTGGACTTCGTCCCGGCTGCTGTCATCCCACCTGCTGTACTGGACACCACTCTGCTGGGTCTGCATGCTGCCCGGGCTATGGCCAGAGGAGCAGGGGAGGGGCTGAGGGGATGGGGAAGGGGGCTGAGGGGGCGGGGCGTGGGGTGGGGGCGCTGCGGGGGCGGGGAGCAGGCTGAGGGGGGAGGGGCGGGCTGAGGGGGCGGAGGGGGGGGCGGGCACCGGAACCTTCTCACCTGGCTCAGCAGGTGAACCGACGCCAAGTGGTCAAGCCACTTGCCAGGGTCACATGGGAGCTGGCAAAGCGGGAATCCAACCCAGGGAGGCTGCAAATCCGCCAAACCCTACCCTCAGGAATGTGAGAGGCTGCCTCCACCCAGGCCAGGCCTTCGCGGGGGCCTCCGGGACAGCTGCTGGGCCCTGGAGACTGGACGCGGCGGGTCCTTGGGCGGATAACTGCTGCCCCCCTCCCCGTTCCCGACAGATCAGGCCCCAGAGCTTCCCCGCAGGCAGGGAAGGACAGGGACGGGGCGGCGGCTGGTACAGGCTGGCTGGCTGGCCGGGGCAGGCCGGCGGCCCTGTCCTATGTCCTCTGGCCTGCTCGACTTGCAGCCCCTCCCCCGACACCGCCTGGGGGAGAAGCTGGGGCCTGTGGGGGGGGGGGGGAGTCCAGGCGCCTCTCTTCCCGGGACCCCCTCCCACGGACACTTGGGGAGGGGCTTAAAGGCACAGCGGGCCCCTGAACGGCCTCTTGCCGACCCAGACACTGTTCTTAAACTCCGGAATGCCTCCCGGGTCCCAGGCCAGTGGGAGGAAGGGAGGGAGCCCATCTCGGAGCCTCAAGGCCTGCCTCTCAGGAGGGAGCCACCTGCTTGGTGGCAGCCACTCGGGTCAGTGGCCGTTCTCAGGCCCAAGGGAGGCCAAGCATGCACTGAGTGTGGGTTCCACTTTCCCAGGTGGGTCTGGGAAAGGGGCTACTGGGCCGACTCTGTTAGCTGTCTACCTGACGTCCACCTCCTTCCACCTGGGGGCACAATCCTTAGCAGGTTCCAGGCAGCAAGGTGCTGCCCTAAATGACAGCCGGGGGCTAATTCAAGCTTAATACCTTGGCCGCTGGGCATAGCAGGAGCTGCAGGGTTTTTGCTCTCACAAGAAATAGCAGCGGCTTCTTTCTGGCCGCCCTGCAGTGATGGCCGGAGCTGCAGCAGCCATTTTGCTACCGGATATCCACGCAGCGCCAGCCCTGACAGCGTGGGGGTCTCCAAATCCACACCCATTACCCACCTGTGGGCTTCTTTGTGTGAGAAGACTCAACCCACACCTGTTCAAGCCTGGGACAAGGAGTTCCCGTCGTGCGCACCAGAAAGCATTCCCAACTGATGGAGACTGTGGCTTTCAAGCTGCCCTGACTGGACAAAGCCCCTAGAAGCCAGTGAAGTGCCCAGAGCTGGGCTCCTGAGGGCCTCACTCTCCAGCCCCCCACTGGAAGGTCCCGCCCTGTAGCAAGAGCCTGGGGCTGTGCTGCCCAGAGCCACCAGCCAAGCTGGGGGCCCTCGCGGGTACCACCGTATACCTCAGACCCCTTCACTCCCAAAGCACCCCCGAGGAGCCCACAACTTACAAAGGGAGAGTCCTGGCGAGAAAACCCAGACTCAGGCGCCCAGGAAGGTGGTCAGGTGGTCAGAGCCTGGCCAGTAGATCTCTCACCTCCTCCTAGGCCACAGGTCAAGGTCCGAGGTGCGGCCGATGCCTCCTACCTGAAAATTAGGGGAGAAAAAAACCCACAGAAAATAAAGTGTAGAGGACCGGCTCTGCGAGGAGCCGGGGAGGGAAAGGAGGAGCCCTGGGGTGTCCCGGGGCGGCCAGCAGGAACCAGATGGCCCTTTCCGGCTCGTGGCCGTCCCTCCACGGGTTGGGCCGGGGCGGGGCGGGGAGAGGGGGTCGCTTGGCCGGACCAGACCCTCCCCCGCCTCCTACCCCGCAATTCCGCTCTCCTGGGCGACGCTCACAGGCCAGGGGGGCCGCGGCCAGGTCCACCTCCGCGGTCCGCCCGCACCAGGAAGCTGCGCCCCGACGCGTGTCCCACGAGCCCCTCGGCCCCCGGGCCTCCGAGCAGCGCAGACGTGTAGCCGGCCGGGAGGAGCCGGGCCTGGGGCGGGGCCTGGGGCGGGGTAAGGGGCGGGGCCGGGGCGAAGCGAGCCGGGAGGCCGAGCCCAGGCCGCAGGTGCTCCCGGGGGCGCCGCCGGAGGGCGTGCAAGCTGCAGGGAAGGAAGGCAGTAGGTGCCGCGGGGGCGAGAGGGCCCGCAGGGGAGAGGGGACCGCGGGAAAGAGAAGCTTGTGAGGGAGGGCGTAGCAGGGGCGAGGGCACGCTGGGAAGGGGCGCTGCGAGGGAGAGGAGCTGTCAGGCGCGAGGGGCGGCTGGGGAGAGAGGCCGAAGGAGTCGCTGGGCCCCAGGGGGTCCCAGGCGTGAGAGCGGGGGTCCTCCACCAAGACCGCGCAGGGATGGGCTCGGGCGCAGAAGCGGGGCCCGGAGCCTCCGGACGCGCCTGGGTCTGATCCGAGAGTTGAGGCGGCCTGCAGGGGTGGGGTGGGGGGGCACTGCGGAGCTCCCCGCTGCGTCCCTCCAGTTCGCTCCCTGGGCGAGGCGGGTCTGGCTGCGCGCACAGGTGCGGGCGGAGAGCAGAGCCGCAGACAGAGGTGCCTGGCCGGCCGCCTGGAGCTGTCCCTCCCGCAGAGTGATGGAAAGGAACAGCAGCAGGAAAAACGGCCTCCATCCACCCTCTTCCAAAGGGGTCGCCCCAGCCAGGGAAGCCCCCATTTCGGAGGTGGCCCCCCGTGGGCCCAACTGAAGGAGCCTATAGGCACCCAGGCTCAGGCCTTCAAAGCCCAGGGCCTCTGGAGGGGGCCCTTGCTCCGTGTGTGGGTCTCCCCAGGAAGGAGCCAGGGATGCAGATCGGGGCTGCGGATGGAACCCGAGCCCCCACGAGTCCCGGAGGGAAAGAGAAGCTGAGCCCATGGCCAAGGACAGGGTTTAATTCTAAAGCGAGAAGACCGGGCCACACACGATGGCCCCGCGAGCTGGGGCCCAGCGTCTGGGGGGACGGGGGGGACGGGGGGGGGGGGGCGCGTGGGCAGGCGGGCTCTACTTGGAGGCCAGCTTCTTGGACTTGCTCTGGGAGGAAGGGGCCTCCGACTGGTGCAGGGGAGGCATCCTGATGCCTTTCTGTTTCAGCTGATTGTAGTAGTCGGCTCGCTCAGAGATGATCCTCTGGGGAGGAGCACAGGCCGTGGCTGCGGGGGCGCCGCTGCTCCACCACCACCCCCCCCACCAAGGGCAGCCGGCAGCAGGGCCTGCACGGAGCTCCGAGCGCTGACGCCGGCTCTCCAGGGGGAAAAGCTGTGGTCTTGCAGCATTTGCGAACTTTTGTGCAGAAAACGCTCCCACCGCTGCTGGTCAGGCCCCCGGAGATGAAGCCCACAGAACTCGGAGTGGGGAAGAGAGCCCCTCCCCCCACGGGCCGCGGTCCACGGTCGCTCTCCCCCGAAGCAGCACTAGGTCCCCTGCGAATCTCCAGCAGCCCCCGCCCGAGAGACCTCAGAGGCCACGGAGCCTGTCCCTCCAGGCCCTTCTGTCCTGCCCCCTCCCTCACCTCTCCTGCTTCGCAGCCGGTCACTGTTTTGTGTCTTTGTGTCCGACACTGGCAGGGGAAAGGATTCTTCCCTGACTACTGGGTGGTACCGAGGACCCTTCCCTCCCTCTCTCTCCCTCTCCTCCCCCTCCTTCTCTCTCCCTCTCCTCCCCCTTTTCTTCTCTTCCCCCTCCCTCTCCCTCTCCCCAAGCAACGGTAGCCAGGCTGCAGAGACCTCCCCCCAGGTCCTCATGCAGGGCCCCCCTCCCCTGAGACCTTTGCCACCCTGCGGGATCGCCACTGGCCGTGGCCCCACCCCCACGGCGCAGAGGAAAGAAATCAGGTCTCAGGGAAACGCGGGGCGCTGGAAGGGGACAGGCCCTGGTGGCAAGCGCCCTGCCGTGGGAGGCTTGCGGCGTGGGGACCGAAGCAGCCCCTGTGAGCGGCACCCGGGGCCGCACAGAGCACGTTTGGGTCAGGGGCTCGGCTCCCAGGGCCCTCTCCCCACCACGCCCCGACGCAGACGCGCTGTCTCCCACGTGCAGAGGGAAACTCCGTGGCTCTGAACTCAAGTGACCCGGCCACAGCTTCTCAGCCAAGGACCACAGGGGTGGTGACTGACCCCTGCCGGCCCCAAAGTCTGCACCATGTTCCCTGCACCACCGTGCCCCTGTGAGGCCTCTGTTTGGGGTCAGCAAGATGACAGCGTGGGCCAAGGCCAGGGAGGGGTCTGTGCCAGGGTCCTGCCTGAACAGATGACTATCCCAGCCGAGGCCACGCCGAGGTGCTGAGAAGCATCCCTGAAGAGGCTGGGTGGGCCAGGGTCCCTGCTGCGGGGGAACCTCCAGGACTCCAGCAGCTCGGCCCCCCGCCCCTGTGCATCCCCCGCGGACTTGCTGCTGGGGGTCACCGAAGGCCGAGAGCGGCTAGCCTCGCGAGCTGTACAACAGCGCCACCCTTTCAGGGGGTCCGGTCCCCCTCTGCCTGAGCAGAGAGTAAGCATGATCCCCGGGTGATGGCGAACAGTGACACAGAACCAGAATGGGGGTCCGTGGCATCCATGCTGGCTTCTCCCCTCCGCGTCTGGCTGCAGATTAGTCAGCGCCCGCCCAGAGACGCGGCCTCGGGGACAAGGAGGCAGCCCAGCGCCAAATGTACCTGCAAGGCCTCCAGAATGTCATTGTCAGAGATCTCAGTGGCCAAGGACTTGATCCCGGGGGTGCTGAAGGTGGCCTGGATGATGTTGTTCCTTAGTCTTTCGAGCTGTGAGCAAAGGGAAGGAGCGGGGGAGTCACCACCCCGGCTTGAAGCTTTTCAGAAGGTAGACGTGCCCTCGCTTTTCACAGCCGCAGAAACCGGAAGAGGTGGGAGAGGCCGGCTGGTCTGCCCGGGAGCTACAAGGGGCCGGATCCAAACCCAGGCCCAGGGGGACGGGGCCTGACACCAAGGCTTTAAGACTTTCTACTGCTTTTTTTTTCCTTTTTAATTGAAAAAGAAATGGTTTTAAAAGGCCGGGGGTGGGGGGTACCAGAGCTCTGAACAACCCCCCACCGGGCCACCCCCTTCCCCTAGGGAACTGGCGCAGCCCCCTCCCGACCCCAGGGCGCCCTGCGAGCCTGTCAGCCCCTCCCTGTTAGCATTGGAGGGGGCACTTGGGGGTCCCTCCCTCCTTGCCTCGTGCTGCTGGCGGTAACTAGCCGCTGACAGGGCATTAACCGGGTGTTGACGAGGAAGGGGCTCAGGCTGTCTGGTCTCGCTGCCATCGGCCTGGCTGTGCACGTGCAGGGCCCCAGCCCGCCTCCGCCCACCTGTACCCCACAAGCCCTCAGACGGGGCCCCCCGAGTTCTGGCGGCGGCACGCTAGCAGCTCCTCGGTCTCCGCGTCCGGAAGCCCCGACAGAGCAGGAGGGCCAAAGGGGAACCAGCCTGAAGAGGCTGCAGGAGGGAGGGTCCACTTTGGCTCCGGGACAGAGGGGATGTTAGGAGCCCCGGGACCTTGAGGGGGGGCTCCCATGTTTTCCAGTGTGGACCGATGCCAGCTCGGTGCTGGCACCGCACTGGTGTGGGGGTCTCGCCCTCTCTTCTGGAGGTGGCTGTCAGCTGGGGGTGTCCGGCCATAGTGCCCCATGCCCGGGCTGTCTCAGGCATCACTGGCAGGTCCTGGCACCCCTTCCTGCCAACCCCAGGCCTAGGCTCACCCTCTCAGCACAGTGCTCCAGGCCCTACTAGACAGACTTGAGACCCCAGCACCCAGCACCCCGCTAACACTCCAGCTGGGTGGGACACCACTTGATGAAAGATAGCAGGTGCGGGGGGGGCGGCCTTGGTGATGCCCTCAGAGCCACCCAGCAGGAGCCTGTCCCCCACGGGGAGTTGGGCGCACCTGGGTGGCCACAGGCACTCTGGGTGGGAAAGAGAGAGGACCTTTCCCTTTGCCGCTTTTCGGATTCTAAATCAAGTCAGCTCTTCCGCTGGTTTCCTTTTCCGCCTGGGGGGGGGGGTCCCTCATAGCAGAGGGCACCTCGGCCTCCCTCTGTGCCTCTGCTCACGTCCCGTCCCATGTAGGGGCTCCGATATGGGATCCTGCTATTCAAATCCCAGCACCACCCCTGCGCGGCCCTGGGGGCTCAGACGCATTACTTAGCTTCCCCTGCTGTGGGTGCCTTTACGTACACAGTGAGGACGCGGAGAATACCTGCTTGTAGCTTTGTGCACGAGCTTAGAAGACTTCAGCGAGCTGCTTAGAACGGTGTCGGACCCATGGCAAGCACCCCGTAGCTTGCAAGGCGATGGTGGCGTTACTAGCATACCCCCTGACCGCAGAGCCCCCCTTCCTGGCCGGCCAAGCCCTGGTGCCCACTCTCAGCACAAGCCAAGGCAGCGACTCCATCCACGAAGCGGGCGAGGCTGCCCCCGCCTCGGGGCCGAAGTGTGCAAGGCCCCTCACACCTCTGCTGTCTCCACCACCATTTCTGGAGCGCAACTCTGCGCCAGGGGGGCCAGGATACGAGGGGGGAAGAGCCTGAGCCCCTGCTCACTCCCTGAGCTCCCCAGGCCGGGGCGCCCTGGCTCTGCACGCGGGGCCTACCCGGGACTGCGCGCTCTCCAGGGCCACGCGGGCCTGCAGCTCCGCCTGCTGGATCATCTCGTTCCTGCTCCCCATCTCCTCCTGCAGCCACTTCTGTCTCTGCAGCTGGCCCTCCTTCTGGCTCACCTGGTCCTGCAGCTGGCTGACCTTGGCCTCCAGCTCCGAGATGATGTGTTCCTGCTTGGCGAGTCGGCTCTGCAGCTCCGCCACTTGCTGCGGGGGCGGGGGGGGGGGGAGGACGGGGGAGTAGGGTCGCCCGTGTTCCCCGCCCCTTTGTCCCCCCAAGACGGCCGGCGTCACCGAGTTCAAGCCAGATGTGGAGCCAGCAGTGGCGAGGAGCCTCTGTGTGCACCTGCGTTCCAGCCACTGCTGATGGGGGTGCCGCCTGACGGAGGGGGGCCCCCGACTGACTGCGAAGGGGGTTCGCGGCTCATGTCCCCCACGCTGCATCAGGACTTACAGCAAAAACAGCAAGATCTGGCTGACCGTTTAACCACGCCTGGCGGTCACCTGGCGGAGGAGAAAGTTGTCCTTCTCCATGAGGCCCATCATCTCTTCGTGTTTCTTGTCTTCCCTGAGGTTGGAGAACTGGAAGGCAGGATCGGGGAAGCGTCAGTGTGACAAAGGCAGGAGGGAGGAGGCTGCGAGAACGAGGAAAGCACGGCAGACGGACCAGGAGACGGAAGAGGAGGGGGAACCAGGTCTAGGGACGCCAGGAGGACGGAAGGTTCGAGAGACAAGAGGAGGAAACGAAAAACCGAGATAAACGTGAGCTTCCAGAACCACAGGACACGCGTTCCCGGTTGGTCCCGGAGAGCCCAGGACGGTGAACGGGCCGCGATGGCACAAGTCCGCCAGCTTTCAGGGCACCGGGGACCAGGACGGCACCGCGGCCACCCGGCCTGGGCCCGGGCGAGCGAGAGGCGGGGACACACTGACGGAAGGCGCTGTCCCGGCCACACTGTGCCAAGTAGAAGCAGGCCTTTCGCGGAGTGCGGTGTCCCCCCAGTTTACACATACTCGTTTTTTTAATCAAAAGATCGCTGCAGGATGCGCGCCCACGAAGACGCGGGAGTAGGTCAGAAGAGAGAGTGGACCTTAATCCTCATTCCGGAAGCCCGTGTTTCAGCCCCAGGCAGGCGTGTGCTGCTGACAACGTGCCCCCACCCCCACCCCCACCCCCCTGGGGGTCCTGGGTGGGGGACACCGGCGGGAGGCGGACCTCCCTGCGTTGGGGACCCCAGGCAGGGGAGGAAGGAGGAAGCAACAGATAATGTGATGATGCAGAAAGTTCCAGAATGGGCGTTGGAAGCATGCCGTCCGGGAACCTGCAGGGCGATTCCTAAGGAAGAGTTGAGAGCGGTCGCCGCGGGGGAGGGGCGCGTGAGGGGGAGGAGGGCGGACACACCTACTGGGGCGACGAGCCTGTGGGACTCCTTGATTCTTTACGCTGTGAGCGTGAAAAACTTCGAGAAAACACGGTGCTCAGCTAGGGGCGGGTGGACGCGGGGCGGGGGGTCCTGGGAAGTCGCCCAGAGCCGAGCGGCCCGGGGTGGACGGTGCGGGGCTGCCCGGGCTCCCGGCTCCCAGTGCCAGGGTGACAGGGGCACGGCCACCTTGTTGGACATGGCGCGCAGCTGGTCCTCCCGCTCCCGAAGCTCCCTCTGCAGGGCCTCGCTCTCCGTGTGCACCTGCCGCAGCCGGGACTCCTGGAAACCCACTCGGCGTTGTAAGGACGCGATGGCTCCTGCGTGAGCGCCGCGGAGGAGAGGAGTGAGAGCAGGGGCCTGAGAAGCCGGGCTGAGGGTGGCGGCCTCCCGCCACACGGGCCTCGGTCCCTTGCCCCCCCCCCCCACCCCCAGGCTCCCGGGCCCCGGGGCCGCACCTGTCGCGAGCGAGTATCTGGTCCTGGTCACCTGCAGCTCGTCCTGGAGCTCCCAGATGACCTGCTCGTACTCCTCCAGCTGGGCCACCAGCTCCCGCTCGAAGGCCTCTTCCAGGGAGCTCGAACTTCTCTTAGACTGAGCCTCGGCCCCCTGCACCTCCTCCTCCTCCAGCTGCTCCACCTCCACCTCAACCCCCTCCTCGGGCGCGGCCTCCCCGCTGCCCGTTGCGCCCTCCGCTTCTCCTGCCTCGTCTTCTTGGCCGCCATCCGCTTCCAGGTCCTTGCCCCTGCGGGTCGCGGAACACTCGTCCTGCAGCTGGGACACGGAAGGCACGCCGGGCAGGAGTGCACTGGGCGTGGGGCCGCGGCCCCCCAGCCCGGGCAGGGTCAGCCTCGTCCACTTGGAGACCCTGGCACCCCCCGGGGCAGGGGGGCTGGAGTCCCGCCACCCTGCACCTGTTCCCCCCAGGTGTGTCTGAGGGCCTACGACTGGGGAAAGGCCAGCAGGTGAGAGCTACGGGTGGGACACCGTGGCCTGGGCCCCGCCCGGCTCCCCTGCAGATGTGGCCCGGGGTCAGGCCTCCCCCCGCCCCCCCCCCCCCGCCGTTTCCCGACAGGCCGGCACCTGCCTTCCGTGCTGCAACTCCTCCTCGTCTCTGAAGAAGGTTCTCAGGATGCTCAGCTTCCCCAAGGGCTTTGGTGCAGACTCTGAGGGCTGCTCCTGTAAGACGCCTGCGTGAGCCTCGGCTCCCCCGGGGGTGAGACCTGTCCTTCTGGAAGGGGACAGCAGCCTCTCCATGTTGCAGGGGAGGGAGGGGAGCCAGTGTCCTCCTGCCAAGGGTGCTGTGTTGCTGAGAAGGGGGGCGGTGGCCTGCACGTGAGCAGGCCCATGTTTCCTGTGGCTCACAGCTCTCTAAGCGCCCCCGGGGGGCCTGGGGAGCAGGGAAGGCAGGCTGATGCCCCCAGGCCCCCGGAGATTCCTGCTGCCCCTGCCTGCTGGCACCGTGCCATCGGCGTCTGGTCCAGCTCTCTCTGGTGGCATCTCGGGGGTCCCCGCCCCCGCCTCATGTGTGCCCCCAGCATAATGCTGGGCTGTATCCCCAGGAATGAAAGAAATCAAGTTTTAGGAAGCAGGCGACTGCTTCCCCGGGCCCTACCAGCACCTGCCTGGTTCAGCCCCTCTGTTCAGACCTGGGAAGGGGCGGTGCTGCCCCCCCCCCCACCCCAACTGCTTTATAGGCAAGGACACTGAATGTCCTGCAGGCAGAACAGACCTGGCTCAACTGAGCCGCCACGCCCACCGGGTCCGTGTCTCAGCCCCGGACGCCACCTTCAGGGCTCCTTCCATCCTTCAGGATCTCGGAGGATCCGGCCCTCATCTTACGGGAAGGAAGCGGAGTCCAGACAGACACACGGCCCGCCCCAGGGACCAAGCAAGCGGGCAGCAAAGCACAGGGGTCTGTTTCTACGCGGAGCCCCTGCCCCCACCAGGACGTGGCAGGCTTCCGGGACGACGGGGCACTTGCGGGGGGGCCCGAGGGCTACCCGGAGCTTTGGACCCTTGGCGGCAGAGCTCGTGGCTCAGGCCCCCTGCTCACCCCGTGCCCTGACATACCAATATCTCTTGGCTTTTGCTTTGGAGGAGGAATTTCAGCTGCTTCTTCAAGGCCTCCCTCTCCTCCTGGAGGGCCGAGACCTCCTCGTCTTTCTTCCGAAGCAGGGCCTCCAGCTGGGACAGGCGCTGCACCTCCTCCCCCAGCGTGCGCAGGCAGTGATCCTGCACAGAAGCACAGGTGGCCCCCACGTGCCGCTGGAGCCCCTCCCGGGCCCACCCTCTCGGGGCGCCTGCAGACGGGCAGCTCTGAGCCCAGGAAGGGCAGGCCTGCCACCCCTGCCTGAAATCCCAGCCACCCCTGCCTAAGGGCAGGTCCCAAATCCTTGCCTGGGGTGGTGGTGGTGGGCTCCTGGTACCTGCCCTTCAGGCCTGGCCCCAGTCACCCACCCCCGCCCCG
Organism: Leopardus geoffroyi; assembly: GCF_018350155.1. Taxonomy (NCBI): domain Eukaryota; kingdom Metazoa; phylum Chordata; class Mammalia; order Carnivora; family Felidae; genus Leopardus; species Leopardus geoffroyi. The sequence goes on along the minus strand of NC_059328.1, from coordinate 2,181,608 downwards.
GGGCCTTGTCAGAGAGCCCCGCCCTCTGCCCCTCCACCTTCTGTGCTCAAAATCTCGGTGCCCCCAGTTCCTCAGAGTCGGAGACACGATACAGATGTTTTTGGACAAACGGAAACCGGAGGACTTGCCACCAGCAGATCTGAGCTGAGGCCGGAGGGAAGTGGTCCAGGCACAGGTGCCGGAGGAAAAGGAGGCAGCTAGGAAGCCCTCCAGATGTTTGGGATTTAAGTGCCAGGCTTCCACGGGGCCCACGAGTCAAAGAAGCAGATGCGCCAAGGAGGTTAGAAGTTTGAAACGGAACAATGATCAACATCAAGACATATGGAGATTTGTAGGGTGAGGCCGAGGCCACGGAGGGCACGGATTCCGAGCCCCACCGCACCGACTGGGGCCCGCAGGGAACCAACGGGCTAGCCATCCACCTCAGGGCTTCAGAGAAGAGCTGAGGCTGTGGCAGAGGAGAGGGTGGACGAGGATCTGGGAGGGTGGGGAGGGGAGAGGGGGCGGAGCCAGCAGCATGGCGGGGGGGCGGAGCCAGCAGCGTGGGGGGAGGGGCGCAGCCAGCAGCATGGGGGGGAAGGGGCGGAGCCAGCAGCATGGCGGGGGAAGGGGCGGAGCCAGCAGCAAGGCGGGGGCGGGGGGATCTGTAGGAATGCGGAACTGCTTATACAATTACGTTAAAATGACTGTCAAAATCGCACCTCTTTCCCCTGCCATAGTGATCGAGACCCACGCATGTGTCCCAAACTGGAAAGAGGATGTTCGGTGCGACTGGGGGCTTGTGGCTGCAGGTGGCTCTCTGGCCTCCCTCCAGTGATGAAGCATCACCTCAGCCAGTTCAGACCAGGCAGAGATGAGGGAAAGACAGCCCTAAGGACACCTTCCGAGCTCCTGGAGGCAGCCAAGCCTGCAGCCCTTCCCCAGGCCCGTTCACATCCGCCAGCTGGTAATACCCCTTCCCGCTGTTTGCATAAGAACACCATGTTGCAAAGAACATTCTTTTACACAGATCTGTGTGGCTCTAGCTAATTAGAGCCTCAGGCTTTCCCCAAAGTGGTCCCAGGATATCAACACTTTCAAAGTTGTGAAATCTATCAGAAAAAGTCGAGGCAGAGTTTCGGGAATCAAAGGTAACACGAAGACCCATGGACCCACACCCTCAGGGTTTTGTGTGCCCACCAGCTACTCAACATTTTGTGTGCTCATTTCCATGACGGCCATGAAAGCTTCACCAGCTTTAAGACAACTACAGAAGCAGGTTCTAAGGAAAGTCTATTAACGTTGATAAACACCTAGCAGGACAGATGGAGAGAAAGAGAGAGGGCAGGAGTTAGCACCATCAGGAATGGAAAAGAGGCATGCTTTCTCTCTGCAGAAATTGGAGGGGTAATAAAACACCATCCTGTACAGGACTAGGCCAATAAATTTGAAAATTTACATGAAACAGACACATTCCTAAAAAAAAACAAGAAACAAAAACATCGCTTCCCCAAACTGAAACAAGAGGGAGATGGAACTCTGAATATCTTTCAAGGAAGTGACTTCATTATTTGTAGGACCTTCTCTCTGAGGACTCTGCAGGAGTCCTCAGTGATGAATTCTTCACCAATCTCATGTAGACCCTTCCAGAGAATAGAGAACGGAAGGGAGAAAATGCCTCCCAACTTTTCGATGGTTTTTAAAAAAACTTTTTAAGTTTATTATTTATTTTGAGAGAGAGAGAGAATCCCAAGCAGGCTCGGCATTGTCAGCATGGAGCCCGATGCGGGGTTCAAACCCATGAACCGTGAGATCATGCTCTGAGCCGAGATCCAGAGTCGGGCGCTTAACAGACTGAGCCACCCGGGCACTGCTTGGTGGTTTGTTTTGAGGCCAGATTTACTCTGACACCAAAAGCAAACAAGAGAATAACCAGACAGGTAAATTACTGGCCGTTCTCTGTCACAAATAAGGATGCAGAGAATCAAATCCCAACAAATCAACTCGTAGGTAGATCTTTGCACACCAAGCTGGTTGTTAATCTTTAAGAATACATCCTCCCAAGTGGAAATATCGGGTCAAAGGCATGTGAATGGTTGAGGTCATGACTCGTGGGGCGAGCTGCATGCCAGGGGGCGGGACCCACGCCAGCTTAACCCGCCGCCCACTGGGGTGAAGGTGCACGGGGGCTGCAGGGTTTGGAAACGTCTGATTCACGGAACCAGAAGAGGGAGCTGCGGGTCAGCTTCGGCCGCGTCTGGGGACCTGCCTGAACAGCTGACCGGATCCTGGCACGAGAGCCCCCAGGGTGGCCGCGGCCCTCCTCGCCAGCGGAATGCGGAGCTGGGGCACGTGGCTCAGGGTCTGTGCCCAGGGCTCCGCACATGGCCGTACCTTCTCGTGGATGACGGAGATGTACCAGGGCACGCGCTTTCTCAGCTGGCTGTGCGCTAGGACTGGGCTGCTGGGGACCGGGCTTATCATCCGGGATTCACTTGTCCTCAAGCAGTTGAACTCACAGGCGCTCTTACTAAAGGGAAGGAGGCGCCCTGTCGAGAAGCAGGGGGGCAGTCAGACTATCCCATGCTGAGCGGCCCCGGGGCCTTCCATGATCATGTCCCCCCCCCAGAAACCCTTCACTGCCCGGCCGGGCTCACCACACCCCTACTTGTGACCGCCCTTGTCCGTCCTTCCCCACCTGCCCATGTGCGTGTTGAAGAAAGGGAGGGAAATGGTGAAAGCAGCCCTTCGAGATTCCCGGGGCCTGGGGGCCAGGACAGCAGGGGTCATGCTGATGCCACGGTGCGCCAGGTGGCCCAGACATTTGTGAGGGGTTTCCTGGCGTTCAGACAAAGGAGACCTCTGCGTGCAGAGATCATCTTTGGATAAAGGAAAGAAAGTATATTCGCGTGTGGGAACAGTGTGTTCTACTCAAGGAGGGACGCACCCTGTGCCAGAGACACAGAGACAGTCAGGTGGTCCCCATGGGGCAGGATCAGGGAGGCCTGGGGGGGAGCAGGGGCCAGGGGCAGGTGCAGGCAGAGGCCTCGGGGCTGGTGTGATGAGGAGAGGACCCCGGTGGCAGCCGGCCCTGCCCTCACCGTCCACCTGCTGGCTGGAGAACGGGTCCTGGGTCGCCTTCCAGGAATCCAGTGCCGCGCGCAACTCCTCGGATAACTCGGCTGAGATGGCTGAACCTGCAGGGGGTTCAAGACGCCAGCCGATGGCCGCTCAGGCTACACCTTCCACGACCTCCAGGGCAGGGGCCACGCTTCCATTTCTTTGTAAACCTCAGGTGGGATTAAAGGTGCCATGTCAGGGGACCTGCAGGAACCCTGGGACTGAACAGAGACACGGTTCCGTCCTCCTGCCCGCGTTGGTGTGCTGGCCCAGAGCAGCGGGTGCAGCTGAGCCTCTCCAAATGGCGGCACCCCTCCCCGGAAGGACCCCGCATCTCCTGTAAGAAAGGCTCAGCTTCATGGTAGCTGAGAAGCCCCTCTGTCCCGAAGGGCAGACCCAGCTGCCCCCGAGCTGTCGCGGTTTGCGCACGAGCAGCATGCAGGATGCATTGTGGTCCCCCCGGCCGTCCCGGCCAGCCCAGCCCACAAGTCCCGGATCGGGAGCAGAGGCTGCTGAGGTTCCAGGCTTGACAAAGGGGTGCTGGTAGGGGCCCCCACCTCGGACACGAACAAGGCTCCTGTTCCCGGCAACGGCACTAAGCCTCCATTGCCCTGTCCCTTCGGACAACGTCATGTGTGGGCACGTGGGCCCAGTGCAGGCTGGGACCTGAGGGGTATGGGGTGCTGCCTGGCCTGGTCACTGCCCCTTGGTGAACACAGAGTGCCCGGCTGCCCTCTAAAAGCCTCTGGGGGGCGCCTGGGTGGCGCAGTCGGTTGGGCGTCCGACTTCAGCCAGGTCGCGGTCTCGCGGTCCGTGAGTTCGAGCCCCGCGTCGGGCTCTGGGTTGATGGCTCAGAGCCTGGAGCCTGTTTCCGATTCTGTGTCTCCCTCTCTCTCTGCCCCTCCCCCGTTCATGCTCTGTCTCTCTCTGTCCCAAAAATGAATGAACGTTGAAAAAAAAAAAAAAAAATTAAAAATTATAAAAAAAAAATAAAAGCCTCTGGTTCTCCCGGGACAAAACGGGACGGGGCACCACCAGGCGGCTGTCGGGCTCCTCACAGGGGTTTGTTCCTGTCTTTGGCCTTATGACCCCTTTTTGGCAGCTTCCAGAATTTTCAACATTCTCCCCCCTCCCCCAAGCGAATTGAGTCTGCTGAAGGAGACTAGGGAAAAGAAAGGAGGCTTTACCTCCCCTCCCTCCTCCCACCCCTCCTCCTCCCACCCTTCCTCCCACCCTTCCTCCCACCCCTCCTCCCACCCCTCCTCCCACTCTTCCCTCCTCCCACCCCTCCTCCTCCCACCCTTCCCTCCTCCCACCCTTCCCTCCTCCCACCCCTCCGGCCTCTGCCTCTGCTGCTGGTTCCAGCTGGGGCTCCTGCCCACATAGCGAGTTTCAGCAGCAGCAGCAACCGCGGCCACCGCGCACAGCCACCGCGGGCCGCCGCTCTGGCTGACATGTGCCAGCAGGGAAGGCCGCCCGACTCCATGGGGGAAGAAGGCGGTTTCACGCGGGAGCCCCCCCGGTCGGTGGCTCTCACCGTAAGGACACACGGACGTGGCCCTGGTGCTGAACTGAGGGCAGTCAGGCCGCGCGAGGAACACCTTTCTCAGCTCCTCCAGTTCGGCCGTGAAGCTGGTGTCCTCGGCGCTGGCGTCTTGCTTGCGTCCGTCCTGGCGGAGTGGGGACAACGAGACACAGAGAGGAGACCCTGGAAGCCGCCTGCCCCTCTCCCCGAGCACCGCGAGCTTCAGGACAGCGTGTGCACCGGCTGGAGACACTGGCGGCATCCGCCGGGGGAGTCCTTGGGGACCCTGGGTTGGCTCTCTGGTCTCCTGGAGCCTGAGGTACCTTCAGGGACCTGCCGGCTGTGCTCCCCTCCCCCCATCCTCTCCTCTCCCCGTTGGCTCCTCCTGGAGACCCCTCTGAGGAAGGCTCAAGGCGGACGGTGCCTCCTCGCTCACGGGCTCTGCACCCCCCGGAATCTGCCCTTCTGGGGCCATCACCGGAGCGCATCTGGAGGCCCTCAGTCGAGGGGCAGAAGCAGGCCGTCCGCCCGCCGGGACCCCATACCAGATTCCCGTAGAAGCGGCCGAGGGCCCGAGCCGACTTGCTGAGGCCGCGCCCCCCGCAGCTGCCGTGGCCGGCCACGCTCTGCAGGAGCAGCACGCCCTTCTCCAGCGGGTTGGGCTCCAGGCTGCGCTTCCTGGGGGGGAGGGCTCCGGCCCGCAGCATCCTCAGGGCGGGTGCAGAGACCGCGGTCGGGCAGCGGAAGGACGCCGTGGCCGGTCGGCCTCTGCGGGAGCCGGGCTCACGGGTACGCCTGCTCAGGCCCGGGCGGGGCCGGCTCCGGAAGCCCCGCGTCCTGTGGGATCCGGGGAGCGTGTGTGGCATCACTGACGTCTCCATAGAAACAGGCCGTGCCATTTGGCCTAATTTTCTGTGACTCGTCTTAACTTCCTGCCCGCGAGGGGACCCAGAAGCTGTTCCCAGGAGAGGCGGCCGAGGCCCCGGCGGCCCCGTCCCTTCTTGTCTCTGTCCTCGCCCCCCATCAGTGCTCTGCCTTACCTGAAGTTGGACCCCGCTGCCGTGGCTCCGATATGGAAATTTAAGAAGCATTTCGTTTCTTGTATAATTTTGTTTTAAGTTTATTGTGAGAGCACTCACGTGCACACCAGCGGGGTAGGTGGGGAGGGGCAGAGAGAGAGAGAGAGAGAGAGAGAGAGAGAGAGAGAATCCCAAGCAGGCTCTGCACTGTCAGCACAGAGCCCAACACGGGGCTCGAACTCACCAACTGTGAGATCATGACCTGAGCCGAAGTCGGACGCTTCGCCGACTGAGCCACCCAGGCGCCCCTCTCCCCTGAGTTTTTGTGACAGACTCTTAACTTACACTCGCCCCCTCTAAATTCATCCCCGCCCCGTGCAAGCCTGCTCCCTCACCGCACCGCTTGTCTGAGAGCGGGGCTCCGTTAGCACAGCCTGCAGCAAGGAGCGTGCGAGGCACCCCCAGGTCACACCGCGAGGGCCACCCTGTGTTCCTTGCAGGCGTCGGTCCAGGCGCGGGTCCCGTACTCACGTACATGGCACACACCCACACGCGCACAGACCCCATACACACATTCACGCACGAAACCCCGTCTGGTTTGGGTGGGAACCCACATTCTCCTATGACTCGTCCCTGGGAAGCCACGTCCCCTCTCTGGGCCGGTTTTCTCATCTCTACAATGGGGGTGAAGATAACCCCCAGCTCACAGAGCCGGCGTGAGGATTCAATCGGAAAGAGTAAAGAGCTGAGGCACGCAGTAAGGACGGCCTGTTGTTAACTACGATCATCGTTAACCACTTTCGTCCTCAGTGCTACCACCTGTTTGCCGTCCTAGAGGGACCGGGCCCAGCTGGGTAGTTGGGAAGGAGGACAAAACAGGGGCCTAATGAATCACATGTGGCACTGACCTCCGCTTTCACTGCTGTTCACCGTCAGCAGTTTGGACGCCAAGGAGCTCAGAGGCAAATTAGTTCTAACTTTGCCTTTCTGTCTGTCTTTTTGGCGTTTGGGCTGTTCACTTATTCTCACTTACTGAGTGTCTGCCAGGCGCCAGACGCTGCCCTGGGCCCCAAGGGCACCACGGAGTCCGTGGGACAGCCCGTGGCACGCCGTGGCAGCGGCCAGCCGGGCCCCAGGGGCTGAGCCCAGCACGGCTTTTCTGGACCCTGCTGCCTGCCTCGCTGGGCGCCACTGGCCACGTTGCAGAAAAATTCCTCCGACCCTCGTCAGGACGGAAAGGAAGACTTTATTCAAGGAGTAGAGCAGGTGAGAGAGATTGAACTCAACTCTGAATGCGGCAGGTGAGCGGGGCCCCCAGCCCAGGAGCAGCCTGAGGGGGTCGCGGATGGACCTTGCTAAGCGGGGCAGCAAGAGTGGGGGCTCCTCTCCAGGGCCAGGCCGAGGGCTCACGCACAGGGAGGGGAAGAAGAGGTGTGGTTGGATGACAAGGGGCCAGGGACCCTGAAAACTGGCCTTGCAGGACTCTTGCTGAAACTGACTTGGCCAAACATGGATGGGGGAGGCCAGGATGGGGGCCTCGGGGGCAAGAAGAGGGCTCAGAGGGGCCCCGTTAAAGTTGGGTCGAGGACAGGGTCTCTGTCTGTTGGTCAGGGACCCAGGCTGACGAGGCTCCACCTCCGTGACCAGCGTCGGAGGCAGGAGGTGGGAGCCCCGAGGGCCCCTGGTTAGCAGTGCTGTGGCCTGGAAGTGTGGCCACACTCCCCCCCCCCCCGCCCCGCCCAAGCACACCACCTGGTGCACTGCATTGCAACGGGGGGGGGGGGGACACACAGCGACCGTTACCCCCCAAAAAGGTCTGTTGAAGTCCTAACCCCCAGAATCTCAGGATGTGGCCTGATTCGGAAATAGGGTCTTTACAGAGGTCATGAGGGTGGGTTCTGAGCCATCTGACTGGGGTCCTTATAAAAAGGGAAACAGGGGTGCCTGGGTGGCTCAGTCGGTTGGGCGTCGAACTTCGGCTCAGGGCATGATCTCACAGTTCATGGGTTCGAGCCCCGTGTCGGGCTCTGTGCTGACAGCTCGGAGCCTGGAGCCCGCTTCCGATTCTGTGTCTCCCTCTCTCTCTGCCCCTCCTCTGCTTGTGCTCTGTCTCTCTCTCAAAAACAAATAAATATAAAAAATTAAAAACAAAAAGGCAGAGAAGATGTCTGCCCACCCACGTTCACAGCAGCATTAGTGACAGTTGCCAGAAGGCAGGAGCAACCCAAATGCCCATCAACGGATGAATGGAGAAACACAATAGAGGAGATCCACAGAATGGAATCTCACTCAGCCCTGAGAAGGCAGGACATCCTGATGGCTGCCACAGCACAAATGGCCCCCGGGGACATTATGCTTTGTGAAAGAAGCCAGGCACAAAAGGACAAACCCTGTGTGATGCCACACGCACGCACGCAGCACACAGAGGAGTGAGACTCCTCGAGACCGAAGGTGGGAGGGGGAAAGGCGGTTAGCGTTTAGGGCCGAGAGTTTCAGTCTCCGTCTGCAAGACGGAAAGTGTCCTGGGGATGGACGGTGATGACGGCGGCACCACAGGGGGAATGTGGTGCCCTAATGCCACGGAGCGGTACGTTTGAAGCGGTCAGTTTTGTGCTATTTATATTTTGCCCCAATTTTATTTAACAAATAACTTTTTAAAAGGTGTGGAAGAGGGGCACCTGGGCGTCCGACTATCGGTTCGGCTCAGGTCACGATCTCAGGGTTTGTGAGTTCCGGCCCTGCATCGGGCTCCGTGCTGCCCCTCCCCCGCTCGCTCTCTCCGTCTCTCTCTCTCTCTCAACAATAAATAAACTTGGACAAAAGCTTATTAAAAGGTGTGGAAGAGTCCTTTTCTTCTCCTCTAACCATCCCTGACCATTCCCTCCTTCTCCAGCAGATGGAGAGGCGACAGGATGAGAAGGGGTTGGGAAGGACCCAGAAGGATTCTCGGGGTGGTCACGGGCCGAATGCAAGCCCACGTGCCCTAAGGTCCTAAGGCACCTCTTGGAGGCAATCAGTACGCTGTACCGCCCGGCTCCCTGCGTGGTTTGAGCATCTCCTGCGAGCCTGACGCGCTTCCGGGCACTGGGATGGAAAGACTGCAGCCCAACCCTGGCTCTCCCGTTTCTCATGCTCCAGCAGAGGAAACAACAAAAACCGAGGCGCAGACGTACAGGAGCATTTCGGCTCGCGGTAAGGGCTCCGATGGAGCATCCGATGGAGATGCGCGGGGGTCGAGGGAGCCGGTAATGGCAGGTGCTGTGGGCGGGTTGGAGAAGGTGGGCTGTTCCCCGTGACGCCGGGGCCCGGACGCCGGGGAGTCCACCACGGGGGGAAATCGGGAGGAACAGCATTGCCAGCAGAGACCAACTCATCAGCTGGACGTGGGAGTGACCTCGGCTTGTTCAAAGAGCAGCGGAGGCCAGATTCTTGGGGCCTGGACTCCTCTTGCTGGGGAGTGCCTCTGTGGAAGGTGTAAGAGCTTTGGGGATGCAGCCAGAATCCCCAAGGGTGCCTTTCACTGTACCGGTTTCCTGGGGCCGCATGACAGCACCGTAGGCTGGGCGCTCACAGCACGGGGTTGTTCTCCCGCACCTCTGAGGTCCAAGATCAAGGCGTCAACAGACCTGGCTCCTTCTAAGGACCAGGAGGGAGACTCTGTTCCCAGCCTCTTCCCCAGCTAGCCTCTGGGGATCCGTGGCTGTAGAACCACCTTCCCCACCTCTGCTTCATCTTTGTGTGGCCTTGTCCCTGTGTGCCTGTGTCCAAATTTCCCCTTTTTATCAGCACACTGGCCATCTCGGAAGAGGGGGCCCCCCTATTCCAGTACACCTCGTCTTAACCAAATACATCCACACTGGCCCTGTTTCTTTTTTTTTTTTTTTTTTTAATTTTTTTTCCAACGTTTATTTATTTTTGGGACAGAGAGAGACAGAGCATGAACGGGGGAGGGGCAGAGAGAGAGGGAGACACAGAATCGGAAACAGGCTCCAGGCTCTGAGCTGTCAGCACAGAGCCCGACGCGGGGCTCGAACTCACGGACCGCGAGATCATGACCTGGCTGAAGTCGGACGCTTAACCGACTGCGCCACCCAGGCGCCCCGTGGCCCTGTTTCTTAAGAAGGTCACGTTCACAGGACCTCGGCATGCGAATTTGGGGGAGACACAATCCACCACCCATTAGAACTGCCTTCGGTCGAGCAGTAGTGATTTCAGGGAGTTCTCCAGACCTGATTCGCCGGCCTCAGGAAGGTGCCTGGTACGTAGCAGGTGCCTGAAACATGTCTGGCTGAATGAAGTACCATTTCTGGCTTCAGGGACTTTGAAGAAAAATTCAGTAAAAGCGGGGGACACTCCAGCTTATTTTAAACTTCAATTCAGGAAATATTCACAGCCAGGAAAAATGTCGGGCTTGTTTCAGGGGCTGGGGACAGCGCAGTGAGGTCTCTGGTCCCGTGGAGCTTACACTTTACCCTGAGACACTCGGTCTTCACCTTTACTGTTACTCAGATATGACCCAGGAAGGCATCCTGGGTTCAAAATCTAGAAATGGGATCACATCCCGACTGGACGGCTGCTTATCCAGTATCCTGCTATTTATTTATTTATTTATTTATTTATTTATTTATTTATTTATTTATTTTTCAACGCTTATTTATTTAAAGAAATTTTTTTAACGTGTATTTATTATTGAGAGACAGAGCACGAGCAGGAGAGGGGCAGAGAGAGAGAGAGACACAGAATCTGAAGCAGGTTCCAGGCTCCGAGCTGTCAGCACAGAGCCCGAAGCGGGGCTCGAACTCACAGACCGCGAGATCATGCCCTGAGCCGAAGTCGGACGCTTAACCGACTGAGCCACCCAGGTGTTCTCTCCTTTAACAGAACTTGGGTTTTACGCCTGGCACGGGTTAACCTAGTTAAGACGACATTCCGCAGCTGTGCCAAAGAAGCCACTGGGTCTCCGGAGAGGTCTTTACGTGGAGGCTCGCTGAGGTTCGAGTTGTGATCTTGTTACCTTCCACTCTCCCATCTTTCAAGCAATGTCCAAAGTTCCACACCAGGAGTTGGCCTTGAGAATGAAACCATTTGGCCAAGAAAGACCAAGAAGGGGGGCTCCCGGCTGGCTCCACAGTGGAATGTGCGACTCTTGACCTCAGGGTTGCGAGTTTGAACCCCGCATTGGGTGTGGACATTACTTAAAAATTGCATTTTAAAGAAAAAACACAGAAAGCAAGACGAGAGAGAGAAGCCTGGCTCCCTGCTGATGGTCTCCCAGCCCTCCTCAGGACATCTTTAATGACACAGAGACAAAACCCCAGGTATACAAGCTTTTAGTGGGGTGGGAGTGGAGGTCGGATGACTTCTTTTCTTGCAGGCTGAAGGAAATTCATGATATGATCTTTGCAAGAAACTTTTATTTAAAAAAATAAATTCACCACCTCAAAATGCTTTCAGATTACTTGTGCAGCTAAATAGAAACTTATAAAACAAGCCTATTTAATAACCTTTAACCCAAGGTGACAATCATTAGAGAAGTCAGTATTAAATAGAACACTTATCTTGGGGCAGTGATTCCAGCACGTAAACCAGTCACCTTTCTGGTACCGTCACCTTGCAAGAAAAGGACTAGATTTTCTCGAAAATCGGAGGGAGTTGGCTAACCGACTGGGAGACACCAGATAATGTATCTTGGAAGCGAGAGGACGCTGGCGGGGTCTCCCGCAGCAGCCAATTTTCCAGGAGCGCCCTGCTCAGCTAGTGAGACACCCCACAGCTCGCGCAGGTGCCGGAGTCCCGCACCCTGGGGGTTTCAGTGACCCCGTTAACAAAACCCGAGCAAAATTCAGGTGCCCCAAAAGCCTATGATTTATGGTTATTAAAAAAAATTTTAATTGGAAAGCCAATTTTTGCAAAGATAGACATTAATATGTGAAAAAGCCCTGTCGCTGATCAAGGAAATCTCGTGGGGGAAGAGGCTCCGCAGGGAAATAGGCACAGAGCCACCGCCAGAAGGTGAGGGCCTCGGGGACCTGGAGACAGTGGCCGTCATTCCAACGCCCTCGCCCAGAGCCCGCTCCTGAGTCCCGAACGTCGCCCTTCCAGGACGCCCTCCGGCCCCAAGCCTGGAGCCCAGGGCTCCGCCCTAGCCCCGCCCCGCCACCATAAACCCCGCCCCTGCCCGCCCTGAGTCCAGAACCACGCCCTTCCAGGAGGTGCTCCGGCCCCCAGCCCCGCCCCACCATCCTAAAACCCGCCCCGAGTCCAGAACCACGCCCTTCCAGGCGCTCCGGCCCCCCCCCCCCCAGCCCCGCCCCACCATCCTAACCCCCGCCCCTCTCCCCCGCCTCGCGTCCGGAACCACGTCCTTCCAAGGAGTGCTTCTGTCCCGTCCCGCCCGGGCCCCGCCCCGCCAAGAGCAGCTCCGGCCACGCCCCGCGTCCAGAGCCACACCTCACGCCTACACCTTGCTGCTGACCTTCCCCGCACTTCCGGTTCCGGGTCGATGCGGGGTTCTCAGAGGCCTTAAATCAACGGGCGTTCGCCGGCGGACGCGCTCCGGCTGCGGGCGCCCTTGCAGTCCCAGCTTTCGACCCCTTCCCGCACCCGGGGACCCAGGCCCCGTCTTCCCGCGGGAGGGCGCGCTTCTGGCTGGCGGTGGTGTAGCGCTGGGACCCGGTCCTGAGGGAGGGGTCCGCGCACCCCACTCCGACCTCGTGTTCGTGGGGGTCGTCCCGTCGGCCGCTCGGGCGTCTGTGCTGGGTATCTTCTCCCCTCCCCGTGCCATCAGTTCCTCCACCAGCCGTGGCACGTCTGCCCTGCCGGCCCCCTTTCCGTGTTTCCTGCTCTCCAAGTGAAAAGGCCGGCGGTGCCCTCAAAGCTGGCCGAGCAAACACTTCCGTCAGAGGCCTGACGCCTGGTGGTTCGGGGCCGGGTCCCCTGGCCGCCTCGGCCCCGGCCGACTTGGGGTGGGGTGTGGCCGCGAGCGCTCCTTCGGAGGTGAATGGCTGCTAGCACGCTGGCTTCCTCCTTCGCGAAGGAGTGTTGGGCGCGCCGGGGGCTCGAGAGCCGGATACAGATGTTCCCTTGCCACCTGCCCGGGCTGGCACCGCTCTGGGCGCTGTAGACACGGCCCCCAGCGCAGCAGAGTCCTCGTTCTGAGCTGCCGAATTCAGTGGACAAACACGAGTACAATGGAACGTCAGCGCCACTCGGTTCCCCGAAGACGAGTCACGCGGGGCGGGGAAGAGGAGGGTGGGGAGGCTTCGGAAGAGGGTCCGGTCACTGGGGCGGGCACCCGAATGGGTGAGCGGGCTGTGCAGGTATCTGCACAGAGGGGAAACTAAGTCCTGTTAAAGCCCCGAAGTAGGCCCCCTGTGGCTTGTTCAAGGAACAGCAAAGCCACCGAGCTGGCAGGAGTGCAGCGAGCTGGTAGCGAGGGTCAGAAACAAGGTCAGAGCAGTGGGCACAGAGGCTTGGGGTGGTGCTCCGTGGCTCGGTGCTTGGGAAGCCCCTGGGGGCGGCGCATGGAAGGCTGACTGACCCGGCTGGAGCTTTGCAAGCATTGTTCCAGCAGGTCCTTGCACCCTTCGGAAGACCCCACGGTAGCGGCCCAGGGGCAGAAGGAGGCAGGGAGACGCAGGGCGGGGGCTGGGGCGCCACAGTAGTTCAGGCTCGGACCACAGTGGCCCCGTGGTTGGATTTGAGGTGTTCTGAACGCAGAGCCCTGCTCCCTAACTCACACAGCCGGGTGAGACGTGAGCCCTTGTCAGGTAGCGGTGTCTCCAGCGGCTGAGCCTAACACTGGGAGTGACAGCGATCCGGACCCGCTGCCACCACGGCAGCAGCCTGGCCAGTGTCAGGTGCAGCCCAGCCAGCCACAGGGGAGCAGGGCCCCTCCCCGTGCCTGCTGACCCTGAGCTGGCTGGTGCGCCCCGGCCGCCAGGCTTGCTGTAGCGCCTGTAGTTCCTGCCCACCTGACTCTCCCAAGTCCCTAACTACTCCTAATGGGAAATCCATTCCTAATAACGCGTTAAGAAGGCTTAATCCTGACTCGTTAGCGCACAAACGGCGTTCTGAAAGGGTTCGGCTGAATGCTATAGTACTATTAGTCTTGTTTTCATCACCTAAGCATGTGCGTAAAGGTTTAAAATTTGTGGGTTTTTGGCAAGCTGGCAGATTGTAGTTTTAGATGATCTATGGTGCTGTCTTCCTGGTGGCTCCCTTCTTAAGCCAAACAAGAGTTTGCACCCTTGTAACTGAAGCATAACACATAGAGAACACACATTGGTACACGGCATGTACACAGGTGCCTGAGCTCAGCGCGTTTTTGCAAACTGAACAACCTATGTGACCAGCCCCCAGCATGTCGCCATGTCCCCGGGACCTCCCTCGGGCCCCCTGCCAGCCCAGACCCAGCACCGTCAGCTCAGTGATCACTGAGGTTGCTCAGCACATCATTACTCTGAAAATCTTACCAGGGTTGTGTTTGCGGTGTAGTGTAGTCCTCCGGCTTGACCCGGGGCTGCGTGCTTCTTCAGAGCCCGGCGGGAAGTTAGAGCCAGAAGCCGGGCGTGCTCGCTGCCAGCGTTTTTGCAGTTCGTTTTGCCAAAGCCCTTTTTCTCTCCGGTTATTCTCTTGTGCCTGAGGTGTAGACCGGTGTTGATAGTGTGGATTCTAGGAAGCAGAGCTGAGGTTGGTGGGGCATATTCGACACTAAATGTCACGTGCAAGCGGCAGGCTGCAGGTCTCACTGGGGCGTTTTGAGCAGTGGTAGCAGTATTTACAAACCAAACAGTCGAGGCACCTAGGGGGCTGAGTCGGCCAAGCGGCGGACTCTTGATCTCGGCTCGGGTCGTGATCTCACTGTTCGTGGGATCTGGGCTTCGGGCTCTGCGCTGACCGTGCGGAGCCTGCTTGGGATTCTCTCTCTCCACCCCTCCCCTGCTCCCTGTCTCTCGAAATAAATAAACTTAAACAAATAAAAATAATAAAAACCAGACAGATGTCTTGGAGAACCCGTGGAGACGTGTGTCTGCGTACGATAATGTACAGCACGGTCCTGGGAGATGGGACGAAATATCCTGACGCCGTGTGAGAGCCCACTTTGCTGTTCGCTATTCTTGCCTGAATATAGGCTCCCTTTGGAGGTGGGGGCGCGAATGGACACCGTTTTCCTCCCGAGGGGCGGGGAACACGCTTCAGAAGCAGGCCCTCTCTTCTCTTTTCCGCAGCTACATAGGGGTGGTGTGGACGCTCCCGGAACAAGAGAGCCTTGCAAAGTGGCGGGTCTGCTCGGAGCCCAGATCTCTTCTTAAATTACACCGCAGACATACTGGAGGTGTTTTATGTGTTTGAAAGTAATTGGACGCGTCGTTCATACCCTACTTTTCAAAAGTTTCTGAGCGAGGATATTAAAGGCGCCCTCGTGCGGAAACTGTCGCGCTGTGTTGGCTCCTCAGAAGCTGCCTTTATTTAAACAACCTGAGTCTTGTTTCCCTTCCAGTTCAGAGGTGTCGGTGTGTTGGGATTCCTGTCCCTGTGATGGGACGAGGGCACGTTCCGCTCAGCCCGCCACAGTGGGCCCTGGAACAGATGACAACTGAGGAGAGGGATGAACAGGTTTTGCTCCAAGGAAATGAATGGGCCCGACCAGAAAGGTGTAGCTGGGGCCCAGGCTGCCACACCTAGCCCCACCTGGCCTCTCCTGGTCCCGTCTGATCTCTCCTGGCCTCATCTGATCTCTCCTGTCCTCTCTTGGCCCTACCTGGCCTCTCCTGGCCCCACCTGGCCTCTCCAGGTCCTGTCTGACCTCTCCTGGCCTTTCCTGGCCCCACCTGGCCTCTCCTGGCCCCACCTGGCCTCTCCAGGTCCCGTCTGACCTCTCCTGGCCTTTCCTGGCCCCACCTGGCCTCTCCAGGTCCTGTCTGACCTCTCCTGGCCTTTCCTGGCCCCACCTGGCCTCTCCTGGCCCCACCTGGCCTCTCCTGATCCATCTGACCTCTCCTGGCCTTTCCTGGCCCCACCTGGCCTCTCCAGGTCCCATCTGACCTCTCCTGGCTTCACCTGATTTCTCCTGGCCCCGCCTGGCCTCTCCTGACCTGCCTTCATGTGGTGTCCCTGCCTCGGTGTGTGCCAGAGGACTGTGGGCATGGCTCTATCTGGCCTTTGTCCCTTTTATCTTGTGCTTCGTTTCAGCCAGAGGTCTAAAAAGACTTGGACCTCCCTCCAGGTTGAACAGATGCAAGAGCCCTATTCTGCTGGGGCAGCGCCCCTGACTCTTCGGGTTCTGAAATGCAGAAACCTGAGAACTAGAAGCATGGAAACAAGCCCGCGTGGGCCCAGCCCCAGTTGAACAGACATGAGCTCTCTGCCGTCTTTTCCTAAGTTTTGCAGAGAAACGTGAATGTGCTCCACTCCAGGCTGCTTGCTGGGAGGGAATTTGTGACCGCCCCCCCCCCCGGCCCCGCGTGACCTTTCTGAAGTCCAGACCCCTCTCTCGGCCCCCACGGAGCTCGGATGAGCCCGCTCTTCCAGGGCTCGGTTGGCAGGCCGAGGCCCAAGTCAGGCCTGTGAGGTTCACCAGCTTTGCAAGGACAGAACCGTGTGTTTGCCCTGAGGCCGTTCTTGTGCGAGTGACCTGAGTGACCTCGGACACCTCTGAGCACACAGCCCCGGGGAGGAGGGCGCCCGCGGGCTCCTCCCACTGAAAACCCGGGAGAAACCCGGGGCGGGGCGGGGTGGGGGTCGCTGCTCAAGCCTGGCGTGGGGGCTTCAGGAGCTGCTGCTCCCGTGCATTCTGTTGTCTTAGCGGAGTTATTCAGAGACAGCCTTCGGAACTTGGCTTTATTATGTTACAAAAACAAAACTTCCCACCAAAACACAGCTAAAAAAATAACACGTTTTCCCAAGATTACATTACCAAAAAAAGTTAATATCATTGGAATAGATCCATTAATACCGCTTGAAAAGGATTAATTACATTAAAAACATGGGTGGTGTTTTTGTTTTTTTGTTTTTGTTTTAGCCTGAAAGCGCTAAAGTGCTTTAGCCTATGGAGACAGAGACGCGGCAGTCTGCTTTTGACCTGACACCCTGGCCTGTCCCTGGTGGTCGTAGGCTGGGGCCCTGGGGCGGGCGGTGGGGGGGGGGGGGAGGACAGCACCCTTTCTCGCCCCAGAGTGGCTGGTGTCGGTGTTGAAGAGAGGTCCACCCCACTCTCCAGAATGCTCCCCTGCGAGAGAGAGCGTCCCTCCCACCTCATCACACCTTAAAGGTTTATTTTCTCTGAACCTTTGAGTTTTGTAGACCCAGAGTTTGGAACCCAGGGATGGTGACTCCCCTCGATCGATCTGCGTTTTCCTCTAAGCACACAGAGCTTCTCCTCCATGCCGTGAGTTCTTGGCTTTGCTCTCCCAAGGTGCCCCTCCCCCAGCACAGTGGGAGAAAGGCTCCAGGACCGTGTATGGGGTCTGGCGAGCACCGGTGCAGCGGGGGCCCCTCCTGCCCCGCGCTGACCCTCTCTGGGGCACACAGGTTGGGGTGGGGGGTGGGCTGTGGCATTCCCTTACCGGACTCTGGCCTCCAGGAGCAGACAGAGCCACGGGACGCCTGGGCCTGTGCCCAGGTTCATGGACCCCAGCGAGTTGAGGGACGGGTCCCCAACTCCTGAGGTGGGACAAGGGGGCACACGGTGGGGGGGCTCAGGCATATGGCCACCGGAGCAAATGCCAGACTCCAGCCCAGCTGTGATGCCTGAGACCCCAGACTTAGCCTCAGTTTCCTCATCTGTGAAATGGCACGGGCAGTGTACTTCCTTCCCCAGCCTCAGGGGGAGGGGGTGTGAGAAAACGGGGGATGGGGGGCAGGGGCAGCCACACGCACCCGCCGTAGTCCTGAGTCCACAGCTCCCGTGAGTGCAGTAGGGGTGTACCCTGGGGGGACTGCTGGTCCCTGTGGGCACGGACACCCCTTCTGGTGAGCAGAGCCTGCTGCCCGTTGGAATGAGCTGGTCCCGTGGCCCCGGAGCCCTGGCCGGAGGTTAGGGCCTGAGGGGGGGGGGCTCTGACACCCCGGAAGGTGGTTCCCCAGAGAGTGCGCGGTGGAGGGGGAGGATGGCCGCGTTACCCTAGACGCAGGCACTCCTGTCTGCACACACCGCGCTTTCACGTAAGTGTAGACCGTAGACATGTACAGGCGTGACTTTCCAAGATGAAGTCCTGTCTGGAGACGGCCGGAGAGCGAGCTTGGGACGGAGCTGGCTCCGGGCTCCTTCAGGGAGTCGGGATGGGCTCAGAGGCTGTGGGGCTCCCTCCCCCTGCTGGCCAGTCTCCGAGAAACACTGTGAAACAAGGTACACCGGCCGCCGTCTTCCCCGTGGGGACAGCTAAGAAAGAAGGTGGCGTGTTAACGCGGTCTGGGCTCAGCATGGAGGGGGACGGTGCCCCCGCTCCCAGGGGACACCTCTGAACACGCAGCCTGAAGAGAGTCCCTCCTGCCTTCCCCAGGAGGGAGGCATCTTCTGGGTGGTTTATGGCAACGAGAACAGGCCCAAAGGACGATTAGGGCTGCGTCTACACCCTCCCCTGGCCTGGAGGCTTCCCTGGGCTGTGCTCGGGAAGTGCCGTGTGGCCGCACCCAAGGCTTGCCTCGGCTCACACATCAGGCAGGCTTCCCTTTATCCCACCGGGGGTGTTGGCCTCATTACCCATCGCCCACGTCTCTCCTGTCCTGTCTCCTGCCCTGGGCAGTGAGCTGGGTCTGTCAGGGTTCTGGCCACAAAGGCTCAGGAGGTTCCTTACAAATGAAACCGGCCTCATCCCTGCCCCCGCCTCCCTGCAAGCCCCCGACAGGTGCACCTTCCTGCCAACTGCTCCCTCCCCGCTGGAGGGGCTCTCCCCGAGAAAGGCAACCCACAGCCCTACCCCCAACTAGCCACAGTAGCCACCAGACTGGAAGTGTCCCAAGTGGAGAGCCTCCCAGCCAAACAGTGACCGGACCTGCCCCGTTCCTCGACTCCTGTCCAGCCGCCGGCCCCTGCCTGGCTTGCCCTGTGCTTTCTTAGTCCAGCTTGTTTAGACAGACCCGGGGATGCCAGGAATGCCCGCCAGGTTGAACCCTGAAGGGAATGTTAGGAATGAAAGAAAAAAAAAAAAGCTGACCCACCAAGTACAAAGGGTATCTTTTTATCAAATATTGACAATTTCCAGTAGTCTAAGGAGCATGCTGTCCGTGTCTGTGCGGAGGAGCTCACTGGAGAGCTCTGGCCGTGGCCGGTGGTGTTGGCTCGGGTGTTGGCTGGTGGCCACTGACCAGAAGTTTCCTTGCCTCCAAGGAGAGACGCCCTCCTCCCCAGTCGGCTCCAAGTCCGGGGAAATTCCGGGAAATTCCGGGAAATTTTGGGGCGGGAAGTGGAAGGTAGCAGTGGGTTTGAAGTGTGAGGGGTAGACGGACCCTCAAGTCCAGCAGAGGGACCCGGCCTCAGCAGAGACAGGGTCTGGAGCGCTGACCCCAAAATAAACGTGTTTTAGGTCACAATCACGGGGCCGCTCCTTGCCAGGAAACAAAAGACATCGAAAAATACTTTTTGGCAGTCCGTCAGCGGAGGCGATCCTTGTGTCCCCGGAGCATCTCGCTTGGGAGCCGCAGAGCCCGGAGCAGGACGCACGGACGGGGCAGGTGGGGAAGGCGCTGGCTCCGGGGGCCGACCCTCCCCCGCCCAGATCGCGTCCAGACGCGCCAGCCGCTGTCCGGGAGCCGCGGGGTGGACCTCGCCCCTCCCCCTCCCCCGGCACAGCCTGCTGGTCCTGCCTCCGGAGGCAGTTTGTGAAAACGAGGAAGAGGAGACCGCGCGAGGCTGCCCGGGGACCCCGCCGCGCCCTCCCGGCCCCTCAGTTGATCTCGCTCTCCGTGAACTCCTCTTTGATGGACTGTTTCCGGGACTTGCAGTCCGGGAGGTCGAAGCCGAAGTCCGCCCACTCGTCGGGCCCCGGGCCCCCGCGGTTGGGGATGGTGATGGTGTGGCGCACGCGGAAGTGCACGGCCTCCATGACCCGCTGCCGCTGCAGCTCCCCGGAGCTGCCCACGGCGATGGCGGACGCGTTGCTGCTGGAGCGGATCAGCTGCTGGGCGCCGTAGTCGTGGCTCTGCTTCAGGTCCTGCAGGCCCCTCCAGATGGTCATCCGGTACTGGTCCGGGATCTTCAGGGCCCCGAGGTCCTGCAAGAGCCGCCGTTAGGGCCCCGCCCCCGCCCCGCCCCGGAGGCGCCCTTCCGGGACCTGGCGGTGGGACAGCGGAGCCGCCGGCGCCGCATTTGCCAGGTGACCGGGGAGCTAAGAAGCGGCGCGCGCGCGCGCGCCCCCGTGCAGGGGTGAAGTCATTCCTGGGCTCTGCGACGCCTCCACTGCACGCCCTGGGGGCTGCCGGCCCCTGCGGGACCGGAGCCGACCATCAAGCCCCTGGGGCCTCCCCGCACCAGCCAGGCAGGCGGGTCACACGGGGACGGGGGTTAACATGCACTGAGCTGGGCCAGCAGGGGTCAGTGGGGATGGGGGAGGGGGAGGGCAGCGGTGGACACAGCACGTGGTCACGGCTGAGCGAGTGGCCCCAGCGCCTCGGGCAAACTGCGCCCCTCTGGCCTGGGGCCCTGGGTGGGAACAGAACGGCAGGCAGGGAGGGGGGGAGGGGGCGGGGGCTCCCGGGCTGGAGTGTCCCCTGTGGCCTCTGCCTCTCTGGGCTCTTGAGGCCTGCGCGTCCCTTGGCTAACGGTACATTACAGCTCAAGGCGGCCCTAGGCTGCGAGCAGGTGCGGGCTTCCGTGGTTTAGGAGGGGCTCAGTGCTGGCACTGTCCTCCGACCCAGAGGTGAGCCACGGCTGTTTGGCCACGGTGCCCAGGATGCTTGTAGCCTGGCACAATCTGAACCCAGGACGCGCGGGTGTGACTTGTCTTCTTTGGGCCTCAGTTTCTCCCCCAGTAAGTGGCACTGAGACGCGACAGCTCCAAGACCCTTCCGGCCTTGACCTTCACAACTCTGGAGAGTTGGAAATAGCCTGTCCCCCAAATCAAAGGCAGCCGGGCCGCTGGGTGCGTGAGAGCAGCTTCACAGCCAAGTCCAAGTGAGCGGCCCGCTGCCAGGGGCCCCGGGCGGGCGTCCCGTCCAGACACTGCCTGAGCAGCTCAGCTCACCCACGACTCTCTCACCAGAGCTGACTCCATAGGAAGCCGGACGAGAGGGAGTTGGTTGAGCTCAGTCGTGGGAACAAGGGTTTTCCAGATTCCGCCCTCCCCCCCCCCCCCCCCCCCCCCGCCTCCCTCCCTCAGCAAGAGCAGGAAAGAGTGGCCTACAGAGCGGAGAACCGCTCTGCCCTGGCACAGGGCCCTGGCCTCTGGGTCCGCGGGCGGGGCTCCTACCTCTATGGTCAGATTCTGCAGGTGGTAAATGTTCTGTAAGCCTTGGGAGGTGAAATACTCGATGCAGTTTGGACACCCCAATCCTGTTAAAAAACTGCAGAGACGACATGGGAAATAAAGCGGCAGTAACTTCCAAGCCCGCGGCCGCTCTGTCTGGCTGGGAGCCCGGCGCGGGCGAGGTGCTCACCCCGGGGCTCAGCCTCCACGGAACCCTGTGTCTGTGTCTGTGCTTCCCCCGGCACCTGCTAGACTCTCACTCCTGACCTCTCCTCCACCCGTGTCTGTCCTCGTGGTGGCAGAGTGGATGTGAGGACGCACAGGACAGCAGGCAGGGACTGCCCGCAGGGCTGGGGGCCAAGCTGGCCGGCGGCCACGAGGGGCTGAGGTCAGTGGGTTCGAGGCAGGGTCCGGCAGCAGCCCACGTACCTGACCAGGCTGGGGTCGGCGTGGTAGGGGGGTGGGGTGCAGTGGGACCCCGAGACCATGGACTGGGCGCCGTGGCCGCTGTTCATCTCGCCGTTGGCTGGCAGGGCGTGGCTGTGGTTGTTGAGGATCCCGGGGCCTGGGCAAGTGGGACAGTCAGAGCCAGCTGGGCCGGGCCGCCCCCCGCAACGCTCTGCATGACCGGGACCTCCCTGAGGTGGGCGATGGACACGGGGGGCTGTCCGTGGCTGTGCCCCCTGCCCGTGGGCAGGGGCTGCTGGCGGGGGGCTGCCCTCGAGAGCCCTGAGCTGTGCAGAAGAGTCTCGAGCTAGACCCCCTGCCGTGTGCCTCCCCGGCCCGCTCTGCGCCCCCACGGCCCGGGCCACTCACCCACGGGCCCCAGGTTGGGCCCGGCCGCCGAGCTGTGCGGGGGAGGCTGGCCCACCAGCTGGTTGACGGACGGCAGTTTGTTGACACCCCCGTGCGCTTTGTTCATGGGCGAGAGAACGGGCCCGTAGGACGCCGGCTGCAGGTGGCTCCTGCTTAGACAGCGACAGCTCTTGGTGAGAGGCCCAGGCGGCCACGTCCTGCTGTGCTCACCTCCACATGATGCCCCGGGCTGCTGGGGGCCTCCCTTCCCGCCCGGCACTCCCACCCACACCTGGGCCACACCCGGCCTCTGGCCGTCCCCCGGGACCTGGCCTGGGGTGGGAGGGAGGGAGAGCCGGCTCCTGCCACCAGAGTCAGCCAGCGGGGTCGGCCGTGCTCTGACCTGCCCTCCTCCCCTTCCTGTCAGCGGCCACTTAGGCCCCCCTGCGGGAGAGGTGGAGGGATAGCCCAGATGGCCACTGAGCACGAGCGCGGGAGGCTTCCAGGAGGAGGGGGGCACCAAGCAGGGGAGCTGGATGCCCGTCCTGGCGGGTGGAAGTGGCCCCATACTTCCCACCAGGTGTTGGCCGGCAGGGGGGTGCGGTGGGGGCCGGGGCTGGGGGGGTAGGGGGTCCTGGGACCCAGTGAGGACCCAGTGGGGTGGGGCGCCTGGGGCTGGGCCCCCCAGCACCCCTTCTTCCCCCTTCCCCAGGAGCAGGTCTGGGACCCAGTGAGGACTCAGTGGGGCAGGGTGCCTGGGGCTGGGGGGGGTAGGGGTCCCGGGACTGGTGGGGTAGGGGGGGCCCTGGGCTGAGGGGTTAGGGGGGTCCCGGAGCTGGGGGGGTAGGGGGTCCTGGGGCTGGAGGGGTGGGGGGCCCGGGGCTGGTGGGGTGGGGGGCTCGGGGCTGTTGGGGTAGGGGGGGTCCTGGGCTGGGGGGGTAGGGGGGTCCCGGAGCTGGGGGGGTAGGGGGTCCCGGGACTGGAGGGGTGGGGGGCCCGGGGCTGGTGGGGTGGGGGGCTCGGGGCTGGGGGGTAGGGGGGCCTTGGGGCTGGGGGGTTGGGGGCTCCTGGGCTAGGGGGTTAGGGGGGTCTCGGGGCTGGGGTGGTAGGGGCGTCCCGGAGTTGTGGGGGCAGGGGGCCCGGGGCCGGGGGGGTGGGGGGCCCGGTGCCTGGGGGTGTAGGGGGCCCGGGGCCGGGGGGGTTGGGGGCCCGGGGCTGGTGCGGTGGGGGGCTCGGGGCTGGGGGGTATGGGGGTCTTGAGGCTGGGGGGTTGGGGTGTCCTGGACTAGGGGGTTAGGGGGGTCTCGGGGCTGGGGTTGTAGGGGGTCCTGGGACCCAGTGAGGACCCAGTGGGGTGGGGCGCCTGGGGCTGGGCTCCCCAGCACCCCTTCTTCCCCCTTCCCCAGGAGCAGGTCTGGGACCCAGTGAGGACTCAGTGGGGCAGGGCGCCTGGGGCTGGGGGGGGGTAGGGGTCCCGGGGCTGGTGGGGTAGGGGGGGCCCTGGGCTGAGGGGTTAGGGGGGTCTCGGGGCTGGGGTGGTAGGGGCGTCCCGGAGTTGTGGGGCAGGGGGCCCGGGGCCGGGGGGGTGGGGGGCCCGGTGCCTGGGGGTGTAGGGGGCCCGGGGCTGGTGGGGTAGGGGGTCTCTGGGCTGAGGGGTTAGGGGGGTCTCGGGGCTGGGGGGGTAGGGGGGTCCCGGAGCTGGGGGGGTAGGGGGCCCGGGGCTGGTGGGGTAGGGGGGGTCTCGGGGCTGGGGTGGTAGGGGCGTCCGGAGTTGTGGGGCAAGGGGCCCGGGGCCGGGGGGTGGGGGGCCCGGTTCCTGGGGGCGCAGGGGGCCCGGGGCTCGGGGCGCCGCACTCACGGCCTCTGAAGCTGCTGCTGCTGCTGCCGGTAGGCGTCCACCAGCTGCTGTGGCACCAGTTCCATCAGCTCCAGGCTCTCCTTGACCTTCATCAGGATCTCAAAGTTCTCTCGGCCCCGCACCTGAGCACACACCGGGGGACCCCCTGCACAGGTGCTCGTGCAGCGAGGCGCCCCTTCTTCCGCAGGGCTCCCGGGAACCCCTTCTCCCCCCTTCCCCAGGAGCAGGTCCGGGACCCAGTGAGCGCCCACCATTCCTCCCCTCCCCGGGGCTCTGCACCCCCAACAGACGTGGGGCTTCGATCGCTCTCGGAGAACTAGAAAGTGCGACGAGTTGGTGGCCCGTGGCGTCCTCCCCGGCCGCCCCAGCCTGGGCGTCACAGACGGAGGACACTCACGTGCATGTAGTACACATCCTCGTCCCCGTGTCTCCTCTTCTTCACGTTGGTGCCCAGGGCGGGGACGGCCGGGGGGCTCTGTTTGAAGGCTGCAAGGGGAGGCAGGGGAGGCAGGCCACTTGCAGATCAAGCCACAGGACCCCTGACACCCAGCGTGCGGCGGGGATGGGCCCAGAGACCAGTAGCCCATTCAAGAGGGGCAAACCCAAGGCGGGGCCCACGCTGGATGGGGCCGGAGCCCCGGCAGCCTCGTGGCTCAGGCCCGTCGAGGCACGTTCGGCCCGGAAGTCCCAGGCGGCCCCCACGCCCCAGCCCAGGCCACTCACCGCGCTTGCTGCCAGCCCCGTTCTTGGCTGCACTCTCGCTCAGGGCCTGCTGCTCGCGGTAGTGGTCCTCGTCAGCCTTGCGGTCTCGGCCGGGACAGGCGCAGATGCGGCCCTCGAAGGACCTGCGGCCCAGCACCTGTCCGCTGGCGGGGCGGGCACGGCCAGAACCGTGAGCCTCGGGGGCCTGCGCCACCCACCTCGGCCCCCACGGCGGGGTCTTGAGGAGCCAGGGGACCAAGGCGGAGCACCCAGCCACTCTGAGACACCAGGTCCCCTGCGTCCTCCCAAATCCCAGGCCCTGCTCCGGCAGCCCTCGCAGCCAGGGGGAGCCCTCCCTCTGAAACTCACCTCCAGCGCCAGCACCATTCCTCACCCCGCCCCTCTGCGTGCCGAGCCCCCGGCAAAACCGCCCCAGGTCCCCGTCCACCCCTCCCCCACCCCACGAGCCCAGCAGACTCACTCCCGGGTCTCCAGGGTGATGATGATGAGGATGGGCCTCCGGTTCATGCCCCCCACACAACTGCTGTTGCACATGAAGTTGTACAGGATGGTGGTAAATTCTGTCCCCACCTACACACGGGAGAGGGGAGGAAGCAGTGCTATCAGCATGCAGGCCCCACCCTCCGAGGCGGGTGCTTCTGGGCCAGGCCCCGACTCTAGGTGGGCCTGGGGGAGAGGCAGGGCCCTGCGCTGTGGTCCTCTGGCCTCCACCCATCTACCTACCCATGCGCCCATCCATCCACCTCCATCCATCCATCCACCCATCTTTCCTTCCATCCATCCATCTTTCTATCCATCCACCCATCCACCCATCCACCCTTCCTTCCTTCCTTCCTTCCTTCCTTCCTTCCAACCACTCATCCACTTATACCTCTCATCTACCCACCCAATCATGCACTACACTGAGTGCCATGCTCTGTGCTGGCTCTCGGAGGCCCAAAGTCCTGTGGTCTGGTTGCCCCAACCACGTCTCCTAACATAGATTGGAGGTCAAGCCCTGGAGGCTGGGTGTGAGCGGGCATGCGCACAGGTCTCTGTGGGCACAAAGGTGTGTTCTGCGTGCTGCAGGCTCTTGTGGGCAGAAAGGTGAATGGCACTGCTCTGGCAGAGACAGGGACCAGAGCCATCTGAGTGGACCCCCGTCTCCAGCACATGTGTCCATTTCCCAGGGAGTCTGTGGACAGCTGCGCAAGGAATCCAGGGCTCTTGACTCCTGGGCATCCCAGGACCACAAAATGGGCAGGTGTCATGGTCTCCCTGAGTCAGGATATAAAACTCAGTCACTGGCTTAGGCTAACCTGGACTTTCACCAAACTGCTGGCACACAGAAGCCACCAGGGGGCAGGAGAGCCCTGCTTTCCTGGCAGGTGACGTAGGGCAAGGGAGGAGGGAGTGCAGGGTGGTCACACCCCTTCCCGGGGGCTGGGGGTTTAAGGGGCCAGGTGCAGGGCTGGGGCCTGGGGGTCTGGGGAACTGATCACAGTTTGGGGAGTCTAGGGGTCAGAGCCAGGTGGAGGAAAGGTGGGGCTCGCTGTGCCCCCTCACCCGTGGAAGCATGGCCCACGGGCCCAACTGGGGCCCACCCCCAACCCACCGTCACTGCTCAGCCCCTCACCCCCACCTGGCTCCACCCTCAGCTTCTCTGGCTGGGCCCTCACAGCAGCCCCAGAACCTTCTGCTGCCTTCAGGTCACAGCAGAGCCCCGCCCACAGCTCTCCGCCCGCCCACCGCCCACCTCTGGCCTGGACCCTCTTCTCCAGGCCTCTCTCCTGTAGCCAGAGAGGCCGAGGGGGGTCCCACCTAGACCTGCACAGAAGTGACCAGAAATGAGTGCCAGGCGCCAGGGGCTGGGGGTGGGGGCAGGAGGTGAAGAAGCTGCTCCACAGAAAGACAACCCAGAGGTGCTGGGGACAGTGGGTTGGCCATCTGAACTGACAGGAGTGCTCCGTGACCGGACCCTCACCCTCGTGGCTAACTGCAGGGGCCCCCACCTACCTGCGGGGGCTCGTAGGGAACCATGACGCTCTGCCTGCCTGTGACAGGGTCGTCCACGTACTGTGAGAGATTGTTGCCCTCCACGCGGATGAGGTGGCTGGCCGGAGCAGACTGTCCTGCCGGGAGGGGATACCGCTTCAGGGGGCTGCCCAGCCAGGGCCCGGTCACCCCTGTGCCAGGCACATCGCAGCAGACTGGGGACCGCAAAGGCCAGCCCCACCAGCCTGGTGGGGCTTGGGCCACCAGCCCTGATGCCCTCAGGGTGCCTGGCCCAGCATCGCTGCTGACCACTGTCCCCTGGGCACCGGCACCCCAGGCCCCAAGTACAGCTGGGAGGAAAAAGTGCTAGGGAGGGGACTTGCCGGGTCCACGCTGTCAGCCCCTGCTGTCTCTAATCACGGATGCCCGAGGCGAGCCCTCCCTCCCGGGGTGCCCTGGCTGCTGGGCACGGGGCCGGGGGCCTCACCTTCATTGAAGTCTCGCCCGAGCTCATGGTTGGGGCAGCGCTTCACCACCTCAGTCACATGCTCTGCCTTCTTGTAGACGGGCATGGCCCGGATGACGGTGCCCGGGGGCGGCGGGGTGGACACCTTGATCTGGATGGGGCACGTCTTGGCGATTTGGCAGTAAAGCTTCTTCAGCAGCGGGGAGTACTGGTGGGGATCGGGGGGCAGGGTTGAGGCCCCGGCTCGGCACCCTCACTCAGCTGCACCCCACCCCCAGCCAGGAGTCTCGCCCCTCCCCGCATCCCCTCGCCCACTCGGCAGCACCGGCCGCTTTGGGCACAGGGAGAGCAGACGGCTTTCATCCCGCCATCGCTGGCTGGAGAGGTTGGCACCATTACGTCCATCTCACGGGTGAGGCCAGGAAAGGCCGGGGAAGGGGGAAGCTGATAGAGAGTGGGGGCTGGGAGCCAGGGGTGCCCTGTCGAGCCCGGCTCCTCCCCACCCACACCCCCATCGCTGTCAACCGTAGGCCCCCAGGGCCCAGCAAGAGCGCTTGCAAAGCCTACCCTTTAAAAATAGGAAGTTTTATAGTGTTTTTCAGATATGTTTCTCAATCGAGTGAAGAAGAATATGAAACATTGAGTCTGAGGGGTTGAGCTCTGCAGCGTGGCATGGGCCACCGGGGACCTCAAAGCCCTAGTACCTGCAGCCCAGGGACCCTGTCCTAGGGAGGGTCAGATGATGCCCTTCCTGACCCTGGCAGGGGCCTCTGGGGGCAGTGGCCGGGGGACCAGGTCGCCCACCCAAGGACCCTCGCATGAGTTCACAGGAGACCCTGCTGGTGACCACAGGGGTAGCCACTAGTTTCCAAGCTGACTGGCTTCTGGGCAGACCCGTCTGGGGCTCCCCATGCCTCCTTCCCCCAGGGACAGTGTTCCTGGTCTCAGGTTCCTGGCCCCACCCCACAATCTCCCTGCCCCCCCACAAATCCCCGGTGACCTGGAGTCACCCCAGACACAAAGTCCGGAGAGTGCCCCATCACACCCCACCACGGTGGGGTCAGAGAAACCGTACTGTACCAGGAGACACCGCTTCAGACAGGCGCCCAGCTGGGGTCTGGTCACCAGAGGGGACTGGAGACCACAGGCTGGGGCTCACGGTTCACAGCGGGAAGTGTACCCACCATGCTAGAGTCAGGGCAGTTGAGGCCGGACACATGGATGACAGAGCCAGAGAAGGGGCAGGTCACAGCCCACTTCTGCCAAGGAAGCTGGGGGGCCCCGACACCCTCACACTGCAAAGGTAAGGCCCCCACTGGCCTCCAGAGCCCCCCTTCTGGCCACCAAGGGACACAATGGACACTCAGCTACTCCAAGTGTACAAAAAGCAAGGGGTGGGAAACATAGGGAGATGGAACTTACCCAGAGCCCCAGAGCAGGGGGTCCTCAGTGCCCTCACAGCCTTTGGCCCCACAGTGTGAGCCATCCTTCCCCTGATGAGCTGACCGGGGCTCCCTCCTGGAAACACCCATCCCTGGGGTGGAGTTCAAGGCATTCTCGGGGGTGTTGGACCTTGTTCAACTTTCCCTTGGCGCTGAATTCAGTACCCGCCCCTCACACCCCCGTCACAGAAGGAAACTGGATGCCGTGGGCTTCACCACCCCTTCCCACTCGCCAGGCTCCCTGGAGCCCGGTGCAGCCTGCCACCCCATACCTGGGACCCCCACCTCTGGCGAGAAGCAGAGTCCCCAGACCTGCTTACAGTGCAGGAAAGAATGATCACACACAGCCCTGGGGAGGGGGGGTTGTTGAGGCCCTTCTGGGAAGAGCAGAAAACAGGGCTCAGGGAGTGGGGGCAGCCTGCTTGTTGTGGGGCTCAGTCCTGCTTCCCAGGGGGTGACTGCTGACCTCCGATGTCCTCATCAGTACAAATGCTGCCTCTTCACTCCCCGAAGCACCAGTTTGGGGGATAAGCTGGGTGCCCCTGCCCAGGACAGCAGCAGCCTGCCCAGCCCAAAGCAGACACCGGGTGCCCATTCGGCACCCCGCTCTCTTGACCCACAGTGAGGCTTCAGAACAGGTCCCCGGCTCTCAGACAAGTGTGCAGGTGGTTTCAGGCAGGGAGCTGCCAGGCAGGCATCCTAGAGGCCCTCAGAGATGCTCAGCAGGAGAGCAGTCACCCAGGGGGTTTTCCTGATGGAGGAGGCCCCCCGGGAACTGTGAGCCCCGGCTGGCCTGCAGGGACCCGAACAGAACCAATGATAGGGGCAACCGGGGTCCAGAGGGCCATCGCTGCAGCAGTGTTTGTGGGGTGCCTATTGTTTGCCAGGCCCCAGAATCACGAAAGAAAATGGGCTGAGAGGCCCCTTCAGCCTTCAGAAGAATCTGGACTTACTGGAGGCTCCCGCCTGAAAGCGTCAAGAGGAGAATGGCCTTTGAGGCCTGGCCCCCAGGTTCTGGTGCTTGTCAGCAGGATGCTATACTCCACTGGACAGACCTCTCCCAGGCTGGGCAGGCGGCCCGCTGGCTGACCACACTTAACACCCTTGAGCCGTCCGGCCATGGCCCAGTGTGCAGTGTCACTTCCAGGCCGGATGGCTCCCCGCCCCTCTGCGAGCAGGCCCTCCAGTCCCCTCTCTGGGGCGACTACCCAGCGGCTCCCATCAGTCAGTCCTCTGACCTCGTGATCCCTCCACGGCCTGAGATGGGGTCTGTTGGCCCCCCAAGGGCCAGGGGCCTTGGCTCATCAGCCAGCAGGGAGGGAGCAGGACTCCAGGTGCAGCCCCGCAGGCCTGTCCTGACAGTGGGGCGGGGCTTCAAGGCCCCTGACCAGCGGAGACTTTGTGAGCCCTCCTCTGCAGGCCCTGTGGCCGGCGGGGTGGGGGCGCCCCTTCGGTGTCCGTGTCTGGGCGTCGGACCGAGGCCCCGAGGTCCGGGGGAAACGCAGGGGCGCGTGGCCGGCAGGCGGGGATGGGGGCGCCCGGGGGTGCTCTCCGTGTCAGGGGGCCGCAGTAGGTCCCAGGAAAACGCAGGGACACGTGGCCGGCGCGGGGTGGAGGAAGGGCGGGGACGGAGGGGCGCGCGGAGGACGCCCCGCCCTGGGGAGGAGCCGCGGGGAGCTGTCCGTGGTACCCGCGCCGGACCAGGCTGGGCTGGGAGCGCGGAGCCGCCTAGGGTGGGCGAGGAGAGAGGGCCCCGCTTCCTCCCTCTGCGTCCCTGGCAGGGCCATCCCCAGCCTTGGGCCTGGTCCCACTCCCCACAGGGGTGTCCCTAGTCTAGTGCCACCCCAAGATGATTGATAATATGGCCTTGGGCACATACACCAGCCACCCCACCCCTGCAGGGATTGAAGCCACAAATGTCTAGCCCGGTCCTGGCAGAACAGCGAACGGCAGGCTGGAGGGATGCCTTGAGGCTTCCCTACACTTGGTAGCATGCTGCAGGGGCACAGCTGCTGGGCTACAGGGGCGGGAGGTGGGCCTGGAGTGGGGAGGCGTGGGGTGGCCAAACGCAGGGTGGGGTAGCCTGTGTCTAAGAAGGCGTGAGCCCCCACCCCCCAGCCAGCTCCTTCCCTCCTCCCGCAACTCCTGGGACTCAGGCATGGGCAGGTGGGGAGGAAGACTCCTGGGTCCTGCCTGGTCCACAGAGAAGGTCACGTGAAGACGCCTCCTCTCCCTCCCTCTTGCCTCTCCTTCCCTAGAACCGCTAGATGGATGTGTTTCAACAGATTCTGAGCTGATAAAATCTTATTTATCTTCGGCTGTTGACACAGAGCCGTCCAGACTTGCCTGCCCCGAGATGCATGTATCCCTTCGTGTTTGCAGGAAACGGTTTGCCCAAATGCTGGTGTCTGCCCATCCCTGCCCTCCCCCACCGGACCCTCCCCCCATTAGAGTCCTCGACGGGCCCTGTCTGGCTGGGAGCCCGGGGCCTGGCAGGGCTGGCGCGGGGGTGGCAGGCGAGAGGGTGGCGGGTGGCAGGCGAGGCTCCGTGGCTGTTAATTTCCTCGCACCCGCTCCCCGGCAGCTGGGTGCCCGGCATGGGCAGGTTTGGACAGGAGGAGAGTGGAGAGGTGATAATAGGTTGTCTGTCATTTTCCAGGGACGTGTAGCATCTTGCAAACCGCAAATACCGTTAACCAGCTTGGGCGAATCTGTTACAACAGATTCTGGAAGACGGGGCCTTGAGGGGGGGCTTTTATTTTTTTAAATGATTTTTTTTTATAGCCCACTTTTATCTGCTTGCCGCGCGTGTGTGTGTGTGTGTGTGTGTGTGCGTGCGTCTGTGTTCAGAGCCACATTTCTCTCCTCTCTCAGGTTATGGACCCCTTTGAGGACCTACCCAAGGCCACAGACTCCCTTCCTCCCTAGAGAAGCTCCCACAAGAACACTTACCAAGAAGCTGTGTGGGTTCATAGGGTGACCCCCAAGACCCACAGGGGGCCTAGGCCAACAGCCCCCATTGATAGCCCTCCTGGGTAAGGAGGGGCCCCTGAGTGACACAAGCCACATTGCCACACCCCCTTCTGGTGGCCTCCCCTGCTCCACGGAGAGCTGCTGGGACATGGGGTGGGCTCTGACATGTCAGGGAGGTCTGGGCAGGATAACAGGGAGGGTGCCAGTCTGTAACCATCACCCCAGCCCATTTCAGAGTACCCACGGACAGAAAGCGGTGAGGGTCCCTGCACAAGGAAACCCACAGCCAACGCCCCACCTTGGCCACAGGCCTGGTGGCTGGAGGCTCCTGGGAGCTCCTGGACGCTGGTAGGCTGCAACCGTGCCTGATAAAGAAGCCTGCCGAGAATCCTCAAGAGCTCCTGGCTAGGGGAGGAGACACACGCATCTGCTGACACCCTGCACAGGCTGGTCAGGGGGCTCCCTCGCCGGGAGCCCAGAGAAGGATAAACGGGAGGCAAAAGCGGGCTTTGCGGGTACTGAGTGACGCTGACCACTATCCAGGGGCATCCCCAGAGGCTGTGGGCCAGAGGCTGCCTACCTGTGAGAGGTGGGCCTGGGGCTGGCAGCGACACCCCTCAGGAGCCTGCCCCCCCCCACATCCTAGAGCCTGTTCCCAATCAAGGGAGCAGGAGCCCCTGGGACCCTCACGACCTGGAAGTACCATGCCCTGGGAAGTGGCAAGCATCCCCCTCAGGCACTCCCAGGCCACAGGGACTTGGGCCTACTCCGCCCTCCTCCCACACATGGCTGCAAGCCGGGAAGGATGTCTCTGGTGGCTTCTGTCCTGGGCTAACATCAGGGGTGGGAGCACTGAGACCCCTGAGTCCCCTTTGTCTCCACCAGGCTAGCCCTGGGTCCAGGAAGACTGCCACTCGAAGAGGCATGCAGGGGGACAGAGCAAGGACACAGGTGCCAGGCACAACATGCTTCTTCCTCTGGCCTGGGGTCAGGGGCAAGGGGGCCAATGGGCGGGGACCTGCCCTTGGCCTCAGATACCCAGGCCCTGCCATCTGGCCTCCCCTGGACCCTGAGGAGGGGGCCTCGAGGACGGAGAGGGTAAGCAGGACGTGTCTTTGGGGACCCAGCTGGGCTTGCGGGGAGCCCCAGCCTTCCCACCAGGAGCCACCCTCCTGGCCAAGAGCACAAATGGTGGCCACGTCTGAAGCACCAGGATCTGCCTCAGCCGGGCTCAAGCATAGTTCCTCTGCCTGTGAACTTGGTTTCTGACTTTGCCAGCTGGAGAGCCCAAGCCTGTCCGTCCTGGCCTCCCAGAGAAGGCAGACACCCCGCTGGCTGGCCCCATGGGGAAAACACTGGTAAGAATGCAGCAAGGCATGGCTGTGAGCCAGACCAGAGAACTACCCGTGTGGGGACAGAATGAGGAGGCTGGCCACCAGCCCGGCTCTGCTCACCACAGAGGGTCCCCTCAACTGCCAGGGGAAAGATCCCCTATGACCCTTAACGCCCACCTTCCCCTTCTGAGCTGCTTGGCCTTGTCAATGTAGTGCCCATAGGGTCAGCCCGCCTGGGCAGGGTGCGGGGGCCAGCAGGCACCTTCTGCTCAGAGGATGGTCCTGGGATCCTCTGACTGCAGGCACCCCATTCTGGACATGACTGCCAGTCTGGTGAGTGCAGGCACAGGTGGGCCAGCTCCTGCCCCCAGGGCCCAGAAGTTTCCAGATGGCCTGGGCCTGGGGCCGGCCCAGCTGCAGGTGGCTTGGGAGCGGGGAGGTTGGCCCGGCAGTGGCCACAGTGGGGACGGGTATTCAGAATGGCCTCGATGGCCCTGTATCAGCTCCAGCTGGGGGCCCTGGGCACGGGCTCTCCTGCCTCTGACCTTCCTGCCATGGAAGCTACAGGTCAGTCTCCAGTTCAGGACCTCAGTTAAAGACCTGCCCTCTGGCCAGGCAGTGGTGAGCAGGGTTTTTTCACTCTTAAGAAACTGCACCCTCTGCCAGCAGGACAGGAGCCCACAGCTTCTCCAGTGAGCTCGGGGATGCCCCGGACACGTGGGGATGGGCATTTTCCAGCTTTTAAGGCAATGGTTGGCTGGAATCGAAGATAAATACCCAGCGAAGCCCCGGGGGAAAAGGAGAGTTTGGGACCCTAAACATCTGACTGCCCTGCAGAGGGCAGTGGCTCCTAGTGCCAGGTGGTGAGGATGTGGCACCCCCTCGTCTCATCCTCCCCAAGGCCCCGGAGGAGCCAGCTGGCTCCTCACATAGGAGGATGAGGAGGAGAGGGGAGGGGTTGCCTCGCCCCGGGGCACACAGCCATGGTGGACGAGGCAGGTCTGTAATCCCAGGGGGACCCTGGGCGTTAGGCCACCGCGGGATCCCCCAGCAACCCCTGAGCTTCCACTTTACTGAAGCTTGGAGTGCTAGTCACTTGTGCGAGGCGGTGCTCCTGCCCTAAAACGAGCCCGAGCGTAGCAGCCCTGTGGCCCTGTCCAGCCCGGGGGCCTCACACCTCACCCCAGCTCTGCCGCCCTCGAATTTCTGCCCCCTCCTCTTCCTGGGGCCGCCTGGACAAATACACGGATCGCCCCTGCAAGGCGGGGGGGGGGGGAGGCGTGGCCAGGGGAATTCTGGGGCCTGGGGTCCATGAACTCGAGCCCCGCTTCCAAAATCCTGACACGGATTTCCCCCGCAACTGACCACTGAAAAGCTTCACTGGTCGCTCAGCAGAGACCCTTGCCCAGAGTCCACAGGACGGGGGCGGGAGCCTCAGGACCGCGTGGCCTCCTCAGCCCCGGTTCCAGGAGGAGCTGTCCCCCCTATAACGGCAGCTACTGATGCTGGCTGGGCAGCCAGGGCCTGGGAGATGCCCCGGGAGAGGCGAGGAGGGGCTGTTCTCAGGCCCCGCTCCCGACTCCTCGACCCCCGGGCCCCAGCCCCGGCCCCACTCGGCCTCCAAGGCCAAGTTCTGCGACCTCCAAGCCCAGGGGCCCCAGCGGCTGCAGAGGGTGGTGAGAGAAGCGATCCCCAGCTCAGGCCACAGGCTCGGGCGCCGACACCAGCCAGGGCCAGCCTGCAGGAAGCGGGTCCCCGCCCCAGGAGCTTTGCACAATGCAGGCAATCACGGCAACTTCCCCTGTTCGCTCCTCATTCTGTCTCCACCATAGACACTGAGAGCTCTTCCCTCGGCCTTAAGTACGTGTAACTGCTTCTGGTGCCAGTAAAAGGTATTAATTCCACTTATGCATTCCATAAACTTTTAGGATAACGCAATTGATACTGTGATCATGTCGGGACACATCCACTATTATTTTCCTGCTCGCAAACCTCCGAGGGGCTGGAAAGTTTTCTCCCGAATCCATTAGTGTTGACTCAGCCACATTCTGCCAGGAGCCCCGTGGAGAACCTTTGTGTCTCCCGCCTGCCTTCCACAGGAGCCTCCTCGGCCAGGAGGGTGGCGCTCACGCTGCGTGAGCTGGCTGGCCCCCAAGACGGACAGACTGACGCTCGTGTGTGGGGCGGCTGGAGGTCATTCAGGGGGCTGTGTCCAGGCACCCCCGGGGACTAGCTGAGCCGTCACACCACGTGCACCCTCACCATCACGCCTCACGCTACCCAGCTGGGCCGGGGCTCCGACTGTCCCAAGCCTCTTGCCTGACCTCGGACCCCCCTCCCAAACCTACCAAACCCCAAGGACAGCCCTCTTCCCTGGCGAGGCCCAGCCTAGGAGCCGGGGGAGACTGAGCTGGGCTGGACGGCATCCAGATGCCCCTCTCATCGGCTGCTCCTCCAGGCTCCTGGGACCAGCCGTCCGTGTCACCGCCAACCCCTGGGGGGCTGCGGGGTGAGAGTGGCCGTCAGGGCCCAGAGGCCAGGCTGGAGGGTGCTGGGGAGGGCTTGGGACAGCGACAAAGGCACAGTCACTGCCGTCGCCGGCCGGGCTCCACCGTCCACCGGTCCAAAGAGCATCAGCGCCCCCGGGTGCCAGCCCTCGCTCGCCGCCCTGACCTTTTCGATGTAGGTCTCTCCTTGACGCCCCCAGAACCCCGAGGAGCGCCGACACGGGACAGGCCCTCACCAGGACGGCTCAACGGCAGCGGTTTGTGGGGCGCTCCCCGGGCTCCAGGCCCCGTTAGAAGTGGTCCCAGGAGGCAGCTCATTTGTCCTGTCACGACCGCACCCTCAGACCCAGGCCCAGAGCAGTGCAACAGACCCGAGACCTGGACCCTGCCAGCCAAACTCCCACCTCGTCCCGTCCCTGGCCCCCAGTTTATAATCTTGGAGGCTGAACACACATCCCTTGTCTGCTCAGTTGTGCTTGACCTGCCAGTCCTGGCCTCTGGGCGGGAGGGGTTGTCAGAACTCTGGGTCGGGACCAGGAGAGGCTGCACATGTGCACATGTGTTTGTGTATGCCTGTGCACGTCTGCGTGTCCCTGTCTTCACGCGTGTGCAAGGTGTTTCCGTATGTGCATCTGCGTGTGGCACGCACGCCTGTGAGCTGAGGGCTCCCCTCGGTGCCCAAGGAGCATGGATGTGAGATGTGGGGGTGCTCGCAGGGGGCCTCGGCCAGGCACAGGCCAAAGACCCCATTAACAGCTGCGGTCCCTTGGGGACTTGGTGAGGGTGTTTTTTCCGAGCGGGGACAGGAGTGAAGGCAACAGTCAATTTGGAATTGTACTTGAGAAAAATATGAATTATCTATCAGTTACCAGGCATCCGGCACGGCGGGAGCCACGCACGGCGCGGTGCGGAGCCCAGACAGCGCGCCCGGGAAGCAAGTCTGGGCAGCGCCCGCGCAGCCAGACCCCCAGAGCTGCGAGCAGGCGGGCGGCCGGGCAGTCCCCGTCCTGCACCGTGGTCCCGGGCAGGGAAAGGAGCCTATGGGGGGTCTTCTCCCAGAGAGCCAAGGTGCCAAAAATCTCATTATCAACGTCTGTCCCACCTCCACCCCCTGCGCTGACGAGGTCTGGGTGGGGTGGGGGGGGCAGGGACCGGGTGCGCCAACAACAGCACCTCCTTCTCAGAGCAGCCACGCGAAAGCAGAGGGCCCAGACAGGGAGGTGGGGATCGGGGCTCGGGCACGCGGGGCAGGGTTGGTCAGGGCTTGTGGGCAGAGCCGCTGGGCAAAGGTAAGCCCTCCCCTGCCCTCTGGTGTGGCTGGCCAGGGCAGGCCACCCCATGGGGCCACTTAGGGGCAGACAACTGTGACCCAGCCATGGGCTTTCCACCCTTAATGTCACTCCCCTGCCAGGGGAGGTGGGGACAGAGGCCCCAGGTGGGGGGTGGGGAGGGGGGGACAGCCAGCCGAGGTGCAGCTTCTGTCCCTTCCTGAGGACCAGCTCAGACCATCCAAGGCACTCCAAGGCCCCCAAGACACTGCAGAGACCCCCTCCTGCCTCCTCAAACAGTGGAGAGGAAGACAGCCGGGACCCCCTCCAGTGCTTGCCAAGATTCCTAGGGGTCCGGCAGCTCAGGCTTGGGTGACAGCATTGGTGCAGGAGGCTGGGACCCTCCCCTGAGAGGCTGCAGGAAGGGCTCGGGGAACGGTATGGAGTAGGAGTGGTAGTGAGTCTCCTGTCACCAGAGGTGTGCTAGTGTGGGGATGCCTCAGGAGCCTCCTGACCTGGCTTACAGTCACCCAGTCAAACCTCAAATCGTGGTGGGAGGACCAGGACCCCGCAGGCAGTGAGAGAACCCTCTAGCACCTGCAGCTTCAGAACCTCACCCAGGAGGACCAGCTCTATGGCACCCCATCCCCAGCTCTGCTGCTAAGGTGACGCACTGCTCCTACGGTGCCAGCCCGTGCTGCGTGGGCAACAGCCCTTTAAGCCTTACCACCAGCGACAAGGAACATTGCAGGGAAAAGTTGCAAATGAGGAAAACTGGGCGCCCACGGGGTGGGAGCCCCAGACCAGCGACGGGTCAGCAGCTGGGGCATCAGGGGGAGCTGTGACTCGGAAGCCAGACCCAGACTGGCCCCTGCAGAGCCTGACCAGCTCCCTGTGGTTCCACCCCACCCCCACCCACAGGAGCATGGGAAACAGCCCAGCAGGGCAGTGGGGATCATGGGACCCCTCCCCCCCCTTAAAGCAGCAGAGCCCCTGGGTCACCTGCTTGGTGCTCCTGAAGGGACACAGCCACCCTGCCTGGAGACTTCCCTGTTCCAGGGTCCTGTTTCCATGGACTGGGGGAGACCATGGAGCTGCTGTCCCCTGCAGGAGGTGACGCTGTCCCGTGGCCAGGACCCCCTAGATGTGTCCGGGGTAGGTACTGGGCAAGGCTCACTGTCCTTGTCCTGTAGGGGGGGGACAGGTGACCTGCCAATGCCCTGCGTGCCCTACCCTCAGAGGAAAGCCTGTGGTTCGTCCTGGGGATCTCCAGGTCCCTGCTGTGTCCCTGCCCCCGTGGGCATGCCTGGCAGCCCCTTCCTCTCGCAGCCGCAGCAGCGCGGTTCAGCGATTAGGACCGTAACCCCAGTGACCCCACGACCGGGAAGCCGGCCACGGGGTTCCCTGCTGGCCCTTACTAACGGCGTAACTCCGAGCGAGCTATGTTCCCTCCGGTGCCTCCTTCCTTGGCTGTAAAATGGGACAATAACAGATTCTATCTTGTGCGTTGCTGGGTGGTTTCTAGAGTAAGCTCGAAGCACCGGTGGGTGTGCGGGATGCCATCCGAGCTGGCAACGTCCCCACCAGGGGCCAGGATGCCCCCAAGCACGGGCGCCAAAGACCCGAGTCCGCACAGCTGCCGACCCAGCCCTGACGTCCCGGTCTCACACCCACGCTCACAGACAACAACCCAGACACTGTGCGGGCACAGCCCAAGCCCGCCAACCGCCGGACTCCGGACCTCCCCGCCGCCCCGCACCACCCGCAGGAAGTGGCCCTCTGCAGACCCCAGGGGGGCCGATCCACGCGCTTCCTGCTCACCCAGGACAGGACGCAAACCCCACCGGGGTGCGGGGACGCCGGCGGGTCTCCCTGAGGATGGTCTGCCCCTCTGGGGCCCCGCGGAGGCTGGCCGCTCCGGCCGCGTCCGTCTGAGGGGTGGGCACGCCCAGACTGCCCAGCCCCAGACCCGCCTCCTGCCCGACGCTCCTCCCGGAGGCGGCCGGGAACCCGGCAGGCCGCCCGGGGCGATCACCCCTCCCCGGCCCGCACCCCGCAGGCGCCCCCGGGAGCGGAGCGGACGCACAACTCACCGTCCAGGTGGCCGACTTGGCCGTGCTCGACTGCTGGAAGGTAACGTCGAAGTGGTGGGGGCCGGGGTAGTCGGCGTTGGAGGGGATGGCCGGCGCGGGCGACATGGTGTCGAAGGTGGAGCTGGGCTGCGCGTAGGGCGAGTGGGTGGGCACGCTGGCGGCGTGCTCCGGGGTGTAGGGGCTGGCCGAGGCCGCTCGGCTGCTCATCTGGTCCATGGTGCTGTTCAGCAGATTGAACTGGGGCTAACGTGGGAAGGGGGAGGGAGGGGGACACACAGTCAGGCTGGAGAGTGGAAACGCGCGGCCAGAGGTGTCCTGTTACAGGAGACTTAAAGGGCCAGCAGCTCAGTCATCCCAAATATTTCCCCGTCCCCCCCCCCCCACCCGACAGGTCACTGCTTGTGTTGGGATAAACTGACATATTCACCTCGCCTCCCCCCTCCATTGGCTCCGGGTGCCAGGGTTTCCGGGGCTCCACCAAGCACACCTGGAGGGAGCTGCTGGTGGGGGTGGCTCCCGGCCCTCCGGACCCTCTCACAGGCCAGCAGACTCAGCGGCACTCTCCAGGGGGCGGTATCCAGCCGGACACCCTCGCCTCCCACCCTGTGTTCCAGCCAGAAGCGGGGAGACCCCAGGCCCAGGGAGCCCGACTGTGGGAGAGGCGGGCCCGGCAGAGGGTGGCCCCAGCGTGTGGGGCCCATAGTCCCCTCCTACTGGTCCACATCCTAACCCTAACCCGGGAGCCCAGCCCCTCCCCCCCCCAACACATAGGAGGAACAGGGACTCTAAGCTGTACTCTGTGTGTGCACCTCCAGCTCACCCCCTTGGGGTCCCGGGACCCCGAGATGGGCCAGCCCCTGCCTGGGGCTTGAGGAGGCCCCAGCAAGGGGACCAGCCCAATCTAGGGCAGATCAGACTCCTCCTGGAGGGCCGGCAAAGAAGACGCCTTTCCCAATCTGGAGGCTTCGAGCGGCAGGTGGGCTGACAGATCAAAGAGCAGCTGATATTGGCCAGAAGGGCTCCTACCTGCAAACCTGTGAGCTGCTCTCTGTGCCAGGATGGTGGCGAGGTTTACTGTAATCCTCTCTAGGAGCCCGAGGTGGACACTGCCATTATCGCGTTTCACAGACGGGGACACTGAGGCACGTAGAGGGAGTGACCGGCCTGGGGTGAGGCAGTGGCCCCGAGAGCCCCGGACACGGGTGGGGATGGTGGGAACTGCGGGCAGAGGGCCTAGGGTCCCCCTGGGGGGCAGGGACAGACCAGCAGCAAGCGTGGGGTGGGGGGCTTGCCCTGCAGCCCCCGCCTCACCAGCCTGCCTTCTCCAAATTGCAAAGCACAGGGGTGCATCCCCCAGGGGGACCGGCTGTTCAGCCCCTCTCTGCCTCCTCCATCAGGAGAGAGGTGTGCATAACCCAGAGCCCCTCCAGCTCAGCATCCGTCTGGAAAGCACACGTTCCCCCATCGGGCCTGCTGGTGACAAGGGTCCTTGGAGCCTCTACTGAAGACTGCCAGTCTGAAGGAAGCTTACCACAATGGCTGATGGACCACAAGAAGGTGACAGGTGGCCATGGCTTCGTGGCTCCTGGAGCCCAGGGTGCTCCAGCCCCCAGGGGACAGCCACCTGAGCCCCCCCCCCCCCCCCGCCCCGGCTGAAACTGCCATCGGATGGACCCCTCGGGCAGGCCTCAGGCCTTTTCCGTTTGGACCTCCGGAGCCGTGGCCCGCTGTGAACCTGGGGAAGGGCCGGCAGCGGGACAGGGGGGCAGCGGACAGGGGACCCCTGCAGGGCAACCGCAGAGGCCTCCTTCCCCGCTCTGGCTCCCCACAGCCTTCCGTGCCTTCACCTGTCAACCTGGGAGGCCCCGGCACCCAGATGAGCAAACTGTGGGGTCTGTCTGAGGGAGCAGTGGGACACAACCATTCCGGAGTCAGACACGCCCTACAGGGAGCGCCACCAGCGAGGGCACAAAGCCAGCCACAGACGCGAGTATGCCTGCCGTGGGGTCCCCGCTGACAGCCGGCGGCCGAGTCCAGCCAGAGGCAGAGCAGTTGGCCACCAGGGCCTGGGTGGGGCTGGGGGCGGAGGCTAAGGGGCAGCTGGTTTCCTTTGGAGGTGATGAAGAGGTTCTAAAATTCACCGTCAAGGCGGGTACACACAGCTGTGAATATATGCAAACCCACTGAATTGCACACTTGAAATGGGTGAATTGTGTGTCAGGTAAAATGTAAGTCAATCAAGCTGTTTAAAACAAAACAACTGGGGCCCGGCTCCTCCCCTCTCCTGGCCCAGCAGGGGTGGGGGGCAGGGGCGGGGAGGAGAGCAAGCCTCCCCGCTCCACGTGGGGCCCCGGCCGGGGACCCCGGCGTGCCCTCACAGCCGAGGCAGCTGCTGTGGGCGTGGGCGCCCCGACTCCACACACTTGGCCACGAGAACATAAAGGGCAGAATCCAGCTCACGACTTCACGTTCAGCACGCGCCGAAACGGGCACCGTTTCCCATAAGTGAGATAAAGTGTTAAGTTACTTCCACGGGTTTCTTTTCACCGTTTGTTTTTCGACGTGGCTACTGGAAATCACACGTGCAGCTCACAGGCCATCTGCTCCGGCCGGGCCAGAGCTCAGGCCGCCAGGGGCTCACGGCATTCCGGAGGCTGCCACCTTCCCCAGCATCACAACCGCTGCGATCAGCAGCCCGGCCCCTGTCGGGGTACCACGGGCTGTCATTACAGAGTGCTTCCCGAGAGGCCTGCTGAGCAGGCGAGTGAGTGAGTGAGTGAATGAATGAATGAATGAATGACGGAGCGTGGGTGTGCCAGGCAATAGGAGGTCTCCCCCGGACCAATGCCCAGGATTGAAAGCCAGGTGGGAAGCCGGCCCTCCCACTCAAGGAGGCTGAAAGCCCACCGGGTCCGGGGGGGAGGGTGGAGGTCCCAGCCTGCACCCTCCTCCCCAGGCTCCGTGACCTCTCTCTTCCCTCCCAGGTGACCAGCCGTGGCCCTGGGGAGCGTCTGCCATGTTGCCAGTTGCGCCCTGGGCGACTGAGGGGCAGTGGGAGCCTCGGGGAGCACGGCACAACCCGGGGTGCAGGTCTGTCCCCCTCCCCACCCCCTCCCGACGGGACGGCCCAGGCCAGCAGGGCAAAGGGCCCCCACGGCCCCCCCTCCCAGAAATGAGAGACAGCCCCACGACGACAACAACGTTGTTCAGATTTTAACTTGTCCACATTCTTTACCGATCTGCGGCGGGTGCCAGGGAATTAGTCACTGAACCAAAAGAGCAAGGCTGATAGCATCATGTACCCAGCAGCCACAAGGGGCAGGGCCCGCGTGCGGGAGCCCTGGTGAGCGGGAAGGGAGCGCTCTGCACACCGGGCGGGCGCCTCAGACAGGCTCCCTCTGTCTGCCCACGAGCCAGCCAGTGGCCTGTGCTCACCCTCCTCCCTCCCGCCCCGTGACTCCGTGGCATTTTGTGGTCCAGCTTCCTGGGGAGCGCCCCTCCTCCCTAGGAGAGCGTCGGGCCCCTGTGCGGGGCCAGGGCCATCCCTGCTACCCTTTCTCTGAGTCCTGCTTCCCCAGGGACACCTGCGCCCACACCCCCAGGAAATGGCAGAGGGCAGAGGTTTCTGCCCGGTTTGCTTTGTGCCGTTTCCGCTTTGCTGCAGGGAACCCCGCTGCTTAGGAAGTGGGGCGGCTTTTGCATGGCTCCCGAAAGGTCCTTCCTTCCTTCCCTTTGCATTCCTTCCCAGTCGGATGGGGTGCACTGCACCCTGGGGACCAGCCCCACCCTGACCTCGCTGTCCAAACCGGGCCCAGCACAGCCACAGAGAAGCCTGGGGTGCCCTTCGTCCAGACCGGAGGCCCCTGGCAGCGGGAGGAACCTCGGGCAAAACCAGGACTTTTTTGGTTTGTTTGCTTTCAAGCAGAACTCCCAAGAGAGCGGGCTGATTAGGACATGCCCAGCCCGGGGCGGCCCGCATGTGCCTACATGTGTGTGCAGGGCTCCTGGGGCCGACCCAAGCAGGGCTGCGGGCGGGCGGGCGGGCGGCTTCCCCTCCAGGTCCCGCGGAGGATGCACCGGGCCCGGGCTCCGGGAGGGGCTGGGGCCGGGGGAGTACATCTCCCCCCAGATCCTCAGTGTGCCCTGATGGACCCTGGCGGATGGCCTGGGGGCTCCTCCCACCAGGGCCAGACAGGCCCCCCAACATAGTCTCTGTCCATTTGCTCCACAAACGTGTTTTCTGGTGCTCTCTGCCGACTCGGAGGGGACAGCGGGCAGGGGCAGAGAGGGTGGACGTGCCCTCAGGGTGCAGGCAGTTCTGGCCAGTGCGCCAGGGAATCCATCCCACGGCCTCTGGAGGGGGTCAGGCTGGCTCCCAGGGTCAGCACCTCTGGGGCCAGAATCCCAGGCAAGGGCATACATAGGCCTCGGGGCCACACGCCCGAGTGTGCTCACACGCAGGGCCCAGAACACGCGCTGGGAAGGGGCAAGGGGCTTAGACCTCAGGCTGCGGCCTCCAGCAGAGGGAGGAGGCTGCCCGATGGGAGGCCCCACCCCTGGCGTGGAGGTCCTGAACTGTGTCTGTGTCTGGCCCTCTTCTGGGAAAGGAGCTGGTCTCTGGCAGGGACAGCGAGTGGAGTCCCAGGGAAAGGGGGTCCAGGACAGAAGGAACCGCCCTGGGGTGGGGGTGTCCCAGCTTCCAGCCCGCCCTGCCCTGCATCCCCAGCCTCGGGGCCTCCCCTGTTCTGCAGACCGTGGGGGGCTGTCACAGCACAGGGCAGCAGCAGCAAAGCTTAGCACCGGGCTGGGGGCGGGAGGGGGGTGCATCAAGCTGGGGATGGCTGCACTGT
This sequence comes from Leopardus geoffroyi, assembly GCF_018350155.1. Classification (NCBI taxonomy): domain Eukaryota; kingdom Metazoa; phylum Chordata; class Mammalia; order Carnivora; family Felidae; genus Leopardus; species Leopardus geoffroyi. The sequence continues at coordinate 2,138,278 of NC_059328.1, read as the reverse complement.
CCTCACACAGTGGGGACACTCACTTTGGCCAGGATCTCAGGTTTCAGCCCCCGTCCCCTGCCCAGAGGGTAGCGGAGAATGGGGGCTGGGTGGGGGGGTTCAGAGGCCCCGGGAGCCAGGCCCCAGCGCCCCAGGCACCCCCACAGGCAGCAGAGGGTCCGGCCTGCCCACTGGTCCTCCTCTCCCGGGAACCTGAGCTCAGCCCAGCCCTCCAGCCCCTGCCCCACAGGCTAGACCTCGCCGCCCAAGCCCCCAGGGCCGGGGGTCCCCCCAGGGGGTCAGGTGGTGGTGCCTGGGCTGGTGATCCCAGAACGCAGGGCTCTCCTGGCCATCCCACTGCCCACCTAACACCCTCCAGAACAGGACTCTCTAATGTGCCCAGGTCTAGGATTAGTGCCGCCCACAAGGACCGTGTCCTGGGGCAAGAGGAGAAGGACAGGAGGGACCCCTCAGGTCCAGCAGGGTAGAGCAGGGCTCCGAGGTCCGCAGACCTGGGGGCCGAGGCCCCACCCCCCCCATGTGACCCAGCCGGGACTCCACCGCTCTCGGCCTCAGCTTTCTATTACAAAGTAGGGGTGAAGCCATCCATAGGACCGCTGTGGGGATCAGGAGGGTCCAGAAAGGCCATAACCTGTGACTGTACATCAGGAGGAATGACCCCTGCCCAGGAGGCCCCCCCAGAGCCAGGGAGCCGACCGAGCCGGACACACTCCTCTCCCCTCCCCCTCCTCCACACAAAGGCCCAACAAGGTAAGGGCTGCAGGGAAACAAACTGGGCCACCCCCAGACCCTCCCCACTCAGAGTTCAGGGCCGAGCGCCAGACACAGGGATGGGGTGAGCGGGGAGGCCCCCGTGCCCCAGAGAGGCCACGTCCCACTGTCCTGTTGCACCCAGCCCCAGACTGGAGGCTCAGAAAACTCTGGGCTGAAGGAAACGGACCCTGGAACTCAGCACACACGTGGGCCCGCAGCACCGCTCTTGGCCTGGGTGCTCTTTGGGGTCAAAGGCGGGTCCTGCCTCCGGGAGCGGCCACAACACATGGCCGGGTTTGCACCTGGAGAAGATTCTCATTTTATGTGTTTGTTGACAATCGGTAAGCCATCTCAAGCGGGTTTCGGGGATGTAGATGGAAAGCAAACTGCTCTTAAAAGTTTGTGTGCCGGTTGCCTCAGCCTCCCCTCCCTTCCCAGCGCCTGCGGCTAGTAAGACAAGACGGGAAAGTCGGGAGCACAGACCGGCTGTGAGCACGCGGCCCGCGACCAAGTGCAGCTGCCACACGCAGGGTCCCCCAGGTGGACCTTATTTTTCTAGTGAAAGTCGTAACAGAAAACCTCGTCAGTAAAACTTCAGATGACTCTTCTTATGTCCCCAGAGGCTCAGTTCCAGGCTGACTCACTTAGTGGAAGGGACTTGAGGGAGAGAGGAGACCTCCAGACTCGTCCCTGCACCAGGCCAAGCAGGGGCAGTGGGAGACACTGGGTTCAAACACTGATTCAAAAGATAGAGCCCCTGGGCCTCTGGGGGGGGGGCGTTGATAAAGGGTCCCCCAAGGAGCCCCCATCCCAGCCTCCTTTGTACCTCCTGTCCATACCACAGGGCCTTTGCTCCTGCTGTCCCCCTCCTGGAACACTGTCTGTCTCCTTGCCACCTGAAAAGCCTTTCAAGGCTCACCTCCTCTTAGGAGCTTCCCTGGCTCTTTTCACCTGCCTCTGTGTTCTGGGGCTTTCTCTCCCGCTTTTCTGGGTAGTGTGACAAACACCATGACCCACACCCTTGTGGGTGCGTACCTCGTGGGTGTCCATTTTCCTCTGGCTTTAACCCCGAAACACAGCTTAACCCCGAAACACTTGACCAACATAGGCTTAGGGGCACCGATACCCCATACAGTCAAAAATGCAAGTATGACTTTTTGCTACTAACCTACTGTTGACCAGAAACCTTACCGATACCATAAAGTCACGTAACACAGATTTTGTAAGCCACATGGGTCATATACTATGAAGTAAGCCAGGGAAAAGAAACTTTTATTAAGAAAATCATAAGGAGGGGCGCCTGGGTGGCTCAGTCAGTTAAGCACCTGACTCTTGATTTCAGCTCGGGTCAGGATCTCACGGTCTAGTGAGTTCAGCACAGAGCCTGCTAGGGATTCTCTCTCTCCCTCTCTCTCTGGAACTTCCCCGCTCACGCTGTCTCTGTCTCTCTCAAAATAAATAAATAAATAACTTGAAAAGCTTTTTTTTTTTCAATCATAAGGAAGAGGAAATACATTTCAGTATCGCGCTGTATTTAGTAAAAAACAAAACACAGCCAACAGGACTGAGCTGTTCCAAGCTATGCTATCCAAAGCTCAGCTCTGACTATCTATTCATGCCTCTTGAAAAACCTGCAGCAAAGAGCTTCCGCAGCTGACCTGGCTAACCTCGTCCAGCATCGTGTACCCTTGACCCTCAGGAAGTTCTTTCTGGACACTAAAGCCCACTTCCCTCGCTGCATTTCGGGCCGAGGCTGCTCTGAACCGGGAGCAGCAACTGAAGTCAGCTGCCTGTATCTCTGCTCTGTGACCCCGGCCGGCCTCCTGGGTGTCACGCGGGGGACCCCCGAGTGTCCAGAAGGGGAGGCGAGGCTGCAGAGCCGGTCCTATCAGGGTCCTCTATCTGCCCCCTGAGGCTCCTGGCCATGGGGAGTGAGGACATTTCCCAAGCACTTCTGAAGAAAGCCGAGAGGTCCAAATGCAACTCGTCGCAAAGTCCACCCGTGACCTTCCTAGACGTGGAAGGCGGCGATGCGCCTGGCCTGAGGCTTCACGGGTTCCTCTCTCCTCCCTCCTTGCCTCCTGCCCTCCCCAGCGTGTCTTGCTGGGTCCCGGCGCCCCGCCCCGCCTGCCGTGTCCACTGTTCCCCACGCCTGCGGCACCGCGTGCATCCCGTGCTGCCCGAGGGCCCGGCAAACACGTCTCCTTTCACGGCCGCAGGTGAACAGTCCGGAGGAATAGTCGGCCTTTGGCAGACAGCCGCCCTGGCTTCCCTGGCCCCTTCCCCATCCCGTTGGCCAGGTTCTGCCCTCCAGCCTCCAACCTCAGAGCCACCTCCCCCAGGAAGCATCCTGGCCCGGCTGCCCCTCCAGCCAGGAGCTGAGCCCAACAGTAAGACACAGCAATGGGTCCTTTCCCAGGTTGGCGGCCCCGGGGTGGGAACCACGTCACCGTCCGGCTGCGTGGCCCCCGTCTTTGTGGAAAACGGGTGAACGGTGTCGGCCGTGGCTTCCTCATGGGACCACAGTGGATCTGACTGGAGAGGTGGATACAAGGGTCTTTACCGGGCCCTCTGCCCGGATGTCCTCCCCAGACCTCCGCTCAGGAGGCTCCCCTGACTCCCCCTCGGATGTCACCTCCTGGGGTGAGGCCAGCTCAGCGCTCCCCACTCCTGGGACGCAGCACCGCCTGGGCCGGGGCACGGGGGGGGGGCGCGAGCATCATTCTCTCCCGCACGGTTGGGGCAGGGTGTGCGGAGTTGGGGAGACAGGGCCCCAGCTCTGCGGCCCCTTCGCCCCTGCTGTGGGCTCCGGGGGTGGGCAGGCGGGCACCCCATGGATCTCAGAGGGCTCTGCCTTGGGGGGCTCCCTCCCACCCCCCAGCGGGCTTCTGCTCTGACCCCAGCGTCCCCCAGCTCTCCGCAGAACACTGATACCAGAGGTTTCAGAGGGCATGAAACTCCGAGCCCCCTGGTCTTCTCTGGCAGGCATGTCTGGGCTTGGGTGCGGCCTCACCCAGAGGTGAGTGGCTGGCATGCCGTCCGGGCTTCAGGGGGAGAGAACCCGTCCCCCTCGGAGCAAGACCTCCACCCGCGGTGTTTCCCACAGCATCTCCCGGAGTCTGAGTAAATGGGTGGAAATGCCAACAAGACCGTACTCGTGCTGGGGGAGGCGCCCTCCCCTCCTGAAAGTATGCGCGCGCTCTCCTCGCCCAATCCTACGCCAGGGCCGTGTGGAACTTTCCACACCTCGCGCTGGAGAAACGTGCCCCCAGAAGCCCGTTCCTGCAGCTGCCGAGGCGTGTGTCTGCAGGATGGCCCTGCTCGCCTCTGCCTGCAGACAGCGCTGCTGAGACAGCCGGGGCGGCGGCCTGGAGCCCGAGCCGCGCGGGGTCCCCGTGCGACTCCCTGCCAGCCTCTGCAGGGCCCCCGGTGAACAGGCCGGAGGCCCACGGATGCACAGACTTTACTGAACCCTCAGAAAACAGCCCCTTCTAGGGTGTCCGGGGCCCGGAGCAAAGGTGGGGTGCAGCAAGTGGGGGACCCCTCGCCCCTGAGCCCCACGGGGGACAGTCAGCCTTCCCAGAGCCTGACGCTGACCCAGGTGTCTGCCCTGACTTCCTTCGCCCACGTCTCCCTTGTCCGTCTGTCTATCCGCAGGCTCCAATCAGGCCCTGCCTGCACAGCACCTCACTGAGCGGCCCCTGGTCTCCTCAGTGACAAGCACAGTGAAGGAGGCAGGACTCTGGTGGGGGGAGGGGGGTGGTCACTTCGACGGCCAGCACCCGGGGATGGAGAAGCAGCCATCACCTCCCCATTCACGGCTCCGGGCCGGACAGACGGGCCAACCCCAGGCCCTCCTGCCGGCTCTGAGCCCTGACAAGCTTCCTGGCGGGTGAGGGTCTCCCGGGTGCTGGGGGATGGCGGCACTACGCAGACGCGGCCCATGCCCTGCGGGAGCTGGTGCTCACGTGCGGCCATGGCAGCCGGCAAACCAGCCGCTGACTGTGTAGGGGGCTCAGGACTTCACAACAGGCTGAACACACAGCTCACGGGGCGGGGGGTGGGGGTTGCGCATGAGAAGGATTAGCGAAGCCTGCCGGAAGTGAAAGATGGGCAGGGTGCAGGGAAGCTTCCAGGCTGGAGATCAGAGGGCAGAGCACCTGCAGCCAGAGGAAGGGCTGATGGGAGGTGGGGGAGCGGTTCAGCCCAGGGACCCTCTGGCTCCCGAGTCAAAGGCGTGATACCGGTCGTGGGGCAGTGCAGGGCCTGGCACACTCAGAGGTCACGTCGGGGGCTCTGAATGAACGGGACGTTGGCTGTTGCAGAATAGCTCCCGCGTTTTGGCCACAAGCAAGGGAAGAAGGGATTTTCCACTAGCAGAGACCCGACTGGCCGACTGGCCACCGGCGGGGCAGCTCAGTGAGCCTGGCGAGTGGGGCCATCCCTCACCTCCACTGAGGCAGGCTCCTGTATTCCCCCCCCTTCCGGAACAGTCAAGCCCTGCCTGCCCGGACCCCAGCGGCCCTGAACCAGGTCGGAAAGGACACCTTGTGGCTGCTACCCCATTCTGCAGCCCAGACCCCTGGCCACTCCAGCCCTGTCCTCTCCCGGCCACTGGAACCCCTCCTGCCGGGTCCAGGTCCCCAGAGGCCCCGCCCCTTCCTGTCCCCCATGGCCCCCCCTCCTGGCTCCCAGGCTGCCCCTCTCTGTCTCTGCTTATCTCGGATCTGGTCATTCTCCATCCGTGCAGCCCCCTCCCATGCCAGGACCCTCCTCACTGTCATTTTCCCCGACACCTGCCCCCAGGTGTTCCAGCAGGCACTGTGCTGTGGGGGGCGGGGGGGGGGTGTCTCGGCCCGCCGCCCCTCCCCCACAGCTGATGAGTGGCTCGCGAAGCAAAGCCGAGTTCACACTTTTCACCCCAAATCCCCCTCCTGCCGTATCCCATCTGAATAAACGGGGCGACTCCCTTCACCCAGCCTCCCGGGTCCAACCTGGGTTGTGCTCGCCGTCCCCACCCCCCAGTCCACCAGCAAATCTCGTCCAGGACTCAGGTGCTCGCCGCCTCCCCTGCTCCTGCCTGGCCCTAGGTACCATCCCTCCGCAGGATCCGCCAGCGGCTTCGGGCTCCCAGCCTCGGCCCTGCCCTCCTGTGGTCTCCTCCGAGCACTGCAGCAGGGGCCCCTTCTAGAAGCCTTGCGGGATCTCGTCCCTCCCTCCCTCCGTGTGCCTGGGATACAGGAGGCGCTTAGGACATAGTTCTTGATGCATGGATTGGCTTTTCCTACCTGGGGCCCTTCCCGCCCAGAGGCTGCTCTGTCTGCAGGAACAGAGTGACCGGATCCTCATCGGACAGCGGGTGGAAAGCGCTGAGCCAGGACCGTGGGCACGGGCGTTCACACAACACACACCTGCCTGTGCCCACCAGACTGGCGGACAGCGGGAACCGGCCAGACGCTGATGACCCAGCTCCACATGACCCTGCAGGGGCGCCTAGTCGGTTGAGCGTCCGACTTCGGCTCAGGTCATGATCTCACGGTTCGTGGGTTCGAGCCCCCGTCGGGCTCTGTGCTGACAGCTCGGAGCCTGGAGCCCGTTTCAGATTCTGTGTCTCCCTCTCTCTCTGCCCCTCCCCTGCTCACACTCTGTCTCTCTGTCTCTCAAGTATGCTTAACAACAAGAAAACGATAACTCTGCAGCCCAGACAGTCCTGGGCCCTGGTCAACAGACAGGCCTGAAAAGAGCCACGGGGTCTAATGTTGACCCTGCTTGTCTCTTGAGGCTCTAAAGCTTTTGCTAAATAGTGAAACAGCCCGAGAGGATAGTGAAGGGGAGATCACAGAGATCAACACGGAAAAGTTGGCCCCAGGTGCCTGCTCCGAACCATCTACGGTGTGGTCTCAGGTGAGAAGGGACCGTCCGTGCCCTCAACTCCCTCCTGGCTCTGGGGCAGGTGGCCCGCCACGGTGGGAGAAGCAGCCCCCCCCTGCCCCGGTGTCGGCCAAACGCCCCCAGTAAGTGGGAGCCACGAAAGGGGTCGTTCAGCCTTCGACGGAGAGGGACGGTGCGGAGGCAAACCCTGAGTACAAGACAGCAGCGAGAGAGGATGCCCCAGCCCCCGAGCAGCCCCTGAGCAGACCCAGGCGCAGGCCTGACCGAAGCCGAGCATCAGGGCGCATCCTGCTCACAGACAAGGGCGGGGCCACACGGGAGACCCTGTGCTGCTCGTGGCACAGCACCCTGCGGCCCCAAAGGGCTCCCAGTGACAAGGGAGGTGACAACGTGAGCTCGGGACAACCCTGTTTGTTGGTTTTGGGGTTTCAGGTGCTTTGGGCCAAATCTCACTTCCTCTTTCCTGAGGTTTGCAGCAGCAGGAAGTTTCTGTCTCCTGGGACAGAAACAGGAAACAGACACCTTTACAAATCAGTGACCCAGCCCCTCCCCCTCCCCAGGGGAAGAGGAGGGCGACTCCACCTGCCCCGGGGCACAAACGCACCAGCCTTGCGGACAGACTTGTCCTCGTCTACACAGAACCGAGCAGGGTGTGGGCCGCAGCAGCAATGTAGATGCTCCGTCCACCGTCCACGGGAGGACCCTGTGCCCCTCACCCCTGCGCCCCAGGGAAGATGCCACGCAGCAGCCACGCTCAACCCTGCCCGACATTTGCACTGCAGGGGCCACTTGACTGGAGAGAAAAGGTCCCCACGTGTCCAGGCTTCTCTGCTGGCTGCGCAGGGACACTGGCCTCCAGGGGCCCCGGGGGCTTCTGGCTTCTGCCTTGGGTTGTGCGCGTGACAACCAGGTGCCCCAGCGGCAGGCAGACAGCTCCCCTGGGCCACACACTGTCACTCCCCCCACCCCCGACCTTGCTGGGGACACACGCGCACAGGCACACACACATGCTCATCCCAAACCCACAATGCACACAACACACGCACACACACGCTCTCTCGCACACAAGCACACCCGTGCACTCACGCACACTGCCCAGAACCTTCGCGTCTCCAGAGGCTGCCGCACCCCCAGGTCTCTGTGGCTCAGGCTCCTGGCCTCTGCCAGCCGCCGGGTCTCCCACAGGTCCCAACGGCCCCCACTATACCTGCATCCCTGGCAGGAAAGACGGCCCCAGCCTCCACCTGCTCAATTAGCAGCCTGGTACCTGCCTGGCCCCCGGGGACCTGGCAAGTCTGGAAATGAGCCCGGGTCCCCAGGGCCCAGATGGCAGGGGCCCAGCAAACGCTGCCACCCCTCCCCTCCCTCTGCCAGGCTGCTGCCCTGCCATGAGACGGACACCCTGAGGCCGGTTTGCCACAAGTCCTTGACCTCGATCTCAGACCACACCAAGCCAGCCTAGCGAGCAGATTCCCAGGAGAGGATGCTGTTGACCTGAGAGCAGGTGCGGGCAGGACCGAGCTGCCAGCCCAAAGCCGGGAAGCAGCGGAAAGCCCCACAACACAAGGCAACCGCCTAGCCCTGACCAGACGTGACCCGCCCTCCTCTCCCTGGCTGTTGGTCCTGTCCGGCCAGTGGGCACTGGTCCCAAAACTTCTCCAGGATGGGCAGGCATCTGCCTCTCTGCCCAGGACCTGCCCCAGCCCCTCGGTGCATCCTGCCTGCCTCAGCTTACCCTGGATCGCGGCACCCAGCCAGCACCGGATGCCTGAGCAGGACACAGACGAGAGAACGCACTTCCTAAGCCCCATCACGGCAAAAGCCCCACCAAGGCTCCCCCCGGAGGATGGAGATACGGTTCCGGAGAGATGCGGCACACCTACCGTGGCAAAATGCTGCGCGGGGTCACTGACATACAGCATGGTGGGCACGCGGGGGTCCGCACACGCCGGGGAGCTGGCGTGCCGCGGGACGAGGCATGGGTCTGGGTGGCCGGGGGGCGAGGCGGAGAGTGGTGGCCGCCCGGCGGGGTGGGCCCAGGCGGAGGGACGCCGTGGCTAGGGGGGCGGAGGATGCCCTGGGACATGTGGGCTATCTGCGGGCATTTTCCTTCTCCTCATCTCCCCAGTTCTGTCAACCGGCTGCATCTAACAACAAAACCGGTGGCCCACCCCTTATTCCTCATGCCTATTCATCAAAGTCCAGGCAGGCCTCAGCTTGCCCACTGCTGTGCTGGACCGCACCACGGAGGCGCGCGGGGAGGGGCGGCACGCTGGGCCACCAGCCCGCTCCGCAATTAAGCCACAGCCGGCTCCCCCCAAGACACCGCCCCTGGGAGGCTCGGGGGCCACAGGCCTGCACCCCTGAGCGTGAGGGGGCCAGCCCGGGCCCTTGAGACCCAGATAGGTGGGGCCAAGCCACCCCAGAGCCAAGACGTGGTGCTGTCGCCCTGGCATCCTGGGCGGAGCAAATCCTCCTGCCTCGGGAGCGTGTGGTCCACCGGGGCCACCCCGCAGGGCTGAACAGAGAGGAGAGGCACCCCAGGAGACTGCTCCCCCCGGTACCCGCAGGGAGCCTTGCTACGAGAGCGAGCAGCCTAGGCGCGGTCCAAAGCAGCGGATCGAACCGGAGGACCAGAGTCCCGATGCCCCGGCCCTGCCGGGGCTGACGCTGGCCTTGTCCCCACCGGTGCCGAGCCCCTGGAAACAGGGATGTGGCCCAGGAGGGGGACCGCGTGCTGGCTTCCAGGCGCCGCATAACGGTGGCCCGCCTAGCCGGGGGCTCCGAGGGGGCCGCCACTAGCCCCTTTCTGGAGTCTGAATCTCCAACCCAATGTAACCATCTGTGGCTCAACGTTGCCTTTGTGGTAGAGGCCGGAGCCCTCCCTAGAAGCAGGCAGGACATCAGTTATACAGTTACATATAAATCATGTGAAATTGGACAGGCCACCCTCAAGTTTCCAAGCCCCACCCACCCACCCCCCAAGACCACTGAGGTGCTGGAAAGACGTCCTCGAGACCCTTGTCCGCCAGCCCATTCTTGTCGCGTCCACAGCCATTCCCAGCCTCCTGGGAGGCTCAGGGCAGAGGCAGGCCCCACCCAAGGCCCGGCCCAGCCTCCGGGCTCCTCCGGCAGATGCGGAGGGAGAGCCCATGGGGGGGCCCTGGGGGCTGCACCAGAGACACTGCTCTGCAGGCTGGCCGGACTCACTCACTCACTCACTCCTGTGGCCTGAGTCTGTCAGCTCCCGGCTCTCACAATGAGACAAGGGAGGAAAGCAGGGGGCCCAGGTTGGGAGCTCTGGCTGGAAGATGGGAAGGCCTGGGGTGGGGAGCCCGCTGCCCTTGGGGGGCCTGTTCTTCAGGGAGGGAGGCTGGAGGTGGAGGCGCCTGGTGGGCTGGGCAGGAGGGCGGAATGGAGGGGCAGAGGAGGAGGGTTCAAACCCCAACCTCTCACAGCTGGTGTCCCCCGCCACCCCCCTTGAGGGCAGCACCTCCAGCTGGGACTCCATGCAGGGCAGCTGGCTTGGGGAAGGTCGGCTGCCTTCTTAATCATGCTGGGTTTGTAAAAGCCCAAAGGGGAGAGGAGAGGAAAGAAGAATTTGAGGTGAGAGACCCCAGGAATGGGCACAGGTTGGCACACAGGGGACCCACGTGTGGGAACTCAATCTTCAGGTGGCCCCAAGATTCCCACTCCAGGTCTGTGCCCTGAATGCCCCCTGTCCTCGCGAGGCACCGTAGATGTGATGACAGCCCCTGTGATTAGGTTCCAAACCCAGTCAACTCTGAGCTGATCAGAAGGGAGAGTATACAGGTGGGCCAGGCCTAATCAGGCGAGCCCTTCAAAGAGGTCAGGGAGACGTCCTCGAAATGGCCTCAAGGAGCACACCTCCAGGCTGTAGAGGCACCACGTGGCAGGAGATGGCAGGCAGCCCCCAGGAGCTGAGAAAAGTGTCCCTCGGAACAGCCAGCAAGGAGGCAGGGGCCCCAGTTTGACAGCCACAAGGGACTGAACTCTGCCAACAGCCAGGCAGCGGAAGGGGTCCCTGGGCCAGACAAGACTGCACGCCTGGCTGACACCCTGAGCAGGGGACCCAGGGGAGACTGCGGGATTCCTGACCCACGGACACTATGAGGAAACACACAAGTGCTGTTTTAGGCCACCAAGTGTGTGGTGAGGGTGGGGCCGCTCGGGCCACTGGGATGGCCGGGGAACACAGGCTGGGCCCAGGGGAAGCCGGCCACACGTAAGCCCTGGACAGCATGCTCTCCAGAGGGAGGGCATCAGGTCAGGAAGGCGTCTTCTCTCGACCGCTGACGGAAGCAGAGGCACAGGGTCCGTGCCCCACCCAGGCCGCGGGGGCGGCACAGAGGAGGCTCTGGGCACCCGGGGCCTGAGGACCAGCACTGTCCCCCGCACCGTGAGCTGGGCCAGGCTGGGGTCCTAGAGCGACTGAGAGCAAGACACCATATGCAGACATGCCTGACTCCAGCGTCTTTCCCGAGCAGCACCCACTTCCTGCACATGTGTCCTAAGTCTTGGCCACCCAGGGGGCAGGGACAGGGCACTGGGGGACTCTGTCCTCAGAACTGTGCCCCCTCCTCGCTTGGTCCTCAGCTGCTTCCTCCGGGTGGCCTCCCAGGCAGCCCCACTGGGCCTTGGCACCTGCTGTCCTGATTCTAACTCACTGGAGGTTGCACCCCACCGACCACTTCTGCAGGCTCGTGGCAGCAGAGGGGGGTGGCATATTTCTTCCCCCTCCCACGGGCGCAGGAAGGGCACCAGCGACGTGCCAACTCAGGGCCACACTCCTCATACTCCTTCCTGAGCACCCACGGGAGGATGGCTCTGCTCACCCCCCGGAGGATGCCACGGAGGATGCCACGGAGCTGGCTCCATGACCTGGCGGCTGGCTGGGACTCAGCTCCACGCACCCCAGAGGAGTCCCCACCACAGCCTGTGGAAGGAAGGGCTGCTCGGGGCTCACTAAGAGGGCAGGGGGGCTGGGGTCCTGGAGCTGACCTCGAGCTGCAGACCCTTTGAGGAGGGGGCGTCCTTCCCCTCCGTCTTTGCACCTGCCCCCTTCTGTGGGCTAGCTCGGCTTCCTGGGAACACCTCCCGGGAGGACACGCTGGGCTGTGTCCTCCCTTCCCCACCTGGGGAGAAATGCACCCCCAGGCCAGGAAGGCCTGCCCCGGGTCACTGCTGGGGTCTCGAGCCCTGGGCATCCGCCTGGCTGTGCAGCAGGTGGGGTGGGGCCCCAGCATGGATCAGCCGCCCCTGCCAGCCACAGCCCTTACCCTTGTGGCCCACCTGCCCACAACAGCTGTCACCAGAGAAGAGGCTCCAGGAGAGGCGGGAAGGGGTGCAGGGGGGAGGGGACTCTGCCGGGCGAGATGCTGGGAGGGGGTGGAGGGAGGCGAGCCCTCCAGCCTAGGCTGGCCACATGCCATCTCCCCCTTTCATGCATCATTGGAGCTGAGAAGTTGCCCCCCCCCCACCCCCCCAAGAGTCTGGCTTTCATTTTGTCCCCGGGGACACAGACTCAGAGGAGACACACAGGCCCAGCACTGTCCAGCGGGAGTCAGGATTCCCACTGCCTGCCTGGGACACCCGGAGTGCTCACAATGAAGGACTTCATCCTGTCTGCGCCCCCCCTAGACTGTGGGGGGGGGGCTTCCAGGGCCAGTACAGACCTCACAAGGCCGCCCCCCTCACAATGCCAGCCCACTGCCCTCCTGAGCCCCTGGGATGCCAGGGGTCCGATAGGCTTTTCTCCGTTCTCCCCTTGTAGGATGCGGGAGGCCTAGCTTACAGCTCCTTGTGGCAGGGAGCAAGCTGTGTGCGGCAGGCGGATGTGGCCAGAATCTGAGGCCACCACCCAGGGCAAGGGCTCCCCCCCGCAGGGACCCCTGGGCAAGGGGCGTCGGGTCCTCCCCGGCGGGGGGGAACAGCGCTCTTGGACACGGGGCCCTTCCCCTGCCGCCCCCACCCCACACCTAGCTGTGTCACACGCCGCCTGAGGCCCCGCACCACCCTTGACCTTGCCGCCCCAGCTCGATGTACAGACAAGGAAACTGAGGCCCCGTGTGCGTCCCCTGGCAGAAAAGGGGTAGGGATGGGATGCGTCCCAGAGTTCCCCATGCCCACGGCGGCCTCCCTCTGTGTCACCTCAGCATGTGGTGTGGTGGGGACCTTGGGAGCTCACTGCCCCCCCAAGAATCTGTGCTCAGGACTCCTCCAAGGCCCGCCTGTTGGGGCCCTGTCCTCTCGACTGCCGGACCCGTGTGGCGGGAGGGAGGTCTAAGGACAAGAAGCCGTCCTTCCCGCAGGGCTGGGCGGAGCTCCTGCTGGGCCCACACCTGACACCTCAGCGCCCCAGGCAGGGACACTGAGGCTCAGAGTCATGGGGAACTTGAACCCGGGACAGAGTGGCTCTTCAGACGGGCCCCCATCCACTCTGCCTGTCCCCACTGGCCACTGAAGCTCTGGGTAAGGGCATCCCGTGGGCCTGCAGTGGCCTCTCTTCTGACCGTGGAGGGGATGCCGCTCAGGAACCGGCCCGTCCCGCGGGAAGAAGGCCCAGGACGGTGGAAAGCGCCACCCTGGAGGACCAATGTCCCCCACTCAAGGACCGCGCCCATCTAGGCTCTGCCTTGTTGCCGGACCAGCCCCATGACTGAGGCCGCCTGCCCAGGAGCGGTGGGGGGCGCAGTGCGCGTAAGACTTTACACCTGCCTCATGCTGAGTCACAACTGCAGCGCTGGCCAGCCGGGGTCACTGGTTCCAAGGCCCGGCCTGGGAAGCCTCTTGTCTAAGGTCACCAGGCTGGGGCTACCCCGCCTCCCCTTGAGCGGCTGGGTGGGAGAGAGCCGCGCCCTCCTGGTCCCCAGGCTGGACTCGACACCGCCGCCGTGGAGCGTCCTCCAGGGGCTCCCTCCTGCACGTGCTCCAGGGCCCTGGCCACACGGGGCGGGGAGCGGCGGGGCCCTTCGGCGAGGCGGCCAGGCACCCGGCTCTGCCCTGGCTGCCGGGCTGCCTCCGTCTGTGCATCCGGCTGCGTCGGCCACGAGAGGGTGAAGGGGGGCTAAGGCAAGCTCTCTGCATGGCGCCCGCCCCAGACCAGTCGCCGCTCCCACTGGTCCAGGCAGGGCTCAGGACGAGGCCGAGGCTGACCAGGTGGTCAGGGAGTCCCAGCCTTTTTTTAAAAAAAAATTTTTTTTTTTTCAACCTTTATTTATTTTTGGGACAGAGAGAGACAGAGCATGAACGGGGGAGGGGCAGAGAGAGAGGGAGACACAGAATCGGAAACAGGCTCCAGGCTCTGAGCCATCAGCCCAGAGCCTGACGCGGGGCTCGAACTCACGGACCGCGAGATCGTGACCTGGCTGAAGTCGGACGCTTAACCGACTGCGCCACCCAGGCGCCCCTAAGGAGTCCCAGCCTTTTACTAAGAGGTGTGTCCCTCCCTGGCTGGTTCAGGCCTCTTGCCCTTTGCAGGGGTGGGAGGCCACTCTCTCTCTCCCCCGCGGCTGGTGGGAGGCACGTGCCCTCCATTCCCAGCCCAGCCGTGCTCAGCACCTGGCATGCTCCCGGGGGGACTGGGGGAGCGTGCCCCACCCCTCAGGAACCCAGAGCTGCTGCCTCTGCCCGTTGGGGAGCAGACCCCACCCCTACCCCCGCTCCTGACGCTGCTGGGGTCTCCAGGCTCCTCTGCCCTCGAGGGCAAGGCTGGGCCGCTTCCCAAACTCAGGAGACAGACCCCTTAGGACACTCTTCAAGGGTCCTCTGTCCCTAGAGCCCCTGCCCCTCCACACAGTGGACATAGCCAGCACCGGCAGTCAGCTTTTTTTATTGTGACAGAAGTACCTGACGTTCTGCTTTTGATCTCGAGGCGGCCACTCAGCCGCCTGGAATAAACGTGTGGCCAGCCGCCCAGCTCGAGGAAGGGCCAGGCCACCCCTGCGACGCAGCTCCCCTTTGAGAAAGCCCTGAGTGATCTAGAAACTGACCATCGAGTGACCCTGCTTTCCCCTTCCTAAGCTTTAAATCTGCTTTTGTATTTTAAATTCACCAGTAAAGAGTGAGCCCACGAAACCCAGGCCCGCACCCCCACCCCCATAAAGGCAGAACCTCCAGTCTGCACGGTCTCTTTCTCTCTCTACCTGCCACCTGGCTGCGTGGCCCGGGCCCGCCTCGAACCCTCCAGCCCTGAGAGCAATGACACGGGTCCTGCTGTTGTCAAATAAAGAAGGGCTGGTCCAGCCGCAGCACCGGCTCGTGGGGAGATGCCTGTGGGCCTCCCCCAGGTGGGTGCCCCAGACGCAGCCAGCCGAGGGCAGCCCTACTGAGATGCTGGGGAGGACACTGAGGTCCAGGAGGGGGTCCTGGGAGGCGAGGGGTCAGGACCCTTGGCCCCTGGGGAACAGCTGGTAGAACAGGGAAGGTTCTGGGGGGACAGGACAGAGCTCGCGCTTTTGCATCCTCGTCCAGGATGACTCTGCCCCAGCCCATCGAGGCCCACCCTTTGCCAGCACCTGCCTCGGTTTCCCCACCTGTAAAATGGGAACAAACAGGTGTGGAAGGCAGGCGGGCTGCCTTCACTGTGATGGCGTCCCCGAGCAGGAGGCCGGGCCGGACAGTCAGCTTTCTCAGATCCAGCGTGAAAGGTTCCTCAGGGGAACGGATGTCACGGGGGCCCCCTGCCCGCCGTACCCCGACTCCCCGGCTGCAACGGCCCAAGTCACATGTGGGCCAGCCCAGTGGCTTCGACGGACACGACAGAGGACACAGGGGACCCTCCTGCCCCCTGTCCCCACCCCAGCCCCGCTGTGGCTCGTTCACACGCTCACCGGAGCCCACACGGCCCTCGCTCTCTGCGGGATGCTCAAGGTGCCTCAGACGGGTGTGTGTTGGGGTGAGGGGCTCCAACTTCTGGACAGGGGCTTTAGGGAATGGGGGCCAGGTCCTCCTGGCCTCTAGAGCTCCCAGCACCGCCTCCTTCCTGGGCCCAGGCTCTCGGCCTGGTGCTGGTGCCCTGAGACAGACACTTGGCCGCAGAGAGGCCAGGGACCAGCACCGCTGCCGTCTGGGGGTATGTAGCAACCTGGGGGGGGGAGGGGGTGGGGGCTGGCAACCACCAGGCATGTGGTGGGGACAGGAGGCGTCACTAGATCTCCCCGGGGGCCAGGGGTCCTCACACCCCCTTCTTGCATTCTGCAACCTCCTTCTGGCGCACCAGTGCCTTGCAGCGGGCGGCCAGGGAAAGAAGCAGGGACGTGGCCACCACCCAGTTGGCACAGCCCTGCCTTCTCGCCAAGAGGGACACAAGAGCGGTAGGACCCGAGACACCGCAGCAGGGTGTCCGGGCCTCGGTGGCAGAGAGGGGGTGGAGGTGCTGCTGGAGCCTGGCACCATCATGGGGAGAGCAGGGCAGGAGACACGGAGGCTGTTGCAACACCGAAATCCAGCCATTCCTGCGCCTGGATCCAGCCATGCCCGAATCCGTTCCTACGCCTGGATCCAGCCATGCCTGAATCCGTTCCTGCCCGTGGATTAACAGTCTCATGAGCTGATACGTTTTCTATTTTGAAACTGAAATGTCCTCACAAGCCTACCGAGGAAGCTGTACTCCTGAGCACCAGTGCCCCGGTTCTGCAAGCTCCCAAGACAGAGCAGTCCACACTTACCGCCCCCGTCCTGAGACCCCCGCAGACAGCCGCCCCACTCACCATGACGGGCGTGGTCATGCCCTGCAAGTGCAAGACATCCATGCTGGCCCCGGAGCCGCTCACCACCGCGTTATTTCCCTGGCTTGGCTGGGGAAGGTCAAAGTAGGTGCTGTCTGGTTCCCTGGGAAGAGGGGAGCAGAGCCGTCAGCCCCGGGGCACCCAGGCCCCGAGCTCGTGCGCTAGGCCTACACCTGTCCTGCCCGCAGGAGCCCTTCACCCCATCGCCTGTCTCCTCTGCTCCCCCTCCCTCCTCTGCCGGCCTCGCCAGGGCTGTGCCCGGGGTGCGTGGCCACACGTGAGCTCTGTCCCCTGGACCCCTCCTGGCCCAGGAGCGCTGGCTGGAGGAAAGAGCCCAGACTTTGGAGGCTGCACCCCCAGGAGAAAGCCCCCCGAGCCTCGCCCTGCCCGAGTCCGGCCCTGGGCGGCTGGAGGAGGTACTCACAGGGATCTCCACAGGTGCTCGAACGTGGCCCCCTCATCGGCGGCGGCGGTGGGCTGGGACATCTTCCTCGCACCCGGCCCGGAGGGCAGCTGGCTCTGCGAGGAGGGAAGAAGGACAGTGGGTGCTTGGGAAGGCCGGCCCCCGCCCTCCTTCAGCATCCGTGGGGTCTGGGCAGGGCCCGTGACACCGATGCAGACGCCGCCGAAGGCAGGGCACCCCTTCGCGCCCCCCCGTCCGTCCTCCGCTTTCCGGGCCCGGGTCCGGCCTTGCAGACGGGCGGGCCTGACTCCAGACCCAGGTTGGGGGGCCGGGCGGTGCCTGGCACGGCAGGGGCTTCTCAGATCTGCCACCTACGGGGTGGGGGTGACCACGGCACCCTCTCGGGAGGCTGCCGCAGGGCCCCGTGGGAGCTGGGGAACAGACAGATGCTGCATACAGTGGGCTGTGCCCGGACCGCAATAAGGCCCTGACAGGTGTGGTCACCATTGCTCTGAGCTGTGTCTCCGGGTTTGGCCTTCGGGGCTCAAGCCGGGTTTGGGGGATCCCGATGCCCCGGGACACGAGGACGGCTCAGATCCCAGGCCACTCCCTCTCGGGAAGGGCATGTGCCAGGCACGCCCAGAGGCTGGAGCAGAGCCCCGGGCTTGAGTCCTGCTGTGTCCCGAGGCTGCAGCACGTTGAGACAGCCGTCCGCCTCTGAGACAGGGTCTTCCACCCCCCACCCCCCACCCCCCCCGCCGGCTGGACACAAAAGCAACTCGGACCCCACGGGGCAGCCCGAGGCCATGGCTGCTCTCCTGTCACAGGAGATGCCCGGCCACACCGGCCTTTGTCCCCAGAGCTTCCTCTCCTGAGAGCGTCCACACCCAGCCCCCACCCCGCCGTGGCCTTGCCCAGGCCAGGCACAGCTGGGGCCCCCGTCCTCCGTCCTCCTGCGGGGAGGGGCAGGGACACCAAAGCCCACCCTGCCCGCTGCCCCACCCGGGCCAAGGTGGTGCCTCCCCGGGCCTGCCTCCGGGTCCTTGGCAGAGGGCCGTGAGAATGAGCCTGGCCACCGTCTGCCTGGCAGTGACCAAGCGGGCAGGCCCAGACCTGCCCAGAGCCTTTGGGGGAGGGAGGGCACACCCGCAATCTGTCACCATGTCCCCAGGTAGGCGGGCGCTGGTGGAGGTCTGTGGCCCTCTCCCGGGGCCGCCACGTGCCGGGCCGCTGGTCTCTGGAGCAGTGGCACGAGCCAGCGGGGCCGCCTCGGGGGGGCCGGGCCCTGGCGAAAGGAGGCCCCCGGGCGAAGGCTGGCCAAACAGGATGGCCCGGGGCAGGCAGCTTAGAAAGCACGGGCCCCAAACCAACTCTCCCACGGGCTCAGAGAAATTCAGTGACCTGCTGAGGTCGTACAGCACAGCCCTACGCACAAGGACAACGGAATGGTCCCCTCAGAGCTCAAGATTAAGTTAGTCACCCCTGACGGCACGCACGCCTCCGGCGCACGCTCTCCCCACAAGGGGTTTAGCAAGGCTGGGCAGTGCTGACTTGCATGCCTCCTATTCTGGGGAGGTCACTCCCACCCTGAGCTGAGCTGTCCAAAGCCCAGCGGAGGTGAGGTCGGGATGGGGCGGGTTTGGTAGGAGGCAGAACAGCGCCAGCTGCCTGGCTGCGGAGCCGGCCGCCCAGCCGAGGCTGGGCAGAAACCCGCCTCGCCCGCTCCCCATGGGGGAGCGGGGACCGGCCGGAGCGGCCTCGCGGTATGGGTGGTGCATGCCGACACGAAGCTCGACTCACCCACTCTGTTCGTTTTGCAGACGGACCGTCCAAGCCCAGAGATGGAAACCGCTTGGCTGACGGCACCCAGCAAACGGTCAGGAAGACCCTGCAGGCCCCCCTTCACGGCCGCACTGACCCCAGGAGCCAAAAGATGCCAGTGGCTCGAGTGTGCAGGACAGATGAATGGATAGACACGGTCCGTCCACACAGCGCGGTGTTACTCCGCACAAGGAAGCGTGGACACCCGCCGCAGCGGCCACGGGCCTTGAGAACGTCGTGTTGAGTGAGAGAGGCCGACGCCAAGGACCACGCGTCGTGGGACTTCGCCCACCACGTGTCCATGGCAGACAGACGCACAGACTGAGCCTTCTCCAAGGGGCTCCCGTGGAGGGGGCTCAGAACCCTGCATTTTTAGCTCCCGGGGTTCACCACGCCTCTGAGACAGACCCTGGCAGGGAGAGCGTCCCCCAGGCCCCGCTCACCCAGTCCCGAGGGCCCTTCAGCGTCCGCCCCGAGGATGGCCACTGGCCTCCCCCGGTGACTTCCGCTCAGGTGTTTCACCGGCAAAAGGAAGGTCCGGAAGCCTGCCCTGCCCTGCTCAGCGGACGCGTGGGGCTGGAGCCAGGAAGCCACGGTGCTCCGCGATTTCCAATTTCCCTGGGAAACTCCCCAGAGCTGGTGGCCCTGACCCCAGGCCCCCTGGACCATGAGCCCACGGAGCTGCAGACCGGTCCCTGTCGGTGCCGGGGCGCCTGCCAGGGTGTGAGGATATGGTGATGTCGGGCGAGGATCGGGGCTGCAGAGACGCAGGCCCCTCCCCGGGGGGCCTCCCAGGACCCCGTGGGCCCCGCTCCTCTCTCCACGGGACAGGGACAGGGGCAGGGGCAGGGGCAGGGGCACGGTCTTCCCTATCCCCACGGCAGCATTTCGGCCACGGACAGCAGAGGTGAGAGAAAGAAATCGACTCCAAAACCTCTCCCTGCAAACGGTCCCCGGTGACCCCCGAAGGCCCACGCCTTAAATTTGGGACCACGTCCACCACGGAAACGTGGCTCTCAGACCTAATGGAAATTGCTTTCGCAAACGCTGCAAATCATCTTAAAAACCACATGTGCATGGGGGGGTGTGAGAAACGCTCTCGGGCAGTAACGGAGTTGTAAAGTGTCGACGAGCGTCTCGCACGGAGCCAGCCGCCCTGGACGGAAATGCCCGCGCCCTCGAGGATCCAGGGGCCACGTGGGTGGATCCAGGTTTTGGGTGCAGGGCGTGCGGGGTGGGCCCTCAACCCCAGCTCACTCGAGCGGGGGCACCACCCTCCCCGCTCTTAGCCTCTCGATGTGACTCACGGGTTTTCTCACCAGGGAGACCTGGCATCTACTGATATTTTCATTTTTAGTCACTTCTGGGAGCGGGGGCAGGGGTGCTCCCCAACACCGCACAGAACACGCAGCCCCTCACAGCGGAGAACCCACAGGCCCAGAGGTCAGTGCGCAGGGGAGACACGGGCCACACCACTGCTTCTAGGTGCTGCTGGCCACGCCCTGGACAGGGCCTCTGGGCGTTCACACCACCTGTCACAGCCAGTCCCCACGTGTCCCCTCCCTGCCTGCTACCCTGTCCCCTCCATGCCCCCTGCCTTGTCTCCTGTGTCCCCTCCCTGACCTCTACCCTGTCCCCTCTCTGTCCCTACCTGTCCCCACATGTCCCCTCCACGGCCCCCACCCCGTCCCCACGTGGCCCCTCTGTGACCCCACCCCGTCTCCACATGTCCCTCCACGGCCCCCACCCCGTCCCCACATGTCTCCTCCACGGCCCCCCCCCGTCCCCACGGGTCCCCTCTATGGCCCCCACCCTATCTGTATGTGGCCCATCTATGACCCCATCCTGTCCCCACGTGGCCCCCATCCCACCTGTATCCTCCTAGGCCAGACCAGACCCCAGCCTCCTTAGGAAGCATCTGTCCTCCCTGACTCCTAGCCAGGATGCCCCTCATTCTGCCCCGTCACTGGCAGGTGGGGAGCACTCCTCGGCTGTGTGGTCACAGGACAGCCTTGCTAGTCAGGGAGGGTTGCTTGCCTGTCCCCGCTGCCTGCCCCGGGCTCCAACACCACATCTGAAAAACTGGGGCCCCCGCGAGGCCCCCACAAACAGAGGCACCCCACGCGTGGGAACGGCAGTCCCAGCTGCCTATAGAGCCCCGAGACAGGGCCAACACGGGGCCCGCACCCCCCACCCCCAGCCATCTGGGTGCCCACACACCAGGAGGAGCGACTTCCTTCAGTTCTAAGAAACGAGGCCCAAGAGCTCCATCCTGACCCCCACTCACAAACACTCGTCTCCTCTGCTCTGTCACAACGGCCGTGACGAGGCCCCTTCCCCCACCAGTAAACACTGACGCAGCAGACTGACCATCGCAGGAGGGGACCCGGGCCATCCTGGGCTGGACCCCTTCTAGTCACCCCTGTGGCCCCAATTCAAGGGCACTGAGAACGTTCTGGCCCCCAGAAGTCCCCCTACCTGGGTGGAGGGCTCAGGCAGCTGTCAGGGGAGGACGGAGCGGGCAGGCCACCCCTCTGGGAAATGGCGCCCTTCCCTGGGTGGCGGCCCCGCCGAATTCCAGCAGGACGCTCGGGGCATTCAGGGTGGTTGGGGCCAAGAGGCCTCTGTTGCTCCTGCCGCCCACTGCAACAAGGGTGGCCCTGGCCTCGTGGGGGGCGGCCTGGCTGGAGGACCCGGCTGGAGGGCCTCCCTCCTCAGGGAGCCGGGGGCAGTGGCAGCAGCCACCTTCGCCCCCCTCCCCTGCCTGTGGCCCGGGCCACGTGGCCACAGGAGAGCTGGGCTGACCTTGCCACGCAGGGTAGGGTAGGCTGGGTCAGGACAGGGCCAGCCAGATCCTCGCCCTGGAGAGACGGGGTTCCGCGGGGCCCAGGGAGGGGGGCATGACTAGGGACCTCATGTCCCCCGGAGACCACTCCCTGCCGCCCCTCTGCCCACGCTGGGGGGAGACTAAGCCCTG
The DNA here is from genome assembly GCF_018350155.1 of Leopardus geoffroyi. Taxonomy (NCBI): domain Eukaryota; kingdom Metazoa; phylum Chordata; class Mammalia; order Carnivora; family Felidae; genus Leopardus; species Leopardus geoffroyi. Next base: position 2,116,683 of record NC_059328.1, on the reverse strand, counting down.
GGAAGGAGGGACAAATTTAGCTTCCCCACCCTGGGCCAGGGTGCACTTGTGAAATATGAAAACAGCTGAAGGTACCCGATTAAGCTGCCCTCTCTCCCTCCTGGGCTGGGGCCCGCTCGAAGGGGGTGGGGGGAGACTCTGGATCCACCCCAGGAGCCCCCCCTGCCCGGCCCTGCCCCTTCTCATCTGCCAGCCTCTTACCCCGGCCACCGGCCTCCGTCGTGGCCCACGGCCTCCTTCCCCTGGCACCTGGGCCCGCCCGGAGAACTGTGAGTCAGGTTGCCAGAAGTTTTGCTTTGAGTCTAGGGGTTGGCTTTGCACCCACGTAAGACAGGCCTTCTGACCACGTGGGCTTTGTGCACTTCTAGAAGAAAACAATGGTAACACAAGCTTCCTGGGGCTGAGTTCAGGCCTCGGCTGGGAGAAGGGCTCGGCTGATCGGCGATGCCCCAGCAGCCCCGTGGGAAAGGGCTGTCGCAGACCAGCTCCTGGAAGAGGAACTAAACCGGAAACACCCAAGCCTCGCGAACCAGCACGGCATCCCCGAGATGGGGGGGGGGGGGGGCTGTGAGACCAGCAGCTCTGCGGCTCATTTTACTATCCATGTGGGAACACGCACAGAGAGGTGAGGGCACCCGTCCAAGGGCACACAGCTAGTTGGGGCCGAGAGCCCTACCCAGCAGTCCGGCTCCAGCAACCTTGCTCATGACCCCTGCCCTCAACCTGGCCCGACCCTCCTCAGCCTGCAACCCCACCTGCACACCAAGCATCCTGCCTGGAAAGCCCCTTGCCCAGCCCTTTCTTTGCCCGGCACCCCGAAGCCCCCACCCGCAGCGAGGGCCCCCCTGCCCTCTGCAGATCTGCCGGAGTCCTTCCCCCCAACACCTGCAGGTCCTGCCGAGGCACACGGTTCCTGTCCCGTCGTTTCCTGCTCTGCAGCTCGGCACTGCCCCACACCCCTGCCCCGTCTCCCCCTCCGTCCACGCCCAGGCAGCCCACCTCTGCTGTTTGGCAGCTGTGTGACCCTGGACAGGTGTATTGCCCATTCTGAGCCGCTGTTTCCTGCGGTGTGTGGGAAGAAGCCTGCAGGGTGATCCAGAGACATACTGGGAGCTCGAGAAACAGCGGCGGGTTGCAGTCGGTCAGGGTCGCTCAGAGCAGGCGACAGTGGAGGCATAAGCCGGGCCCTGGCCCAGGGGTAGCAACGGTCACCGGCCCGTCCCCGACTCATGAGCAGAACCCCCGCCCCGCATCCTGGTCTCTCCAGGAACGAGGCGCCTGCAGGCTGAGACAGACCTGTGTCCCATCACAGGAGGAAGCTTTGGAATGCCCCGGCGGCTTGGACGGGCCCCCTGCTTCCTCCTCTAGATGTCAGCTCCCCCAGGGCTCGGTCACTGCTGCATCCCCAGAGCCCGGGAGCGTTCGCTCGGCACACTGAGGTGACAGCTGCTCCCTGTCTGCACAGGTGACCGGCACAGTCCCTGGCTCTCTGGAAGAGCCTCCACCTCGGGGACAGCCAGGAGGGGGTGGCCGTGGAGCCCCGTGCCGGTGACCAGACACTGCCTCTCACCTGCGGGGCTGCCAGGCACCCCTGACCTCTCTGTCTCCTCCAACCCTCCCCTCCCAGGCCCTGTTTCTACCCCGAGGGGTCACACTTCCACAAGCCAGCGTGGCATCGTTGGAGGCGACTGCTCTGTCCTCTGGAATCTTCTCTTCCCCAGACAAGCCCGTGAGCTCCTTCAACCGTGCTCTGGATGGTTGTTCCCAAACCATCATCCCTCCCAGCCACCCTCCTCTAGACACCTCTACTTTCCTAGAAGGAGATGCCCCTCAGGTGTGTCCCCCAACCCCCATGCAGACCCTCCGGCGCTCTGGACGCCTGCTCTGGGCCTGGAAACGCACTAACTGCCTGGGGTTCCCCCCCCCCCAAAGTCACTGACACCAACTGCTTTGCCGACACTCAGTCCGACTCCCACAGTATGTTCCTCCCTGCTCTGAGGTCCCCTGCACATCCCACGTGACTTCCCCCAAGCCGGCCAGCCATCCCTCACTCGCTCCAGAAACATCCATCCGCGTTCCACAGAGCTGTCTGCCCCACGGGCTCCGCCCTGCCCCCCACACCCTCAGCCTGGGGGTTATCTTTCTGACGACGATGCCCAGTCCCAGCTCCAGCCTGGGTGTTCTGTATTTATTGACCTCAATCACCCAGGAGGAAGGAAAGCAGGCTGCACCCCTACTCTCCAGATGCTCTCACAGAAGCACAGAGAGGGTAGGTCACCTGCCCTGGGCCACACAGCTGGGAAGCGCAGACCGGGTCCGAGCCCACTCTCGTCCCCACCAGGCAGCCCTGCTCTCCAGGAGGTCCCCTCTATTGGGGGACAAATAAACCAGCTTTTACCCCCTAGTGTAAAGGGCGCCGTGAAGGGGTGTGGATCACGGCCAGCGTCAGCACAAGGGTGCGCGAAGGCCCAGATGACTGTTGTCGTTTGCAGGTCTCCCAAGCTGACATTGAACTTGGGGGCCCGGGGAGAATGGGCACCGACAGGGTGGAGCTCGGCCAAGGACAGGCCCTGGCAGCCTTTAGGTCGGCCACAGCAGGAATAGCAGGGTGGGCCGGAAAAGGGACGGGGCCCTCTGGAGGCCACACAAAGGGCCCTGGGCCTGTGGACTGCGGGGAGCAAGATTCAGCGCCCAGCTCTAGCGGGGACACAGCGGGACGTTCGAGGAGAAGGTCATCCTGGCAGGCACACGTGGGCCCGGCGAGCCCAGAGGCAGGCGGTCGGTGAGGCAGGCCTTGGCGGGGTCCAGACGAGGTGGGAGCGCGTGGCATAACGGACCGTGCCGACGGAGGGCCAGGGGGATGGGGACACGTGTCCCGCCTCCCCTTCCAAGCCGGTTCACACCGGTTCACGCGCTGCAACCAGCTACAGGTTCAGTGCCTTCGGCCTGCACGTGTGGGGCCTCTGTTTTCTGGCCTGTGCAGCGGGGATGGCCACACCTATCGACCACGACTGAGCCACACAAGAAGCTAAGGAGGGTGATGCCTGGCCTGGGCAGGCCGTGCCTCCTTGGCAGGAAGTGGAGAGAGAGAGTTCCCAGCAGGCCAAGGGGAGGAGGCAGCCGGAAGGAAGCCGCTTCTGCCCCCACCCAGCCTGCCCCCCCCCCACACCGGGGCCCTTTGGGTCACTCAGGGCCCCCCAGGGGCAGAGGGCTCTGCAAAGTGCCACCAGAAGGGGTTGGTCTTCCTTGCCCATCAGGGGAACCACAGACACGGCCTCCCTGTCTGCCCTCCGTGCCCCCAGGGCACCCCACTCCTGGGTGCCAGGTGGAAGGCAGCGGGGAGGGGGCTCTGTCCCCCCCCCCCCCCCAGCAGGTGGCTGCTGTGCGGCCGGGAGGCCAGGACAGGATCCCGCGCTCAGGCCTAAGAGAGGCAGCCAGGCTGAGCCCAAGCCTACCTTGGCGGAGCCTGGGCCCCGAGGGTGGGTCGGGGTCGGTGCGGAGGCGGAGGCGGCTGGGAGGCCCAAAGCAGCTCGTGGCTGGGCAGGCAGGCGGTGGAGGCAGCGTCCCGGTCGCCTAGGCAATGACATTGGAACCAAGGAAGCAGCGTGGCCGGCCTGGAGCCTGGGGCCGCCGGGGCGGAGCGTGGCTGGGAGCCCTGGGGCTGGCGGGCAGCACCATGCCCTCCGCACAGCGACCTGGGGACAGGCCCCTGGCCGCAGGAAGCAGAGCTGGAAGCTGGGCTCGGAGTGGGGCGGCGTCAGCCACGCCCGCACATCCCCCTGTAGTCCTCCTCAGAGAAATTTCCACACGCACACAGAAACAGAGAGCACAGGGCAACCAGCCCGTGAACCTACCCCCGGCCTCCGCGGCAGGCTGCCCTCCAGCTACAGCGAGTTCCACACACACGACATTCCACCCGCGATGTGTCAGTGGGTGATTCTAAGCAGCGGGTGATTGAAAAAGGACCCACCTTTTTCAATGTTAGGTCCAACCAGGAAGTTGATATTCAACTGTTTTGTGCTGCCAGTACGTGTGGGAGCACGTGTACACGCACACACACGGCAAATTCGGGTAATTCAGTGCAACACGCGGCCTCGAGACCGCATTCTGATTTTCCAAGCACGTGGTTTTTGTTTGTTTGTTTGTTTGTTTGTTTCTTTCTTTCTTTCTTCCTTTCTTTCTTTCTAGCACCTAGATCTTGGGGGTTATTTATTTACTTATCTGTTTTTAATTTAAATCCAGGTTAGCTAACCTCAAGTGTATTAATGGTGTCAGGAGAATTTAGTGACTCATCACTTACTTATGACACCCAGGGCTCATCTCAGCAACTGTCCTCCTTAATACCCATCACCCGTCTAGCCCATCCCCCCCACAACACCCCGCCAGCAACCCTCGGTTTGTTCTCTGTATTTAGGAGTCTCTCGTGATTTGCCTCTGTATCTGTTTTTATATTGCTTTTCCTTCCCTTCTCCTATGATCATGTTTTGTTTCTTAAATTCCACACAGGAGTGAAAACATACGGTATCTGCCTTTCTCTGTATGATTTATTTCACTTAGCATTCTACACTCTGGGTCCATCCACGTTGTTGCAAATGGCAAGAAGTCATTCTTTTTGGTCGCGAGTAATATTCCACTGTATACATAAACCACATCTTCTTTACCCCTTCATCAGTCGACGGACATTTGGGCTCTTTCCATAGTTTGGCTATTGTCGATAGCGCTCCAAGCACATGTTTTTAACAACTGGCCAGAAGGACCCTGAGGAAGCCCAGATTTGGGACCCTAACCTGTGTCACCACTCACTGTCCCTCCTTCCCCCACCACAGGCAGCAGCATAGAAAGCTCAAGCCACCTGACAGGAGAAGGGACCGTGCGCACAGGATTAAGGGACATATCCAGGGGCGGAGGCATCTTGTACTGGGCGGGGGGGACCCAGTATAACCACAGGGTCCTGGTTAGAGGGAGGCAGCAGGTCAGGGGGGCGCACAGGTGCTGACCTGCTGGCTTTGCAGAGGGAGGAAGGGACCACGAGGCAGGAAGTGCAGGTGCCTCTAGAAGCTGGAAAAGCCAAGCGACGCATTCTCCCCCTCGAACCTCCAGGAGCACCCCACGCCTGCACCTTGATTTTAGCCCAGAAAGACGGATTTCAGGCTTCTGACCTCCAGAACTATGGGAAAGCAAATCCACGGGGCTCTAAGCCGCTAAATTTGTGGTAATTTGTTACAGCGGCAACAGGAGACCAACCCAGTTTCACGTAACACAAGTTGGGGGAACGTTGTTTGCAGTGGTTTCCTGGAGCCCCCGGAGCAGACCCCGCGGCCCCGTGGAGTCTGGGGAGAAACCCTCGGCGGGTCGGCGGGGGGGCAGGGTACCCTGCAGGGTAAGGTCTCCGGGCTGGATGGACACTGAAGACGCGGCCGACCCGGGAGCCAAAGCCCTCGCCCTTCAGGGACACAGCACACACGCACGCACACACTTCTGAGGGACGCTGCCAGGGTGCTCTCACCTGGACTCCCTGGGAGGGCGGGGTGGGGGGGGCCGGCCACCCAGGGCGAGGGGCTCTGCTCCCTGACTGTTCCTGGGGAAGTGTCGGCCTGCAGCTGTGGGCTCCCCGACTCCTGCTGAACACGGACACATTTCTGCAGAATAGCCCGCGTCTGTGTGCAGCCCGTGTGTCAGGCGTGGGATGTGGCTGCGGGAGTCCTGTGTGCGTGTGCACATGCCTGCAGGTGTGAGGCATCGTGGCCACGCGGGGACAGTGGGCGGTGGCGGGAGGGAGGTGTTCCCTGGTCCTGGAAAAGAGGCAAAGCAGCCAGCGGGCAATGCCAGGCTGCCCACGGCCGGCTGTTGACCACAGCAGGTAGGTGCTGTGACCTACACGTCTGGGAAGCGGCCCTCATTGAAGCCATGCAACCCTGGGAGGGTCCCCCCCCCCCCACCCAGCCCATGAGATCTCATGGCCTGAGATCTCATCACCAGGGCTCCTGTGGGGGTGACCTCCTGGCACGCCCTCCTTCCCAGCCCATCCCCTGTAGAGAAACGGACGGCCTGACTCGGGAGGCTGGGGCCCTGCCTTCTGAGCTGGGTGGTGGACACACAGCCCTGAACACTTAGGGCTCACAGAACCCTTGCCACAGCCCCCGACGTCCCTGTCTGAGACCAAAGGTGGGTGGGTGGCCCTGAGTGATGGTGTCAGACGGGCCTCTGGACACAGTCGAGGCAGTGAGAATGGCTACCAGCTTGGGGTGCTCAGCGGGGAGCCGGACGAGCATTCCTACACAACTTCCTGCCACCACAAGACCCTCTTGGAAAGCTCTTCCCGGGATGCTCTTGCCTAGGCCGGGGCCTGATGTTCATCTGCAAGGTCCAGGTGTGAACCTTGGCCCAGGGCCTGGGCGTCTTTCGAGCAGGATGAGAGCAGGACGTCACCCGAGGCTCCGTCCGTGTGGCCGCACGTGCACTCTCTCAGGGTTCTGGAGCCCGGAGTGTGGGCAGTCTCGTGGGCTTAAAATCAAGATGGTGGCAGGGCTGCTTCCTCCTACTTCCGGCCTCTTCCAGCGGCCAGGGTGCTCATGTCCCTCGGCTCGAGGCCCCTTCCTGCAGATTCAGAGCCCACGTCTGCAGCCTCTGCTTCCACGGCCACAGCCCCCGCTGTCCCTGACCCTCCAGCCTCCATGTTACAGGGGCCTGTGTGATGCCATGGGCCTAGCTGGACGCTCCAGGGTCATCACCACCTCCAGGTCCCCGACTGAGTCACTGTCCCTTTGGCCGCATGAATAACATGACCAGAGGTCTGGGGCCTTAGGGCATGGGTGTCTGGGGGGCCCCCACTCTTCCAGGAGAAGGCCCGGGGTTGGCATTTATTCATTCCTGAGTTGGAAGGTCCCGCTTCTGCAGGGGAGACACAGGGCGTGCCTCTCTGCGGTCGGGCGGGGGGACCTTGGTGGCTGTTTGCTCAGCTGCCCTTCCTCCCTCGCCTCTGCGCCTCCTGCTCCCTCACGTTTACCAGCCACCCCTGCTTCGCAAGGACGAGACCCCGGAAACGTGCTTGAAAGCGAAACAGCGGCCACAAGGCAGCGCACAGGCCGGGACGTCTTCTGCTCCAGCCTGACACCCAGCTTTCTCTGCACGGGGACCGTGTTGAGTGTCTTACAGGCCCTACTCCCGGGCCCTCACATCAGCCCCACGAGAAAAACTACTGACCCCATGTTACAGCCCAGGAAAGGGAGACGCGGAGGTCGCGTGACCTCCAACGTGGGGCGGTTAGAGGCTGGAAATAAACCCCGCACAAATCGCGTGACCGAGCCGCCTCCTCCAGGCGCACCCGGGCGGCACGCGTACTTCCCGTGTCTGTTTCTGTTTTTCACGGTTCAAGGCCGTCACTGGGCTCCTGTCTCCTGAGCATCAGGTGTCCGACCACCCGCCCTCCTGAGTGCAGGTTTCCAAACGTCGAGGGAAGGGGCTTGCTGGAGCCGTGGGGACGGGCTCTCTTGCCCCCCAGCTATCCCCCCACCCCATCCCACCGTCAAGACCCATCCCCACACCCCCCACCCCCATGAACAAAGCCCGCTCCCAGGCCCTCGGCAGGGTGCCAAGGTCTGGTGGGTCCTGGGTGTGGCCCCCCCTGCCTGCTCAGACCCTGCAGGGAAAGGGTGGGCGCCCCCTCACACACGAGCCATGAATGAATGCGCAAATTAACTCTTCAGTGGAAGACAGCCTAGCCTCACTTCCGTACGTTTTTGGGAATCCGGAGAGCTCAGAAAACTGGGAGTTCTTTCCCTCCGTCTGGGGCAGACTCCGCTGGGCAGACTCAAACTCTAAACCCACTCAGTGTAAACGTTCATTGGCACTCTGCTGCAGGAACGGGGGAGAGCTGGACCGCGGGGTGTTTCCATCGGACCCGTTGGTGGTGTTTCTAAAATACAAGATTCATGGGGGGGGCGCTGGGTGGCTCAGTCGGTTGAGCGTCTGACTTCGGCTCAGGTCATGATCTCACGGTCCGTGGGTTCGAGCCCCGTGTCGGGCTCTGTGCTGACAGCTCAGAGCCTGGAGCTGCTTCAGATCCTGTGTCTCCCTCTCTCTCTTTGCTCCTCCCCTGCTCGCACTCTGTCTCTGTCTCTCTCTCAAAAATAAATAAACACTGGGGCACCTGGGTGGCTCAGTCGGTGAAGCGTCCGACTTCGGCTCAGGTCATGATCTCACAGTCCGTGGGTTCGAGCCCTGCATTGGGCTCTGTGCTGACGGCTCAGAGCCTGGAGCTGCTTCAGATTCTGTGTCTCCCTCTCTCTCTGCCCCTCCCCCGCTCACACTCTGTCTCTCTCTCTCTCTCAAAAATAAATTAACATTCAAAAAAAATTTTAATACAAGATGCAGGTACTGTGCTACTCTTCTAAAGTATTCTTCTTTTAATCTGAATTCTGAAACACCAGTGGCCCCCAGTATGACACCCAGATGAGGGGCCCAGATGAGGGACTGTGGGTGGCGCTCTGGGACCACAGTGTTTCTGGGAAGACATTTCTTCCTCTCATCCTACAAAAGCCAAGCTTTGCAAGATCACGTGAATAACTAGCACATCTGGGGTGCATTTGAGCCCCTTTCTAGCCGGTTCCTAAGCAGGGCCACCCTCACCATGATTTTGCCACCTTTTACCATCAAGAACTCTCGTCAATGGAATGCTTTCGAATAGCACGAAATTCGAAAGGTCACAAAGGGCAAAGCACTGGTCCACACCCCGCCTCTTGGATTTGGCAGGGCTGTCCTGGCCGCCAGAGGAGGGGGTTGGAGAGACAAAGCAAACGGAGGGGTTTTCACTACAGTAACTGGAAGAAGGAGAAAGTCAGTAACTCAAGCTCTGCTCGTCACTCACACTGATCTGGGGCCAGACGGTCCCGGAAACTCTGGAAAAGCAGCCGGCCAGGGTTCCCAGCCCTTTACCCCGTGCCACTCCCCTTGAGCCTTTCTTGTTTTAAAACATGCTGTCCAGGGGCGCCTGGGTGGCTCAGTCGGTTAAGCGTCCGACTTCAGCTCAGGTCACGATCTCGCCGTCCGCGAGTTCGAGCCCCGCGTCGGGCTCTGGGCTGATGGCTCAGAGCCTGGAGCCTGCTTCCGATTCTGTGTCTCCCTCTCTCTCTGCCCCTCCCCCGTTCATGCTGTGTCTCTCTCTGTCTCAAAAATAAATAAATGTTAAAAAAAAAAATTAAAAAAAATAAAACATGCTGTCCAGAAATTACTCTCCTACACGTTTCACTGTGGAGAGTAGACTCTTTGTCTTATTCTAAATATTTTCAGAGATCAAATCGACCAGAGGGAGATTTGGACAGTGTTTTTGGAATTACCTTGACCTCAATCTTACAATCGTCTTTTCTGTTATTTTCACTAGAATTCATTATTTCGCATTAATCCAATTAGCGTCCTGTTTACCAAATGCCTCATCCTTACATTTACGGCTGGGTCTGAAAGCTCAGGGAGATGTCCCCCACTCGATGCCTCCTCCCTCATTACTGCCAAATAATTAGTCAAGGAGCATCCCTGATCAAAAATTAAGAACCCAGAAGCAAGTTGAGGCTTGCCTTCCTCTGAAAGAAAAAAAAAAACCGACAAGAGATGCCTAATTACGGGGTTTTGCTGGTGGTCGGGGCCAGCGGGAAGCAGAAGACGGCCAGGAAGAGGGAGCGGGCAGTTGAGACGATGCGGATCACAGCGGTTCGACATGGAGCGGCCTCGATTTACACCCCAATGCCTAGCGGCCCTCACTCCGCTCCCTAACGCAGCCCACATTTGCATAGGGCAGGTGCCAGAGCATGCGGTCTGGGGAAGCACCGTTTGGTCTGTTTATTTAACTGTGCACCCACACTTATGAGCTTTCCCTCGTGACGGCTGCCACCTCTGCAAAAGTGACACCTGTCTCTGTGGCAGGGGGCCCACAATCCTCACACCCCCTCTACTCGGCATCGCTTGGCGGGAGGGCAGGACCCATGCCAGGACCTGTCCCTCCCCCCTCTGCCCGCCCCTACCCAGCCCCTCCAGAGTGTGCACGGCCCAGGTGAGCCTCAGAAGAGACACCTCGGCATCTTGCTCCTGTGGTGCAGACCAATGGAGGAAACAGAGCCCAGAAGTCACCTCTAAAATCCCAGGAAATGGGGCAGGAGGGGTAAGGGGACATCCTCCCTGCCCATTTTAAAGGAACCGGTGCAACCCCCCCCCCCCCCAGGGAGAAGCCACCTGCCCAATTAGCCAGAGGCTTTCCCAGATGTCAGCCCCCTCCCCCAGGGCTTGGCACCTTGGAGCAGCAGGTGAGCAATTAGAGCCCCTGCCCCCTCCCCACAGGCATCCAGGGCCACAGGGAGCGATTCACCAGCTGGTGCTGGGCGGGCATCAGGGACAGGAACTTCCTGCATGCAGCCACTCTGAGCAGGATCACAAAGGAGAGATGTCGCTGGCTGCACCGGGTTCCCAGCCTGGCCCCGCGCGCTCGGGCCCCGCACCCTGGCTGCTGGAACGGCCGGAAGGGCAGTGCCCAGGTGTTCTGTGCCTGCCTGGTGAGGGCGGGAGGGGGCTGGACCAACCTTCCCTGGGGAATCCTGCCCTCCGGGGATCCCAGGTGAGTTCCCGTGGGCAGCTCACAGGAGGGAAAGGCTAGGGCCTCCCTAGGGAGACGGGGAGGCAGGCGGGCCCACAGCTCCCATACACATGAACACCCTGGGAACTCGCCTAGATCAGGACGGCCGGCTCAGGCTCTGCCCCCCACTCCCCCGCCAAGCAGTCACAGCCACACCCTGATTTGAGACTTCTGGCCCCCAGACCCAGAGAGAGTAAGTTTCTGTTGTTTAAGCCTCCCAGTCTCTGTAATCTGTTACGGTCGGTGCTCCGGAAAACCACCATAGCTATCAAAACGAAAATTTGTGACTTAAATCTGGACGGGCTTCTTTACGCATGAAATGACAAGGTACCACCGCGGGTCTCATAACTCCTTATTTCAACTTGGTGACAAGCAGAAACGAAATTTTTTAATTTCTACGGCCACTGTGATGCACGGTGAAAACATCGGTGATTCCCGTCACAGAAAAAGTCACAGGCGTCACTAAAATAGGGCTTTGCTGTCACGTCCACAATCGGACGGGATGCTGAGATTCATGCTGCAGAAATGATACAAAGCAAGATTTCGTCTTTCCCCACCGCAGGTCACAGCATCCCTACATTCCGGTTTAGATGGTCCCGCAGCACCAGGGTCGGGCGGTGCCCTGAGGTCGCCGCACCGGGTGGCGGAGCCCCGCGGCTCCAGTCCCGGCTGAGCTCTCTGCCCTGGAGCCCCGACTCCTGCACCCTGCTGTTTGTAACCTTGGGCAAGGCGCGAGTCTCCGACATCTCCACCTCCCCTCTGTAAGCGAGCACCCACTCTGCGGGCTGTGAGGATTACAGGGAAAGAATGTACCGAGCATTCAGCTCAGTCCCAGCTTGAGCCACCGCTCGATGTTAGGTATTATCAGAGGTGTTCAACCAAAACTTGTTTGGCTGAAGTTTTTTTTTTTTCTCTTTGGGTCTCTGATTTAGGGCAGCGTGTCCCGGAAAAGAAAGCACTTTTGATGAGCAAATGTCTGCTCTGCTAAGGAATCCTGGTCAGAGTGGGCAGAAGTGGGGGGATGGGGGGTTGGGCGGACAGGGGGGACACATGGAAAGTTCATAACCACTTGAGCTTGTCTCTTGGAGCCCACCTGGCTATGATGTGTCTTTAACTTGAAGCCCAGTGAGCAGAGGGAACTTTTCTAGAAACCAGAATCCACCTTCCTCTACCTTAACACACAAGGAAAGGACTTGCCAGGCGTCCCACGTAACTTGCTTCAGAGGCAACTTGTCAAGGAGACGTGGTTGTGTGTGTGTGTGTGTGTGTTTTTTATTTTTTTTTAACGTTTATTTATTTTTGAGACAGAGAGAGACAGAGGATGAATGGGGGAGGGTCAGAGAGAGAGAGGGAGACACAGAATCTGAAACAGGCTCCAGGCTCTGAGCTGTCAGCACAGAGCCCGACGTGGGGCTCGAACCCACGGACCGTGAGATCATGACCTGAGCTGAAGTCGGACGCTGAACCGACCGAGCCACCCAGGCGCCCCCGTGGTTGTGTGTTTTGATGTGTCCTCTGCGTTTGTGAAAGAAATCCGGGCGGGACCTGGACGCACTGGGCTGGGGTAGGCGGGGAGGGGGAGGGGGAACCGGTCCATAAGAAAGCCGGTCCCACCGGGAGAGAAGACCCCTAGGGTGGCGAGGGAGATGCCACTGCTCCTTTCCCCTTTCTTGCTCTATGAAGGTAATACATCAGAACACGACATATTTTAAAAACATTGACTCGTCACTCCCACAGAAATACCCAAACTGGGAAATAAAGGCATACGTTCCCCTTTCATGGGGGCCGGATGGAAGAAACCCACTTGGAAAATGTTTCTGCCTTTCTGGCAAACTGGAGGTTCACCGTGTGGGCGACGTCTTTTTTCCCCCTTATTTTATTCTATTTTATTTTATATTTTATTTTATGTTTTATTTTGTTATCTTATTTTATTTTATAGTTTGTGTTATTTTATATCTTATTTTATATTTTGTTTTTATATTTTATTTTATATTTATTTTATGCTTTATTTTATATTTTATTTTATCTTTTTTATTTTATTTTATTTTATATTTTATTTTATTTTTTTATTTTTTAATTTTTTTAAAATTTTTATTTATTTTTGAGACAGAGACAGAGTGCAAGTGGGGGAGGGGCAGAGAGAGAGGGAGACACAGAATCTGAAACAGGCTCCAGGCTCTGAGCTGTCAGCACAGAGCCCTACGCGGGGCTTGAACCCACGAACCGCGAGATCATGACCTGAGCCGAAGTCGGACGCTTAACTGACTGAGCCACCCAGGCGCCCCTATTTTATTTTATATTTTATATTTTATTTTATGTTTTATTTTATCTTATTTTTTATTTTATTTTACATTTTATATTTTATTTTGTTTTATTTTATTGTTATTTTATTTTATATTTTATTTTATTTTATATTTTATATTATTTTATTTTATTTTACTTCATGTTAGTGACGTCTTTCATACAAGTATCTAGAGGGTAAACTCCCCTCGAAACTGTCTCCCACGTGGATGAACATGCCGCCCCCACCCACCCTCCCACCCATGAGATGAGTTGGTTCCCTTTCAGGTATCAGAACTGGGGGGGCGGTGAATGTCTGCCTCTCTCCCTATGTCCTCAGGCTCTCCACCTCCACCCTAGCTGTGTCTTCGCATGTGCTCAATATTACAAATCCACTCCCAGATGTGGGTGGGGCATACTCTATAAATAAATCCCGAACTGAGGCATCCTGGAGGCAGTGCCCCTGACTGGGGCCATCAGCCTCCGCCCAAGCCCTGGGCAGATTCCTGCCTGGATGCCAGCCACTCCATTCCCTCCCAGGGGAGACCTGCTGGCCGCCCCAGAGCTGCCCCCCACGCCCCGGCTCCTGGCTCTCCCAGCTGGGCAGCGGCACCTGGAACCATCCGCCATCACTTTTGAGCCACTTCGTGAAAGACAGGCATTGCCTTGTAATTGGGGAGAGGGGATTCGAACCCCAGCATTCTGACTCCCACATCCCCCTGCTTAATCTCTGTCTCAGACTGGCCTTCCCATGGGCTACCCTTCAGAAATTGGAGAGACGACCCTGTTCCCCATGGCCTTCACTAGAAAGGCAGCGAGTAGGGCATAAGCACTGCGGGCAATCTACAAGTGCCAGCTGCCGGGCCAGCTCACCTGCGGCAGCCCCGGCCGACAGGCCGCTGATCAGGCACAGCCTCGCAGCCTCTTATTTTTAAAATCACACACACAATCCGTGAATTTGCATGTTGCAAAATCTCAAATTGTTCTCAGTGCAATGCCTTTTTATCTTTAATGGGTAAATCAAAAGATGGGTGGCTGGACCTAACAGTAGCCCCCAGCCCGGGAATGCGATACATTTCTGTACTCGTCTTCTTCCAAAGGTGATTATGAAGTCTATACAAATAAACAGCAACAACGAGAGCAAACAGAACCAAACCGTTGTGCTAACGGTTCCCAAATGTCCAGTGATTTAATAAACAATTGTTGGGACCGATTGACCTCCGGTCAGAAGTTAACCATGCACTGTCTCCCTGGTCCCTTGCTGGTTGACAATGGTCTACCTGTCACCCGTCTATTTATGTAGCCATGTGCACACTTTCTGCATATCCGGTTAGGGACCAGACAAAAATGCAAGCTGAGTAAGAAGGTAATGTTAGCTCCCTCCCTCCAAAGGCTGAAAGGACAGTGGATGCGACCGAAGGAGGGTAGGGAGCGAGGGAGCCAGGACAGAGGAGCTGCTTCCCCAGGGTGGGCCGGGGGCCTGACTCTGCTCCTCCTGAAACAGGCTCAGAAGACAGACCAGGCACCCTTGGCCAGCTCGGAACCACCTGGAGATGTCCCTCTGGAACCCTGGCTCTTTAGTGACTGGCCCCATGGATGTGGCTTGGTGGTCACGCCCAGCGCCGGGGTCCAGGGGAGCACTGGGTCTCAGCCTCGGGGAAGTGGGGAGTAACGCGGCCGGATTTCTACAGCCCTCTTGGGTGCAGACGGAGCGAGAGGGCACCGGCGGGGAGGAGCTTGTCAGCGACAGGGACGCTCACCAACTTCCATCGGCACCTGCACTCCGACCCGGCCTCTTCCCCGTCACCTTCGGAGCCTCCCCTCAGACGCTGGGGTGGAGAGGGGTCAGCTGGAGGTAGGCCCTCCGGGAATCCTAGCGACCCTGTTCCTCCCCCCAGAGCCACTGCTGGCAGGCTCCCCCCTCCCCCCATCTCCTCGCGGGCTGAACTCCGGCCACTTCCCTGCCACCCGCGCGGCGTCCCAGGGGCCGGTGGGACCCCGGAGGGGTGCCCCACGTCATCCTCTCTCCCAGCTCCTGCACGCTCGCCCCCTCCTCGCAACCCCTAGCTTCTGAGCCCGTGTGCCCCCCAGCCCCGCGCTCCGGCCCCCGCAGGCCGCGCGGCGCCACGCCCAGGCCCCCTCGCGCGGGCTCGCGGCGCTTCCTACCTGGTGCAGTCGGAGCCCGGGGGCATCGACGCCGGAGCCGGCCCGGCAGTGGGTGCACGGCGGGCACGGGCGGCCCAGGCGGGTTATATGCGCGCGCGGAGGGGAGGCGCCGCGGGCAGGGGCGGCCGCGGAAGTTAGCGCCTGGCGCCGCCGGCCGGGCGGGAAGGCAGCGCGGGCCGCTCAGCGCGGCGGGAGGAGCGCGGGCGGCGGGGCCGGGCCGAGGCCGAGGTGGCCGCCGGCGCCCCGCCCCCCCAGCTGGCCGCGTGCGAGTCGGGGTCCCGGGCGCGCTCTGCCCCGCCTCCTTCCCGCCGCCTTTTGGCGCGCGTCGCCCCTGCGGAGCCCGCTGGGCCGCCTACCCCGGGCCGGACGCAGGCGAGATGGGGACCGCGACCCTCGGCCAGCTTGGGGGCCGCGGGCGAGGGCGCGCGGGAGCGAGGGCGGGCAGCCAAGCAGGCTCCGCGTCCCGACGCCTTGCTCCCCCCGCCCCACCCCCCCCCCCAGACGCCGCATTTTCCCGACACCCCGGGAGGCCCTCCCGCCCCCACCGGCGCTGGGCTCCTCCGTGCGCGGGGCGCTCAGACCCCCGGGAGCAGGGGAAGAGCCGTCCTGGTCCGCGGAGTGTCCGCCCTCGCTGCCGGGAGCAGGGGTGAGGGGCGCGGTCCCAGGGCGAGGGGATTGGGTGGGGCCGTTTGCGCCCGTGGGGCTCCCGTGAGACTCTGAGGAGGGCGCGCCATCTATACTGACACCGAGCCGAGGTCACGGCCGCTCCCCGGCCCCGCTCGGCATTGCGGATCCGCGGGGACCCTCTGGGAACGACTGTCTGGCCCCAGCCCACACTCATCCTGGGCGGAGGTTGTGTCCCTTGGCCCCTGGGGAGGATCTGGTGACGCAAACACTCCCAGGTCGCGGCGCGCACCCTGCTCCCTCCCTCCCCTGGCCGCCGCCTGCCGCCCCCCAGCGCTGGTTTCTGTTCTTGGCGCAGGTGCGCGTGGGCGTCCACGGCGACACGTGGATCGTGCACTCGGAATTGCTCTCTACGCTCAGACACCGGCCTCGGGCCGAGTCTTCCCTCGGACCGGTGTCACCCATGGCTCCACGGGTCTGGACCCACTCTGGGCGGGTCCTTGGCCAGAGAACCCGACCCGCAGGACACGTTTGGAAAGGCTCTCGCGGCGTGCACCTGCCGTGAACTGCGTTCCGGTGCTCTCGGGACCCGTTATCGGCCTCCGAACCGGCGTCCCCAGGCTCGCGTGACCCTCGTGTCAGTGTCGCCTGTGGAACTGCGTACGAGCCGGGCTGGTGCAAACTGGGTTCTCTGGCCGCCTGGGTCCGCGTTCCCCTGGCGGACCTGGCTCACTTCCACACACCTTTACTGCTCACCCACTGGTTTAGATTCGCGGGGGCTGGAGACACAAAGACGGATGGAGCTGGCCCGGCACAGAAAAGTCTGGTACCGCCTAGCTGGACGCGTGCACGCATCCCCTGCCCGTGTGTTCCAAAGGGGGGTGGCGGGCGACGTCCGCAGGCTGCAGGCCGGGGGCTGTGAGCACAGAGGTGTGGGGAGGGCCCAGGCTGGGTTCTCAGAAGGGAGGGGCGAGCGTGAGTGTCTGGGTCCGCCGGCCCCGGTAGACTGCGGAGGCTCTGGCAGGGCCTGGTCGGGTCATGGGAAAAGCCTCCTTCGGGGGAAGAGGACCAGGGGTTCCCAGAGGGCGAGAGGACAAGGCACTCGCGGGGGAGCCAGCAAGGTGCGCAAAACCCGCGCTGACACAGGCGCGCGCCGTCCTGCGTGGGCAGGTCCCAGGTCGCGCCCTGCGCTCTCCCTCTCCTCCGCGCAGGTGCAAACGCCAAAGGCATTCTCCCCAGATCTGCGAAGTGCCCGAGGGGAGGCGAGGGCCTCCCTGCAGGCAGGGTTGCCCAATTCAGCCAAAAAGAAAGAAAAAAGAAAAGAAAAAAAACCCAGAAAACGAATACGTACTTATTCACCGTGTATAACATACAATGTGTGTATATACACTATTACGTATTTAGATAGAAGCGCGTAGGTGTCCGTAAACGTAGTTACATCTAAGCGTATTCACGTGTAAGTATAAACACTCAAACGTTAAGCGGACACACAGGACGCCCGTTTACATTTGAAGTTCAGATAAGCGGGTACTTTTTTGGTGTTTGTCCCATACAGTATCTGAGAGCATTTTCCCACAAAAATGATTCGTTGTTTGCCTGAAATTCAACTTGAGCGCGCGTCCCGCGTTTTCGGTGTCAACCCTCGCTGGGGGGCGGATCGTCCTGGTGGCGAGAAGCGCGGCGGCGCGGGAACGCGCGAACTACAAGCCCCACAATGCTGCGCGGGCACCCGGGGTCCTGATAGGCTGCGAGGTGCTTCCGCCCTCCGTCACTTCCGGCCGCGGTGTTGGCGGTTGCCGCAGACCCGGCTGGAGTGGAGCGCTCGGGGCCGGGGGTCGGAGGCCGCCATGAACTTCTCCGAGGTGTTCAAGCTCTCCGGCCTGCTCTGCAAGTTCTCCCCGAATGGCAAGTACCTGGTGAGCGGCCGCGGGGCCCGGGAGGAGGTGGCAGCTTGGGGGTCCGCCGGTGCGGGCCTCAAGCAGGGGCCCCGGGCTGACACCCGAGGCTGGGGACCCAGGGCACGTGACCCCGGCTGACACCCGAGGCAGGGGACCCTGGGCTGGGGACTCGGACGGGGGCCCCGGGCGGACACCGAGGCAGGCGCCCTGGAGCAGGGGACCCAGGGCACGTGACCCGGGCGGACACCGGGGCTGGGGACTTGACAGATGCCCCAAGCAGGGGCCCCGGGGGAATGGGGCGTGGGCAGGTGCCAGCGTCCCTACACCCCAGTTTCCATCTGTCAGAGGCAGGTAATGGCAGTGTTGTCGTCACACATTTGAGGGTACAGAGGATATCAGCTCGTTGTTGTTATTTTGACACATGGGGGGACATACCTAGTTCTGTTGGCTGTAACCTGGTGCAGCGACTTTGTCTTTGCCAGCCCTCCCCGCCCCCCACCATATGGCAAATAAGCGATTGAAATAACCAGCAGTCTCTGCCCGGATGAGTCCAGTCGTCCGCACTGCTGTTTATTCGAACGATTGGGATTCGAGCTGTTCATCACGGGGTGGGGTGGCGACCAAATGCTGCTGAAATCGCTTAGCCAGTCTGTGCAGGAAACACACCAACATCATCAGTGTGTATCCTCGGGACCTGGCGGTATGATTGGCACTGGAAGTCCATTCAGGAAAAGATCAGCCCTATAGAAAGTGTGTCTGTTAAAAAAAAAAAAGAAAGTGTGTCTGTTTAGTTCTGTATGTTAACTCACCGACGTTTCATGACTTTTCAGTTTGAACCTGAACATTCCTGTTCTTTGTCCAGCTCTTTGAAACTGGAACTCCTTTGTGGAGGTATTATCCTAAATACATAAATTAGCATTCTGCTAAGAGATACACAATGTCTTCAGCTTCAAGTTCACCCCCAGAAACCGTCGCGTATTTTTTGAAGTGCTCCCCATAAATTCGTTGTTGTTTTTTTTTTTTTTTTTCAACGTTTTTATTTTATTTTTGGAACAGAGAGAGACAGAGCATGAACGGGGGAGGGGCAGAGAGAGAGGGAGACACAGAATCGGAAACAGGCTCCAGGCTCTGAGCCATCAGCCCAGAGCCTGACGCGGGGCTCGAACTCACGGACCGCGAGATCGTGACCTGGCTGAAGTCGGACGCTTAACCGACTGCGCCACCCAGGCGCCCCCATAAATTCGTTGTTTAAAAAAATCGTCTATGAAAATTCCAGTGAATTATAAAGAGAGAGACTATGTTCCTTTGCTTAGTTTTGGTGCTTTTTTTTTTTTTTTTTTTTTTTTTTTGGCTTCTCCACTCTGGTGGAAATATGGTGTTACTGGAGTCTTGTTCTTCGAAGCTCTATCCTAAATCCTGAAGAAAGTAGGTCTGTGTTGCCGTTTTTAATATCTTGCAACAGATCTGATAATGGTTTTTCCACGCCATGACACATGCTCCCTGTCTTAAGGAGCTCATTGTAACTGATGACAAAGCTACAATGTGACACATGTTCTCACCTGAAGTTACCCTCCCCTTCTCCTTTTTACAAGGAAGACTCATGAGGTGTGTTTTTTAAACTATTTTTGAGAGTGAGAGCGTACGAGTGGGGGAGGGGCAGAGAGAGGTGAGAGAGAGAGAGAGAGAGAGAGGGAGGGAGGGAGAGAGAGGGAGAGAGAGAATCCCAAGCAGGCTCCTCATCAGCGTCATGGAGCCCACGGCTCAAACTCACAGAACTCACACTCCCTCACAAACCATGAGATCACAAGGAGCTCCCCAGGCGCCCTGAGGTTTTTTTCAAAAGGAAAAGGAAGGTTTGGAAAAGGAAAGAAAAGGTTTCTAAAACACAAACCAATAATTGAGTTTGATCTTGATAAGAACGAAGCAATTAACATTTAAAAATCAGTTCTTGGGGTGCCTGGGTGGCCCAGTCAGTTAAGCGTCCGACTTTGGCTCAGGTCATGATCTCGGGGTGTATGAGTTGGAGCCCAGTGTTGGGCTCTGTGCTGACAGCTCAGAGCCTGGAGCTGCTTCGGATTCTGTATCTCCCTCTCTCTCTCTGCCCTTCCACTGCTCGCTCGCTCTCCCTCTCTCAAAACTAAATAAACATCAAAAAAAAATTTTTTTTAAAACCAGTCTTGATTTTTAAACTATAATATAATCTAAAATCAGATAAGTATACCCAAATAATTTGCTTAGATATGGATATTATTAACAAACGTGGACACAGACCGCCTCTTCAAGAAAACAGGATTAACGCTTAAACATCTTCACGGTCGGTACTCAGAATAAGTCCCCGCAGTGGAAGAGAAACCTCCCTGTGTCCCCTCCTGTGTCAGGAAAGCGTCAGCCTGCTGCTGCTTCTCGCCTCTGCTGTCCCGCGGCTGCTGTTACACTGCTGTCCCGCACTGCTGACACTTCCCGTCACGTTTGCCAGGAGCTGGGGGTGTGTCACAGCACACAAGCCCCCAGGACACCAGCGGGTGCCACACAGCTCGATTCTGGCACCGTCCCCCTGGAGACCCGAGGCGGACCGCCCACCCACTGCATTTTTTTTAATGTTTATTTTCTTGTTTATTTTATTTTATTTTTTTTTTTCATTTTTGAGAGAGAGAGAGAGAGAGAGAGAGCATGAGCAGGGGCGGGGCAGAGAGGGGGGCAGGATCTGCAGTGGGCTCCGTGCTGACAGCAGTGAGCCCGATGTGGGGCTGGAACCCCTGAAGCATGAGATCGTGACGTGAGCTGAAGGCGGGCGCTTCACCAGCTGTGCCCCCCACGCGCCCCTGTGCCCCCCACTTCAGATTCCAGCCAGAGCTGCGGGTCCTCGAGCTCCGCACAACTTCCGTCCGCCTGGGCCACCAGTCAGAGGCTCCCACAGCCCCCTCCTCGGGTTCGGCTGATTTGCCAGCGTGGCTCACAGAACTCAGACACTTGTGCTAAAGGAGACCAGAGAGGATCCAGGTGAACAGCCAGGTGAAGAGATCCAGAAGACAAGGTCCAGGAGGGTCCCGAGTGCAGGCGCCGCTGTCCCCGTGGGCGTGGGTGCGTCACCTGCCCTGTGTGCCTGTGTTCACCGGCCTGGAGCTCTCTGAACACTGTCCTGTTGGCATTTTACAGAGGATTCCTCGTGATGAATTATTAACTCCGCTTCCAGCCCCTGTCCCCTCTCTGGAGAAGGGGGAGTGGGACTGAACATTCCAAGCTTCTAATCATGGCTGGCATTTCTGGTGGCCAGGAGCCCACTTAGAGTTGCCTCGTTAGAACAAAAGACGCTCCTACCGCCCAGGACGTTTCGAGGACTCGAGGAGTCCTGTGCCAGGGCCTGGGGGCAGGGACAAATACGTATTTTTCTGTTGCCTCGTCCTTATGTCTCCGTGGTCCTTCTCACCAAGGACTCTGAGGCCCCCGTCCGCACTCCCTGTGCCTTGTCTGCCGGTGGCTAAAGCAGCAGAGTGCTGGCTTAGTTCACAGAAGAGCTGTTCCCACGCTGTGTCCTGCTTTAGTTTTTAAGACGCGAGTCAGAAAGTAAGAAATGACCCAGTAGCGAGTTTTAACAGAATGTCTTATCCTGGAGCAATGTCAACACCTAGTTTGTGTATTTCAACCTTGCCTTTTCGTGAACCCGTATCCTTAGAGGGGGTGACAGTCTGTGAACATGAGGCCGTCCAGGCAGGAAATACATCCGGAAGGACAGAGGGAGCTAGAATGCCTGGACGGAGGGGAGCACCGGCTCCTGAGCTCCCTTCCCTTCGACTGTTAGACCATCAAGGGCTTTTTTTCCCCGTTTTTAGGCTTCTTGCGTCCAGTACCGCTTGGTGGTCCGCGACGTGCACACCCTCCAGGTCCTTCACCTGTACACGTGCCTGGACCAGATCCAGCACATCGAGTGGTCGGCGGACTCCCTCTTCATCCTGTGCGCCATGTACAAGCGGGGGCAGGTTCAGGTGCGCCGCCCGCGGGGCTCCGAGCCAGGGGCTCTTGCCTGAGGGTGACTGGGAAGGAGCTAGCATCTTCTGCGCCCTCCTAGTTTGAGAAAAAAGGCGAGGCGGCTCAAGCCGGTTTCCTCTTAAAACTACAGCGGTTCCCTAATAGCTTAAGTACTTGGAAAACAGGAAAACACTTAACTCGCCTTCATGTGCCATCAGGTAGAATTCAGTAAGAGGAAGTGTCCGCAGACAGCTGTCTAGAAGCTTGGGCCTCACGGGTTTGGGGAAGCGCAAAGATGAAGATGCGTTTCTAGTAGATCTGAAGTTTCCCCGAAGGAGCTCGGAGGGCGGGCGAAGGGCTTTGAAAGCAACCCTGTGAGGTCCCCCGGGAGCGTGGCTTTTGTGCCGCGGTCCGGCTCCAGCCCTGCCTCGTGGCGGATGTGCAAACGCGCCCCGTGTCCCGACCGTGTGCCGTGGGACCGGCTGTGTTCCAGCGTGACGCGCGTGCGCTCACGCGCCCTGGGTCTGCGTTTCTGTCCGTTGCGAATGCAGGTGTGGTCCCTGGAGCAGCCGCAGTGGCACTGCACGATCGACGAGGGCTCGGCCGGGCTGGTGGCCTCCTGCTGGAGCCCCGACGGCCGCCACATCCTCAACACGACCGAGTTCCACGTAAGTGCAAAGGCCCCGGGCACACGTCGTCGCACGGAGGCGGGCGACTCCTCGCGCCTTTCTCCGGAAACTGCTGGGTAGCGGTCAGGCGGGTGAATTTTGGAGAACGATGTGTAGCTTTCAGATATGTATATACATATATGGGGAGAGAGGGAGAGCGGAGAAAGATGTGTGTCTTAGGTCGACACGGGTGTTGTATGATCTTTCTGCCCAAATTTAAGGCAAAGTAACGCGGGTTTTAAATGACAGGATTTAAGAATTAAACAGTTCCTTTACTGGGGGGGTAGAAGATGAATTCACTGCGATCGACTTTACATCTTTAAGATGCCTGACCTGTGACCGCTGGTCGCTGCTGCGTCCTGTCCGAGCCTCGCTGGCCCCCCCCCCCCCCGCTCCGCCAAAGTTAGGGAATTTGCACATATAAGGTGTTGGGGTAGAAGGTCTTTGGTGTCAGCAGTGTTGTTTTCAAAGACAGAGAAATGCGTAGATCCCGTTAACGATGTGCCTTTTGAGGGGGTGTCATGACCCAGGGTGTGGGCCTGAACCCCCAGGCCTGGGCTGCCCGGTGCCCTGCAGGAGCCCCGCCCCAGGCTGCAGAGGGGACAGTGCGTGCGTGTGGCGAGGGCGAGTGTCTGTGCCCAGCCGTGAGGGTGCCGGGCGACCCTGTGGGATGTCATCATCGGGTCTTTTTCAAGTTGGCATCATGTGGGAGAAGGCCTGTGTCCAGCCATGAGGGGGCGGCTGAGTCGGCCGCCTCACACAGCCGTGTGGCTTCACGTACCTTCTGTTTCGGTTTAAGACCCGCTTTTGATGTGGTGTCTACTCATACAGGCTGTCGGAGACTGAGCAGGACGCAGGGCGCTTGGTTTCCTTGCGGTGTGCATGGTGACTTTTCATTCATTCATTCATTCATTTTTTTTATATTTTATTTTATTTTATTTTACTTTATTATTTTTTTTAATGTTTATTTATTTCTGAGAGAGACAGAGACAGAATGCGAGCGGCTTAGGGGCAGAGAGAGAGGACGACACAGAATCCAAAGCAGGTTCCAGGCTCCAGGCTCCGAGCTGTCAGCACAGAGCCCGATGTGGGGCCCGAACCCATGAGCCGCGACATCATGACCTGAGCTGAAGTCGGACGCTCAACCGACTGAGCCACCCAGGCGCCCCCATTCATCCATTTTTAATTTGAGAGAGAGTGGGGGTGGGGGCAGAGAGAGAGGGAGGGAGGGAGGGAGAGAGAATCTTGAGCGGGCTCCGTATGCTTGGTGCAGAGCCCAGTGGGAGGCTCGATCTCACGCGAGATCATGACATGAGCTGAAATCCGGAGTCAGACAGAAAGTGGACCGAGACCCACAGCTGCACACGTTGGCCTTTTATTTTTATTTTTTTTTATTTTTTATTTTTTATTTTTTATTTTTTTCAACGTTTATTTATTTTTGGGACAGAGAGAGACAGAGCATGAACGGGGGAGGGGCAGAGAGAGAGGGAGACACAGAATCGGAAACAGGCTCCAGGCTCCGAGCCATCAGCCCAGAGCCCGACACGGGGCTCGAACTCACGGACCGCGAGATCGTGACCTGGCTGAAGTCGGACGCTTAATCGACTGCGCCACCCAGGCGCCCCACGTTGGCCTTTTAAAGACGTTTGCAACTTGAAGTTTTCAGACGTGTTGAACTGTTTATACGGCCTCACCTGACAGTCTTCGTGATTAGAATTCTTGGGGCCAGAATCCAGTGTCCAGACGGACGTGTGCCAGGGCCTCCCTGCCTCCCGTACACGAATGTGACAGGCCCTTTGCACAGGGTCCCCGAGGGTGAAGCACTGTGTGCCCCCCCCCCCCCCCCCCCGGCCCAGAGCAGGGCTGCCTGCATGCCCCACAGAGGCGGGATGGACCCTGCGTTCTGTGTTAACCCGTTCTTGCTTTCCTTTGGGTCGTGTGTGTGTGTGTGTGTGCACGTGTGCGCATGCACAACGAGCGTATACACTGTTGCTTGCTTCGCATCTGTTTCAAGTTTGCTGACGCGAGTTCGTCCTCTGTATTCCGGGGTGGTTCTCTTCGCCCTCGGGGTTCGTCCATCTGGAAGGTGTGGCTCACTCTGCTGTTCCTCTCAGGGGAAGTCACGGCACACTCGTCTGCCCTCTGCCGCTGCCGGTGTTCAAGGGGGTAGGGGCCACGGTGCCGGGAGTATATTGTACGTGACCTATATTGAGGCACCCTGTCGGGGGTAGCCTGGGGGACTGCCTGGTTATAGTAGATGGCATTCGACTTTCCAAAGCTTTTTATCAGGATTTAAACTGACTGCCAGTCCTGGGGCACCTGGGGGGCTCAGTCTGTTAAGCGTCTGACTTTGGCTCAGGTCATAACCTCACAGTTCGTGAGTTCGAGCCCCGAGTCAGGCTTTGTGCTGACAGCTCAGAGCCTGGAGCCTGCTTTGGATTCGGTCTCCTCCCCACCCCCCACTCTCTCTCTCTGCCCCTCCCCTGCTAGCACTCTGTCTCTCCCAAAATTAAATAAACATAAAAAAAGAAAAATGAGTGAAATTCTAATTTCCTTCTAAGTTCATTCAAGTTCCTGACAACACGAGTCTAATTTTATTTACTATTATTATTTTTTAAAGTTTTATTTTTATTTAAGTAATCTCTACATCCAACCTGGGGCTTGAACTCACAACCCGGAGATCATGAGTCACGTACTTCCCCAACTGAGCCAGCCAGGTGCCCCAGCATGAATCTAATTTAAAAAAAAAAATTTTTTTTCAACGTTTATTTATTTTTGGGACAGAGAGAGACAGAGCATGAACGGGGGAGGGGCAGAGAGAGAGGGAGACACAGAACCGGAAACAGGCTCCAGGCTCTGAGCCGTCAGCCCAGAGCCTGACGCGGGGCTCGAACTCACGGACTGCGAGATCGTGACCTGGCTGAAGTCGGACGCTTAACCGACTGCGCCACCCAGGCGCCCCATCTAATTTTAAAAAACAACTTCGGGGCCACGGGGGTGGGTCCGTCGGTTGAGCGTCCAACCTCAGCTCGGGTCATGATCTCTGGGTTTGTGAGTTCAAGCCCCGCATCGGGCTCTGTGCTGACAGCTCGGACCCTGGAGCCTGCTTTGGATTCTGTGTCTCCCTCTGTCTCTGCCCCTCCCCTACTTGCGCTCTGTCTCTGTCTCTCTCAAAAATAAATAGATAGATAGATAGATAGATAGATAGATAGATAGGTGATAGATAGGTAGCTGCCAGGCCAGTGGAGCTACAGAGGAAGGTGCATTGTGGTTTTACTTGTCGTTTCCTGACTATTAGTGAGGTTGAGTGCTTTCATACCTTGTTTCACACACATGCACACTCGCGCACACTTGGTTAATATGCGCTTCGGGTTCCTGTGGACTGTGTGGTGTGAGGAAGGGATCCACGTCTATCTTTTTCCCAACGACGTTTATCAAGAACTGAATTTCTTTATGTTTACATAAAATTTCCGATTTTCCTTCCTCTTCCGCTGTTGGCACGCCGGTTTGCCGTGCCACACTGTTTATGTCCCCGGGGTTGTCGCGTGTCGGTGTCTGTGGGGCTGCCCCCTCCCGTTGCCCTTGTGGTGTCGGTTTGTTTACTGTACTTGTGAGGTGCTGTTACCAGCTGCGGTCGGACTGAGGATGTTATGTCTTCACGGCCAGTGGAGCCTTGATTGTAACTCATCGTTCGTGGCCCCTCGTGGATCTTTTTGCCTCACAAACCTGTTTTGTCAGCTGTTCGCCTAGCCTGTGGCTCTCGTGGTTTTTCTTTTTCACTCCTGTTACTTTTCCACCTTCCCGTGTCCTTAAACTTCAGTGTCTGTCTGTGTTGTAAACAGCCCGTAGCTGCCTCAAAAAAAAAATAAGCCGAAAACCTTTTTCTTACATGTCCACAAAGCCAGTTAAAACCACCGACGAGCACCATTCACCCCTTGAGGCGCGCAGCTCAGCCAGAACGTGGACAGCCCCGTCCGTGCCCACAGCTGCTCCCAGATAGCCACTGCCTGCTTGCTGTCCACATTCTCTGTCGGTGGGGCCACGTGGCATGGGGGGCTCTGTGTTTGGCCTCTGTCACTCAGCGCTGTGCTGTCACTGAGGGTATCGGTGGCGGTCCCTCATGGCCGGGTGCCATTCCGTGGCACAGGGACACGGCCTCTGCTTTCCGTCCACCATCTGGCAGGCCGTGGGCGCTTTCCCATGGGCGCCGTCCGGAACGAGCTGCTGGGACACACGTCATTTGACTCGGGTAAATCCCTAGGAGGGGGTGCCAGGGGGGCATGTGCGGGACGCTTCAGGAAACTGCCGACTGCTCTCTAACGTGGCTGCCCCCCCAGGTTAGAGCTCAGGTGTCCACACTCTCACGACCCTCGACACGCGTCAGAGCGGTTTTCTACTGTAGTCAGTCTTGTGTTGTGGTGTCTCCCTGTGGTTTTTTTGTTTTTGTTTTTGTTTTTGTTTTAACTTTATTTATTTTGAGAAAGAGAGAGACAGCACAAGTGGGGAAGAGGCAGAGAGAGAGAGAGAGGGAGAGAGAATCCCAAGCAGCCTCCTAGCTGTCGGCACACAGCCCGACACGGGGCTCGATCTCACAAACCCAGAGATCATGACCTGAGCTGAAGTCAGACGCCCAGCCACCTGAGCCTCCCAGACGCCCCTGCCTGTGGTTTTAGTTTGCATTGTCCTCATGACTAATGCCATTAGACCTCTGTCACATGCCCGTTATCGTAGGACTTGTCTGTTCGTTTCTTTGTCGGGTGGCTAGTCACGTTACTCAACTGTGAAGTTTCTTCTACTATGTTCTGGATGCGAGTCCTTTCCTAGACACGCGCCTGGCAAGTGTTTTCTCCTACAGCTTGCCCTCTCAGTTAGTTAACAGCTTCTTTTAAAGAGCAGAAGTGTTTCCTTTCAATGGAGTCTAACGGATCAGGTTTTTTTTGTTTTGTTTTTTTTTTATGTTTTGTGCATCTAAAGAAATCCCCACCCAACCCAAGATCCAAAAAGAGTTTATTCTGTTTTCTTCTACAAGTTTTATGGTTTGGGCTCCTAAGTGTAGACATAGGACCTATTTTGAGTTTAGATCTTTTCCACTCGCGCTTCTGTCAAAAACCCGTTGCCTGTGTGTGTGCAGGACTGTTTCCGGATTCTGTCTTGTTCCATTGACCTATTAGCCTCGCTTTGTGCGAACAGCATACTCTCTGATTATTGTACTTTACAGTAAATCTGGAAACCAGGTGAGTGTGTTTTCCAGCGTTGTCCTTGTTCAGAGTCAGCTGTTGGATGCTCGTCAAGTAGTGAACTGCCACGTCAGCCAACGGGAAGGGCACGGAGACAGTTTTTAGAAACAAAGCTAGGAATCGGGGTTAAGAAATTCTGGTTATTCCCTTTTAAGCTCTAATGGGATCTAGGGGGTCATAGAACCTCAATATTAGATGTAAATGTAGACGGGCGTTTGAACGCTTAAAAGCTATACTGTGGGGCTCTTCCTGGGGACGGGTGTCCGTGACCACCCCGCCAGGCACGCGGGCGGGAGAGGAGGGGAGACGGCCGGCTGACAGAGCGGTCACCCCCAGAAACCCTGTGGGGAAGCAGCCGTGCAGCGAGGCCACCGCACGGGCCCTTCTGCCCCCACCTCCTGCTCACGAGTCTGCTGAGGCAGAGGACCAAGCAGGTTGACCTCGCTCAGTCCCCGGGACACCCAGCGTCCTGGACAGCTTGCCTGCCGGCGTCTGCACGTTTGTTAGGAGAGGAAAACCGCAGTTACTTTGAAATTTTAAACTAAATGCACTTCTATTCGACTTTGTGTCGCTCACGCGATACTGTTACAAAAAGAAAACCAAACACCAGGGGCATGAAATTAAAGGACGGGAGACTGGGGTGGGGGGTGGGGGGGACACCCAGGAGCAACTACTGTTCTTAATTCTGCAGTAAACCTCTTACTGGGTCACTGATGCCTGTCTATGACTTAACCGCCGTCTTCCCAGCTGCTAAACCTGCACACCGTTTCTCTTTCCGCTTCTCCTCGACAGCTGCGGATAACTGTCTGGTCCTTGTGCACAAAGTCTGTGTCTTACATCAAATACCCCAAAGCCTGTCAGCAGGGTGAGTCGGTCGAAGCTGATTTGAAAGCTGTTTCTTTGTTGTTTCTGTTCAGGGCCCGGGGCGGGGGCGGGGGGGGGGGGGGGCGGGAGAGGGACACTTTTTTAATACAGAAAATTTACGGGCACAGTAGTCTCAGCGGCTTATCAGCGTGTGGCCAGCTTCTGTCTCTACGCCCCAGACCTGCGGATGCTTCTCTGTGAATAGTTCCGTGTGTGTCTCCCGAGGACAGGGGCTCCCCTTCCCAGATAGAACCGCAGTGGTTTAAAGGACCTCAGAGAAGTAGGCTTTACGTGCGGTTCCCTTCCTGTGGTAGGACTGGGGGTCAGGTCCCTTGGGTTGATGTGTGTCCCAGGACCTGCCCCTCCCCCCCCCCAGTTCTGCACTTTAAACCTCCAGACTTCCGTTGGCCAGCTCTGTGGTCTCTGTGCCGGGGAGAGGGCGGCCGCCCTGCCCAGCCGGCCACCGCGGGACTCGGTTGGACCGCGGAGAGCGAGTGGGGTGCCCATCCCTGAATCGTGAAGTTGCCGCGATGGGTGCAGACAGCAGCGCCTTGTGTGTTCTCGTGGCTCATGAAGTGTGCGCTGGGGCCTGGGGCCTTGCGACTAACAGAACGGACAATACGGTTTCACGTTTTCAACCAAAGCTTATTTCTAAACTCCGACCTTATGTTTTCTTCTCCCGAGTAATTCAAAAGTACACGTAGGAAGTTGGGGCGCCTGCGTGGCTCAGTCGGCCGGCTGAGGGTCCGTCCGCCTTGGGCTCAGCTCGTGATCTCTGCGCTCCCAGGTTCAAGCCCCACGTCGGGCTCTGTGCTGTCGGGGCGGAGCCCGCTTCGGTTCCGTCTCCCTCTCTCTCTGCCAGCGCCCCCCCCCCCCCCCCAGCTGTTGCTTTCTCTCGGTCTCAAAAGTAAATAAGATACTCTTTTAAAAAAGTAAAACTGGGTGTGATGAGAAGCTGACAAGCTGGCTGAGCTCCCTACGATTTGTGCTCCAAAAACGACGATCCGTCAGGAGCTGCATTTTCAGTGACACTTTGTGGTTCTTCGGGGCCCGGTTCCTGCGGTTTTCAGTCAGATCCCTTGCCGGTCGGGGGTCGGGGGTCGGTCGGGGGTCGGGGGTCGGGGGGTGCCTGGGCTGCTGCACCGAGGCCGCGGTCTCGCTCTCCGCCCCGCCGTCTGGCTGCGGGCGCCCGTCCCTCCCCGTGACCCCTGCCTCTGGTTTCTCACCGCTCCCTGGGGCTGCAGCGGGGTGTCCCTGTCCTCCCGCCAGGGGTCTCCTTTACCCGGGACGGCCGCTACATGGCGCTGGCGGAGCGGCGCGACTGCCAGGACCACGTGAGCGTCTTCGTCTGCAGCGACTGGCAGCTCCTGCGGGTAGGGGGTGCCCTGCTGGCCGCGGGGCGGGGGCGGCTGACGCCTCGCGTCTCCGAGGCCCCGGGCACCTTTGGGAGGGGTCGCGGCAGCGCCATCTCGCGGCGGGCGGGTCACCGGGGGGCACGCCCCGGGGGGTGGGTTGGGGGGGGGGGCCTGCCGGGGAGCGGGGCGGCCACAGGCCATCGGCGTGAGCCGCTGTCCTCTTGTCAGGGCCGTGCGGTTCGCCCAGGGGCTGCTGCCCCGGGAGGGTCTGCTCTGGGCCAGCCTCCAGGGGCCGCGGCCGGGTGCGCGGGGCCCTCCTCCCCTGGCCGGGCTTCGCTCCACGGGCCGGGTGGGTGTGGAGAGGCCTTCGGACTGGCAGTGCCCCTCCTGCCAGAGCACGGAGGCGGCCCCATCGACCCGGGCATGGGGTGTCCTGGCGGGATCTCGCCCGAGCTGATCTTCCAGGAGTGAGGCCCAGCCAGGCGAGAAGGGGGAGGGAGTAGGGGGTGGGGGAGGGGGGGGGTGGTGCCAGGCCGCGGGAGCTGCTTCACAGCCAGCGGTGCTGGGCACTGTCCTGCCCGGTGGGCTCCACCTGGGCCCGCCTGGGGCCTCCTGAGTGCTCAGGCAGGATTTTAACGACGGAAGGACAGGGCTGGAGACATTGTCCATTTCTGTACAAGGAAATTAAATATGAAACGTGTTCCCAACATCAGTGATAAAATGTATACTTGTTCAAGAAAACACTTTCGAATTTAATGTTTCCCTGTCTTGCTTTGGAAGCACTTTGACACAGAGACCCAGGACCTCGCAGGGATCGAGTGGGCCCCAAACGGCTGTGTGCTGGCAGTGTGGGACACCTGCCTGGAGGTATGCAGGGTGACCAGGCAGACCCTGTGTGTTGGGGTGCTTTGACCTGTGTTTACCCGACGCTTTCTGAATGTGGAGGCTCGGTCGGCTCACCAGGCTCCGATGCCAAGCCCAGCCCTTTGACCAGCGAGTCCTTACGTTTGCGGCCAAGGTCCCCACTGTCCCCTCTGCGGGAGGGCCTGTCCCGCTCCACCGGTCTTCCTTCTGACCTCCCGCTGGCCATCGGCTGTGTCCCCATTCCACCCCCCCACCCCCCCCATGCTGCGGTCAGGGTGAGTGTCAACATCTGCACTGTCTCCTGCAGTACAAGGTCCTGCTCTACTCCTTGGACGGCCGGCTCTTGTCCGCGTACTGTGCCTACGAGTGGTCCCTGGGCGTCAAGTCTGTGGCCTGGAGCCCCAGCAGTCAGTTCCTGGCCATCGGAAGCTATGACGGGAAGGTGAGACCCAGTAGCACATGTGGAGATGCTGCGGGCACGGCGCCCGCCAGGGGCCCTCACGCGCACTCTCTCCCCTCAGGTGCGCATCCTTAATCACGTGACTTGGAAAATGATCACAGAGTTCGGGCACCCAGCCACCATTAACAATCCCAGAATAGTAAGTCTGGAATGCATCTTCCTTCCCTTCCCTTCCCTTCCTTTCCTTTCTTTTTTTTTTTTATGAAATTTATTGTCAACTTGGTTTCCATACAACACCCAGGGCTCATCCCAACAGGTGCCCTCCTCAGTGCCCATCACCCGCTTTCCCCTCCCTCCCACCCCCCATCAACCCTCAGTTTGTTCTCAGCTTTTAGGAGTCTCTTATGTTTTGGCTCCCTCCCTCTCTAACCATTTTTCCCCCCTTCTCCTCCCCCCTGGTCTTCTGCTAAGTTTCTCAGGATCCACATAAGAGTGAAAACATACGGTATCTGTCTCTCTCTGTGTGGCTTATTTCACTTAGCATAACACTCTCCAGTTCCATCCACGTTGCTACAAAGGGCCAGATTTCATTCTTTCTCATTGCCACGTAGTATTCCATTGTGTATTTAAACCACAATTTCTTTACCCATTCATCAGTTGATGGACATTTAGGCTCTTTCCAGAATTTGGCTATTGTTGAAAGTGCTGCTATAAACATTGGGGTACAAGTGCCCCTGTGCATCAGCACTCCTGTATCCCTTGGGTAAATTCCTAGCAGTGCTATTGCTGGGTCATCGGGTAGATCTATTTTTAATTTTCTGAGGAACCTCCACACTGCTTTCCAGAGCGGCTGCACCAGTTTGCATTCCCACCAACAGTGCAAGAGGGTTCCCGTTTCTCCACATCCTCTCCAACATCTATAGTCTCCTGATTTGTTCCTTTTAGCCACTCCGACCGGCGTGAGGTGGTGTCTCAGTGTGGTTTTGATTTTTATTTCCCTGATGAGGAGCAACGTTGAGCATCTTTTCATGTGCCTGTTGGCCATCTGGATGTCTTCTTTAGAGAAGTGTCTATTCATGCTTTCTGTCCATTTCTTCACTGGATTATTTGTTTTTCGGGTGTGGAGTTTGGTGAGTTCTTTATAGATTTGAATACTAGGGCTTTGTCCAATATGTCATTTGCAAATATCTTTTCCCATTCCGTTGGTTGCCTTTTAGTTTTGTTGATTGTTTCCTTTGCTGTGCAGAAGCTTTTTATCTTCATGAGGTCCCAGTAGTTCGTTTTTGCTTTTAATTCCCTTGCCTTTGGGGATGTGTCAAGTAAGAAATTGCTGCGGCTGAAGTCAGAGAGGTTTTTCCCTGCTTTCTCCTCCAGGGTTTTGATGGTTTCCTGTCTCACATTTAGGTCCTTCATCCATTTTGAGTTTGTTTTTGTGAATGGTGTGAGAAAGTGGTCTAGTTTCATCCTTCTGCATGTTGCTGTCCAGTTCTCCCAGCACCATTTATTAAAGAGACTGTCTTTTTTCCATTGGATATTCTTTCCTGCTTTGTCAAAGATTAGTTGGCCATATTTTTGTGGATCTAGTTCTGGGGTTTCTATTCTATTCCATTGGTCTGTGTGTCTGTTTTTGTTTTTTGTTTTTGTTTTTGTTTTTTAACATTTATTTATTTTTGAGACAGAGAGAGACAGTGCATGAGCAGGGGAGGGTCAGAGAGAGAGGGAGACACAGAATCCGAAACAGGCTCCAGGCTCCAAGCTGTCAGCACAGAGCCCGACGCGGGGCTTGGGTTCACAGACCGCGAGATCATGACCTGAGCCGAAGTCGGACGCCCAACCGACTGAGCCACCCAGGCGCCCCATGTGTCTGTTTTTGTGCCAATACCATGCTGTCCTGATGATTACAGCTTTGTAGTAGAGGCTAAAGTCTGGGATTGTGATGCCTCCTGCCTTGATTTTCTTCTTCAGTATTACTTTGGCTATTCGGGGTCTTTTGTGGTTCCATACAAATTTTAGGATTGCTTGTTCTAGCTTCAAGAAGAACGCTGGTGCAATTTTGATTGGGATTGCATTGAATGTGTAGATGGCTTTGGGTAGTATTGACATTTTAACAATATTTATTCTTTCAGTCCATGAGCACGGAATGTTTTTCCATTTCTTTGTAACTTTTTCAATTTCCTTCATAAGGTTTCTATAGTTTTCTGCATACAGATCTTTCACATCTTTGGTTAGGTTTATTCCTAGGTATTTTATGCTTCTTGGTGCAGTTGTGAATGGGATCAGTTTCTTTATTTGTCTTTCTGTTGCCTCATTATTAGCATAGAAGAATGCAACTGATTTCTGTACATTGATTTTGTATCCTGCGACTTTGATGAATTCATATATCAGTTTTAGCAGACTTTTGGTGGAGTCTATCAGGTTTTCCATGTATAATATCATGTCATCTGCAAAGAGTGAAAGCTTGACTTCATCTTTGCCAGTTTGGATGCCTTTGATTTCCTTTTGTTGTCTGATTGCTGATGCTAGCACTTCCAACACTGTGTTAAACAACAGCGGTGAGAGTGGACACCCCTGTCGTGTTCCTGATCTCAGGGAAAAAGCTCTCAGTTTTTCCCCATTGAGGATGATATTAGCTGTGGGCTTTTCATAAATGGCTTTTATGCTGTTTAAGGTATGTTCCTTCTATCCCGACTTTCTCGAGGGTTTTTATTTAGAAAGGATGCTGAATTTTGTCAAATGCTTTTTCTGCATCGATTGACAGGATCATATGGTTCTTATCTTTTCTTTTATTAATGTGATGTATCACATTGATTGATTTGCAAATGTTGAACCAGCCCTGCAGCCCAGGAATGAATCCCACTTGATCATGGTGAATAATTCTTTTTATATGCTTTTGAATTAGATTTGCTAGTATCTTATTGAGAATTTTTGCATCCATATTCATCAGGGATATTGGCCTGTAGTTCTCTTTTTTTGCTGGGTCTCTGTCTGGTTTAGGAATCAAAGTAATGCTGGCTTCATAGAATGAGTCTGGAAGTTTTCCTTCCCTTTCTATTTTTTGGAATAGCTTGAGAAGGATAGGTATTATCTCTGCTTTAAATGTCTGGTAGAATTCCCCCCTGGGAAGCCATCTGGTCCTGGACTGTTATTTGTTGGGAGATTTTGGATAACTGATTCAATTTCTTCGCTGGTTATGGGTCTGTTCAAGCTTTCTATTTCCTCCTGATTGAGTTTTGGAAGCGTGTGGGTGCTTAGGAATTTGTCCATTTCTTCCAGGCTGTCCAGTTTGTTGGCATATAATTTTTCATAGTATTCCCTGATAATTGCTTGTATTTCTGAGGGATTGGTTGTAATAATTCCATTTTCATTCATGATTTTATCTATTTGGGTCATCTCCCTTTTCTTTTTGAGAAGCCTGGCTAGAGGTTTATCAATTTTGGTTATTTTTTCAAAAAACCAACTCTTGGTTTCATTGATCTGCTCTACAGTTTTTTTAGATTCTATGTTGTTTATTTCTGCTCTGATCTTTATTATTTCCCTTCTTCTGCTGGATTTGGGGTGTCTTTGCTGTTCTGCTTCTATTTCCTTTAGGTGTGCTGTTAGATTTTGTATTGGGGATTTTTCTTGTTTCTTGAGGTAGGCCTGGATTGCAATGTATTTTCCTCTCAGGACTGCCTTTGCTGCATCCCAAAGCGTTTGGATTGTTGTATTTTCATTTTCATTTGTTTCCATATATTTTTTAATTTTTTCTCTAATTGCCTGCTTGACCCATTCATTCTTTAGTAGGGTGTTCTTTAACCTCCATGCTTTTGGAGGTTTTCCAGACGTTTTCCTGTTGTTGATTTCAAGCTTCAGAGCATTGTGGTCTGAAAGTATGCATGGTATGATCTCACTTCTTGTATACTTATGAAAGGCTGTTTTGTGACCCAGTATGTGATCTATCTTGGAGAAGGTTCCATGTGCACTCGGGAAGAAAGTACATTCTGTTGCTTTGGGATGCAGAGTTCTAAATATATCTATCAAGTCCATCTGATCCAGTGTATCATTCAGGGCCCTTGTTTTTTTGTTGATCCTGTGTCTAGATGATCTGTCCAACGTTGTAAATGGAGTATTAAAGTCCCCTGCAATTGCCACATTCTTATCAATAAGGTTGCTTATGTTTTTGATTAATTGTTTTATATATTTGGGGGCTCCCGTATTCGGTGCATAGACATTTATAATTGTTAGCTCTTCCTGATGGATAGAACCTATAATGATTATATAATGCCCTTCTTCATCTCTTGTTACAGCCTTTAATTTGAGTCTAGTTTGTCTGATATAAGTATGGCTACTCCAGCTTTCTTTTGACTTCCAGTAGCATGATAGATAGTTCTCCATCCCCTCACTTTCAATCTGAAGGTGTCCTCAGGTCTAAAATGAGTCTCTTGTAGACAGCAAATAGATGGGTCTTGTTTTTTTTATCCATTCTGATACCCTGTGTCTTTTGGTTGGCGCATTTAGTCCATTTACATTCAGTGTTATTATTGAAAGATAAGGGTTTAGAGTTATTATGTTATCTATAGATTTCATGCTTGTGGTGGTGTCTCTGGTCCTTTGTGGTCCTTGCAACATTTCATTCACAGAGTCCCCCTTAGGATCTCTTGTAGGGCTCGTTTAGTGATGATGAATTCCTTCAGTTTTTGTTTGTTTGAGAAAACCTTTATTTCTCCTTCTATTTTGAATGACAGACTTGCTGGGTAAAGGATTCTTGGCTGCATTATTTTTCCTGTTCATCACATTGAAGATTTCCTGCCATTCCTTTCTGGCCTGCCAAGTTTCAGTAGATAGGTCTGCTACTACCCTTATGTGTCTACCTGTGTATATCAAGTCCCGTTTATCCCTCGCTGCTTTCAGAATTCTCTTTATCCTTGTATTTTGTGAGTTTCACTATGATATATTGTGCAGAAGATCGATTCAAGTTACGTCTGAAGGGAGTTCTCTGTGCCTCTTGGATTTCAATGCCTTTTTCCTTCCCCAGATCAGGGAAGTTCTCAGCTATGATTTCTTCAAGTATGTCTTCAGCACCTTTCCCTCTCTCTTCCTCCTCTGGAATCCCAATTATGCATATGTTATTACGTTTAATTGTGTCACTTAGTTCTCTAAGTCTCCCCTCATCCTCCTGGATTTTTTTTATCTCTCTTTTTCTCAGCTTCCTCTTTTTCCATAATTTTTATCTTCCAATTCACCTGTTCTCTCCTCTGCCTCTTCAATCCGAGCTGTGGTCGCCTCCATTTTATTTTGCACTTTATTTATAGCATTTTTAGCTCCTCCTGACTGTTCCTTAGTCCCTTGATCTCTGTAGCAATAGATTCTCTGCTGTCCTCTATACTGTTTTCAAGCCCAGCGATTAATTTTATGACTATTATTTTAAATTCCTTTTCTGCTGTATTGCTTAAATCGTTTTTGAGCAGTTCGTTAGCTGTCGCTATTTCCTGGGGTTTCTTTTGAGGAGAATTCCTCCGTTTCGTCATTTTGGATAGTCCCTGGGGTGGCGTGGAACTGCAGGGCACTTCCCCCGTGCTGTCTGGAGTAACTTGCGTTGGTGGGCGGGGCTGCAGTCAGAGCCGCTGTCTGTCCCCAGCCCACCGCTGGGGCCACAGTCAGACTGGTGTGTACCTTCTCTTCCCCTCTCCCAGGGGCAGGTCTCTCTGTGGAGTGGTGTGGCCCCTGTCTGGGCCACGTGCACACTGCCAGGCTGGTGGTGCTGCTTCGATGGGATCTGGCGTCTTAGCCGGGGTGGATCCTCAAGGTGCACAGGGGTGGGAGGGGCAGGCTCAGCTCGCTTTTCCTTCGGTGATCCGCTTCGGGAGGAGCCCTGCGGCACCGGGGGGGAGGCCGACCCGTCGGAGGGATGGATCCGCAGAAGCACAGCGTTGGGTGTTTGCGCGGTGCAAGCATGTTCCGTGACGGGAACTGGTTCCCTTTGGGATTTTGGCTGGGGGATGGGTGAGGGAGAAGGCGCTTCCCAGCGCCTTTGTTCCCCGCCAAGCTGCGCTCTGTCGTCCGGGGCTCAACGGCGCTCCTTCCCGTTGTCCTCCGGCCCTCCCGTTCTCCGAGCAGAGCTGTTAGCTTATAACCTTCCAGATGTTAAGTCTCTCTGGCTGACAGAACACAGTCCGTCCAGCCCCTCCGCTTTTGCCAGCCAGACTCGGGGGCTCTGCCTTGCCGGGCGGGCTGGCTGCCCCTCCACCGCCCCGGCTCCCTCCCGCCAGTCTGTGGAGCGTGCACCGCCCCTCCGCCCTTCCTACCTTCTTCCGTGGGCCTGTCGTCTGCGCTCGGCTCTGGAGAGTCCGTTCTGCTAGTCTTCTCGTGGTTATTGGGGTAAATTAGGCAGATGTGGGTGGAATCTGAGCGATCAGCAGGACGCGCGGAGCCCAGCGTTGGCCTTCACCGCCATCTTCCTCCCTCCCTGGAATGCAGGTTTCTGTTTGAGCCACATCTGGAGAAGGGAGGTAGAAAAAGTCTTTTTTCACTTTACGTTATTCATGATGATGTCGGTACTCACATCACCAGAAACTTCCGTGACGGTAACGTTTCAAATGTCCGACTCAGCCAATTCCCAAAGGATCTGAGGTGGTGTCCTTGCCCTTGCCCTGCCCTCCTCACTCCCCAGATGGGTCACTCTCAGGTCTGTTCCTGCCCTCGGCAGAGTACCCAGGGTCCCTCACCCGCAAGCACTGGGCGTTTGGGGCTGGAGAAGCAGACCTGAGAAGTGGGGGGGCAGGTGTCCCTGGGGCAGGCACGGACGGTCACAGGGTCAGGGGCCAGGAAGAAGTGATACGGCATCGGAGGGAGGAGCAGTTCTGGCAGCAAGAACAGGAAGTACAAAGGGCCTGAGGTGGGCGTGTGTGTCCTTTTTAGCAGGGGACAGACAGACCCCAACCTTGGGGAGCTGTCCCACATGTGGGAAATACGAGGGAGGCCACCAGGAGTAGGGCTGCAGGTAGCCGTGTGGAAGGGGAGGGGAGGGGACAGGGAGGGGAGGGGGAGGGGACAGCTGGGGAGGCGAGGCTGGGGCAGCGAGGCTGGGGCGGAGGTCCTGAGGTGGGACCTGGCTGGAGGTGCAGGCGGGTGAAGCCATCCATGGTTGTGGGAGGCCGAGGCCGAGCAGGCCAACCACGCGGGCCGCGAAGGGTTTGCTCGGCCCTCCCGGCCTGCAGCCCGAGCTCGTTCTGAGGCCAGGGGGCAGCCGGGCTGCCTCACCGCCTCGGCCTCATGGGCCCATCAGGCTTCGGGGCACAGGTGTCCCCTCGTTCCCGGGACCTGCGTCTGTCACTTGGCACCACTGAGACGCTTGTGTCCTCACTGGCCAGTGGTCGGTTGGGCTTGTACGAACCCGCAGCCAGCACAGGCCACTCCCCCGAGGGGCGGGCTCGGGGTGGGGCTTGGGGCGGGACCCACGCCGGGCGCCCCCGCGTCTCCGTGTCCGTCACCAGGAACGGCAGCGCCTCGCGTCGAGGGCCAGCGTCACCACTACCCGGTGCGTCTCCGCCTCTGCTCCTGCGTGTCCTGCGTGGGCGGTGGTGGTGGCAGGACCGTCGTGTCTTCCAGGTCGTGTACAAGGAAGCCGAGAAGACTCCGCGGCTGGCGCCGGGCCGCCTGGCCTTCCCCCCGCCCAGAGCAGCGGCCGGCGTGGCCTCCCCCGCGGAGACCAAGTGTGAGCAGCTGGGGGGGGGGGCGGGGGTGCTCCCTCGTTTGCCAGGGACACCTCCCGGCTTGCGTCCTCCCACCTGCGGGTCACTAGACTCGCCTGACCGGGGGGGGGGGGGGGGGGGGGGGGGGACACAGCCAGCACACCCGCTCACCTGGCCTTCCATCGTCACCTTACCACCTTTTGCCGTGAGTTTTATAATGGCTTTTTGGTTTTTTTAAGACTTTTTTAGAGCAGTTTAGGTGTATGGCAAAACTGAGGGGAAGGCACAGAGTTGCCACGCCCCTGCCCGCTCACACGTGGCCTCCCGCTACACAGACCCCGCCACGGGGGCACCTGGCGCGCTGACCCGCAACACGGGCTCCAGCGCCCTGGCCGGGTCCCCTTAAGCCTCTGTTTCCATAGAATCTTGCCTCCGTGGGTTAACGCCAAGTCCTCTTTTCCTTCCGTCTGAACTGAGTGGACGAGGCCAGCGGCTCCTGTCCCCTCCCTTTCCGTGTTCTAGATGAGATCGCCTCCGTGCCAGTCTCCTTACAGACCCTGAAGCCTGTTGCCGACAGAGCGAACCCGAAAATCGGCATCGGAGCGCTGGCCTTCAGCCCGGACAGCTACTTCCTGGCGACGAGAAGCGGTCAGTGGCCGCGCTCGCGGGCCGTGCCCCTCCCCGTTTCCTCCGGTGCCCGGGCATGAAGACCGGGTGAGCGAAACCCGGGTGACGGGCTTCTGGCACGTCGCGTCCTCCTGCCGGGACGCTGTGCCCACAGAAGCTCCCGGAGGCGCGGTGTCTCGGCGCCTCGGCCCGCTGCTTGCCGTCGGGTGAACAGCAGGGCCCGGGCGCCACCACAGCCACGGCCCGTTTCGTGCGGGAAGGGGGCTCACGTGTTTTGAGGGCTGTAAAAACCGCCAAACCCGCCCTTGTGGGCTCTAAGCCTGGGCGGGGGGACCGTCCGGCTCGTAGACACCGGAGCAGCCACGTCCACGGGGCTTGTGGCCTGCCCCCCAGCGTGCGTCGCAGGCAGGGCCACCGAAGCAGGGTGTCCGCGTCTTCTCTCCTCAGACAGTGTCCCGAACGCCGTCTGGATCTGGGACATTCAGAAGCTGAGGCTCTTCGTGGTGCTGGAGCAGCTGTCCCCCGTGCGCTCCTTCCAGTGGGACCCGCAGCAGCCCCGGCTGGCCATCTGCACGGGAGGCAGCAAGGTGTACCTGTGGTCGCCAGCAGGCTGCGTGTCCGTGCAGGTGCCTGGGGAAGGTGAGCGTGGTGGCGCTTGTGACCGGCCGTAGGCAGAACCCTAACAGATGAGCCCCTCCCAGCCGACCTGGGCACCGTGGCTCGTGTGGGCGACCGCCTCGGGTGTAGGGTCGGAGTCCCTCTGGGCACATCCGGGGAGACCTCAGGCTGGTCCCTGGCATCACACACCGGGTGGGGGCCCACCGCTCTGAGCTCTCACGGGACACACAGACGCCCACCCGAGCTGAGCTTTGGGGCTGCAGCTGGGTCTCTCCAGGCCTGTCCTTCGGCCACAGGATTTGGGGCCGCGCTCACCCTGGGATCCTGGCCTCACCCTTTCTCCCTCCGGCTGTCTTTCTCCAGGTGACTTTCAGGTGCTTTCTCTGTGCTGGCATTTAAACGGGGACTCACTGGCCCTCCTCAGTAAGGACCACTTCTGCCTGTGTTTCCTGGAAACTGAGGACAGGGGTGGCACGGCCTTTGGACGGCCAGGTGACCACACGTAGGACCTGCGAGTGCCCAGGCCCGGCCGAGATGAGAGAACACCGCGGCACGTGGCAGCTACGGGGAAGGTGCGGGGCTTCTGGGGGGCGGGGGGTGTTCCCCAACAGTGGCCCAGATGAAATGACCGGCTTTTATTTTTATATAGCATTCCTGTAAATATGTATGGTATGAAACTAATTTTTATTTAAAATAAACATTTGCTAACTCATGAGACGGCTGATGCTTGTTTTCGTGACAGGTTTAAGTCATAGGAAGGTTTTCTGGTTTGTGTCAGGTTTTGGGTTCACGGTCTTACAGAAAGTCACTGACCCCAGGCAGCAACGTCCCCCTCAGACAGACATCCTGCTCTGCTCTGGCACCCCTGCCTGTTCCTGGTCACTGAACCTTCTGGAGAGCGGGCTCGGTTTTCACGTGGGGTGCGTGCTGGAGCGCGGGGACAGGAGCTGCCGGCCCCAGGGCCGTCGGGTCAAGGCCGGCTCCGCACAGAGTCCCCCCGCCTCTACGTTCAGGTGCTTGTGATGAATGAAGCAGGGCTCCAAACCTGAACTCGTCTTCCTAAAAGCTAGACAGCTGGCCCGTCACTCTGGGTTTTTCTGTGAGCGAACTCAGGGGACCGTACTTCCCTAGCATCCTCCTGAACGTGCACAGCAAGGTGGCAGGTTTACAAAGCTTTAACGTACACACTTCAGAGGTGACTTTTCTTGGTTGTCGCCCCTACTTTGAATAACGATCTCAAAGAAAGAACGACACCCATTCGGTTGTAAACGTCTTTACTGTGAGACCAAAAGCAAAGGCTCAGGACCCAGGCAGGATGGAGGCGGTGGCCTCTCGATGTGGACAGGCTATGATCTGGATCACATCCACGCGGGTTAGAGCTACACCAGAGCTGTAAATGGGGAGGGCGCCCTGCACCAGCGCTTGGGGTTGATAACAAAGCTTCCAGTCAGGCCAGCAAGCCGACGATGTGTGGGTGCCACGGGCGGGGGGGCCACGGTTCCCACACGGACGTGCTCGGCGGGCCACCAAGCCCCAGGCACATTCAGGGCAACACCAATAAAGCCTCGCATTTGCGTGGGCACTGTGGTAACCAAGCCGGGCGTTAGCGGCTTCATGAGACTAATAATACGGTTCCTTTTTCAAAAGGGCATTCTCCAAAAGCAAACTGAGCAGTCCCCATCTTAAATACGAACGTGACCGTACAAACGTAAAGCACGTAGAACTGTCAAAGAACTACCTACCCAGGTGACTCAAATTAATGAATTGTCTAAAAATGATTTCCTGCCAGCTTTGGGGCCTGGGAAAGATGCCACAAATACGAACACGATATAACTTCAGAAAAAGTGTGACTTCAGGTCAAAGACGTATTTGCACAAAAGCAACTGTCCATCCGGGAGCCGACAAGGCAGACTGTCCCCTGTTTACTTCACCGGTCTGCTGGCTTGTTTTGCACTTAGCTTTAAAAAAATGGATTAGATTTCCAAATACAAAACTTGACACTAAGTATAAACTTACTTGCCACTCCAGGCACTGGGGTTTGGGGCCCTCCCTGGATGGAACCATCCACACGGGTGGAGTGCTAGCGGGGAGGCTCTGGTGGGGGCACATGTTTATTCACATGCTGGAGGGCTGGGCAGGACCACGAGAAGCCGAATGGAGACACTCTGGGAGAAACACGGAAACAAGTTCTAGAAGATAGAACACCAGCCACGAGCGGGACCGCTGGATTCACCTTGCTTTTTTGTCTGTGACTCCTATTACCAGACTTCCAAAACCCAGGGATAGCAGGGAATGCGTTCGACTATTCTAATCACACTCAGATCCCTAGAGGTTAACAGCCCCGACTCTGCCGGTGCAGCGGAGCTGGCCCGGGTCTGAGGCCCCGCGTCCCCAAGTCTACCTGTGGGCGCCATCTAGAAGCCTATTTTGCCTCTGGTCATGGAATAGCCCAGTTTAGCCTCGTTGTTAATGAAGGACATGAGTCCCACGTAGGTCTCGATGAGGAGGGGACGATCCAAGACCAGCACGCCACTGGCTTGTCCTGGCAAAGGATTCTCTTTCTGGGCTTTCTTGACAGCTTGGATTAGCAGAGCTTTGAAACCTTCCAGCTGTAAAGACAGAAATCATGTTGCCGGTCAGTGGTCTACACGTGGAACGGACCACCCCTTCCTGTGCCAGCCCCGTCCCTGCCCTCGGAGGACGTGCCTTTCCAGCCACACCGTGGCAGCCCCCCCCCCCTCGGCTCCTCGATGCGCCTCTCTGGAAACGTCAGATCCTAGCTCTGTGCTCACTGGGACAGACGACAGGCCTCACAGAGCACTTGTGTCGTCAGGGACTTACTCAATCCTCACCACCACCCGCCAGACTAGTGAGCAGGCCAAGTGCGCGACTGGCGAGGGAGGCCCGACTCCCCTCACCGGTGGCCCCAGGGCCTCCTCTGCTGGCGAGCACGCAGCCTGCTGGCCCAGCACAGACTGCCCAGAGCCCTTCCGGGCCCTTCTCCAAGGTGACCATGGCCACAAGGGGCGATGTCATACAGCTACCCTGACCAAGAGCCACTAGCCACATGGGGCTATTTAAACGTTAAGTTAGCTAAAATTTCTAAAACTTAAAAGTTTGTTTTCTCAGTTTTACTAGGACACAGAACAGTCAGGGTGCTCAACAGCCACACAGGCCTAGAGTGTCGCCATCACGGCTGGACAGCGCTGCCCTCACGGTCTTACTTGGCACAGAGACGCTGTCTTCTCATCCGCACCAGCCATGGGGTGCTCTATGAACGTGGCATAGGGCATGTTGGTGGACCAGGGGTTCCATCTGTTTATGAAGGAAGGGCGGCTCTGTTTGTCCCACTGAATGCGGATCCCAAAACCTTCTCGCCTACAAAAGAAAGAAGCTTTCACGTCACCCAGCAGGCCACAGCGCTCCCTGGCAGCCCAGCAGGTACGGGGTGTGACGTTAGGGGGCTGCTCTGGGACCGCGGACAGGACCTGTGTCACTCAGAGCCGGGGGTCTCCAGTCACCCGCACCGAGCACTTTGAATACTACAAACCGACGCCGTCGTTTTGGTTTGGGCCCAACACCCTTTATGCTATTAGTGCAGTTCAACAGCAACGGGAAGGCGCTGCAGGCAGGCTAACCACGAGAACAACATGTCTGTAGCCTCAGGCCCTTTGTCCAGGAGGCCCCACGGCCGGTTAGCGGTCTTGACTTGGGTACAGCCCCGATCACATCCCTGCTGCAAAGCTCTACCTCGTATTAAAGTCCAGGCTTCTTGTATTTCAAGATCCGCCCTTCTGAAAGCAGGTCAGTAACTATCTTCTGCCTTTAGTAACATCAGTAAATAAAAGTGATGCTTTTTTTTTTCTG
This sequence comes from Leopardus geoffroyi, assembly GCF_018350155.1. Classification (NCBI taxonomy): domain Eukaryota; kingdom Metazoa; phylum Chordata; class Mammalia; order Carnivora; family Felidae; genus Leopardus; species Leopardus geoffroyi. Next base: position 2,072,961 of record NC_059328.1, on the reverse strand, counting down.
TTAAAATTTAACCGGAGCAGAGCTTGATGTGACAGAGGTGACACACACCGAATGTGGCTCTCATCTTAAGAACACCACGTCAGCTCTGCTTCAACAGACCTCAAGCTCATCTTACTACCAGCCTGATAGCTGTCTTCTGTGCCAGAATTCCTTTTAATGCACCTACTGCCCCCTTGCTTCTATTCTAAGAAACTATCGATTTGAAGCAGACGCTTTTATGTTGGCGCAGAATGGCAGACTCAGGACAACCAGGGGGCCGATTTGGGACGGACCTGCTACCGGGCCCTGGTACTAAGGCTCTGTGTCCCACAGTCTTACTTGTTGAGCGATTTGGGGGGAAACTGGAACTCTCCGCAGGAGATGGTGTCCACCGCGTTTAAGGCGACCCTGACCACCTGCTGGCACTGAAGGCTGATGAAGTCGTACTTGCAGATGAGCAGTGCCTGGTCTGTGATGAGCACCAGCCGCTCCTTCTCGTTGTTCCAGTGGTCAACCCTGCCCGCAGACGACACGAGTCACCGGGCGCCGCCCCGCTCACAGGCCACCCGGCCGGTCCCCACGCCCCGCGCGCCCCGCTCACTCGGTCAGCAGCCACACGCCCTGAATGTCGCCGTCCTCCACCGGCCGCACCACCACGCCGATCTCCTCCACCGCCTGCTCGATGGTGCCGGGCTGCGCGGGCAGAGGGCGGGGGGTGTCACTCTCCGCCCCGCTCCCCTCCCGTCCCAGCACCCGCCTCCCGGGCCGCCCCGGCCCCACGCCCGCCTCACCCGGAAGACGAAATACTCCTTGACACGGGCGCGGCGCGTGGGGTCGTGGATGCTGAGCGGCCACAGCGTCTGGCGCAGCGGAGTGCCCGCCCCCGGCCGCCCCCCGCCCGCGCCGCCCGCCCCGACCTCCTCGCCGGCCGCCAGCAGCGCCGTGGGGCTCGTGCCGGCCGAGTCCACCGAGTCCCGCAGCTGCAGCATGGCCGCGCCCGCCGCCGCCCCAGACCCCGACCCCGGACCCAGACCCGACGAGGCCGCCGTCTCGGTTGCCGCAGCTCCCGCCCCGAGGGCCGGTGCGATTGGCTTGGCCTCTCCAGCCCCGCCCGAGGCTCCGCCCCCTACCCGCGCCCGCCGGCCCTGGCGATTGGCTCTTCCCCAGCCGTCTTCCGCGATTGGCCCTACGCGCCGCCCGTTCACAATCGCTCCCGCCCCTCCCAAGCCGGAAGCGCACGCCGCGCGCACGCCCATTTCCTCTGTACGCGACGCGAGGGGAGGGGCGGGGCCGAGGCTGGTTGCCAGGGAGACGCAGAGGGTGCGTCAGGAGTTGAGTGTGCCCGATCCCAGTAAAGGGGGCGACCAGCCCCTCGTCACCGCCCCAACCTGGACGCGCCCGTAGTCCCTGGTCTCCGCCCCCGCGGCCACCGCCCCTCCCCCTACCGGACGCGCCCCACCCCCTCGATCACCGTCTCACCTCACCGTCCCCCGGACGCGACCCCGGCCCTTGGTCACTGCCAGCCACCCCCGGGACGCGTCCCCCGCCCGCCGTCACCGCCCCTGGCCCGTTCCCCCTCCGCGATCTCCATATTCCCCCGCCCCGACGTGTCCCCCTCCGCGGTCTCCACCCCCAGACCCGTCTCCCCTGCCCCCCCAACACCCGCGGTCACCGCCCCCCCCCACCGGGTCACTGCCCCTTCTCCCCATCGGACGCGCCCCACCTCCTCCATCACCATCTCACGTCACCTCCCCTCTCCCCGCATGCGTCCCCCGCGCCCCGAGACGTCTCCGCACCCCCCCACCCCTCCACACCCGACCCGTGTCCCTGCCCGCCCCCCGCGGTCACCGCCCCTCCCCCTGGGACGCCCCCCAACCCTCCCTCGCGGTCCCCGTCTCACCGTCCCAGGACGCGCCCCGATGCCTGGAAGGGCCGCGGGCTCTAGAGGCCCTGTCCAAAAAGGCCGAAGTGGCGTAGGCTTCCTGGAGGAGCTGCGGACTCCGCTTCTGTCCTGAGCACAGCTCGCCGCCCGAGATGGAGCGGCTGGGCGGTACGCCCAGCGCTGTGACCAGCCTAGAGTCCTCACTGAGCCTAGGAAGCTGCCCTCCTCTGATCCCTGTTTCACAGAAAAGGACACTGAGGCACACAGCCGGGTCACTTACCACAGCCACACGTCAAAGATCCATTCCTGGTCCCAGCTCTTGTCCCCTGGACACTAGAGCCACATCTGTTCCTCCTGTGGGTGACCTCTTTGCCCAGGGCTGGTGCCACCCTAGGCATCTGCCCTCCCTGTCAGGGGCCCCAGTTTCCGTCTTTGCCCCCACTGGGCCCCAGGACTTCCTCACCACCCTCTTTGCACCCAAGGGCTGTGCATCCGTGACAGTTTGCAGCCCCTTCCAAATCCTCCCCCAGTCGGTCACTTGGGACTTCGCTGCTTCTACTCAGGCCACCCTCTTACTTCCCCACTCCCCCAACCCCAAAAGCCTTGCCTCACCCCTACTGGGTCCATCCTGCCACACTGGGTCTAAGACCACCCTCCCTAGGAGACGTTGCCATTCACCATGACTCGATTACTGTTTTGTTCTTCGCTTTTTCCTCTGTGTGCGTGCCTTATTAGTTAGGAAAGTTCAGTGGAACCAGCCCTTTGCATATGGTTGCACCTTGGGGTTTACAGCCAGTTTCACAGTTCTTCAAATTTCACCAGAGCCCAGGGCTGGCCGCACGCCACAGGTGCAAGAGCAGGTTCGGAGAGTTCTGGGGACATCCCCTAGGCTAGCACAGCTCTGCCCACGAGCTAAGCCCCTCCGGGGGCCGTGCAGACTCAGATGCCCTCTCGGTTTGTACGAGATTCACAATTCAAGGATGGCTCAACCTCCTGTCTCCCAGGACCTCCCTCCAGGGAGGGCGCTGCAGCCCTGCACACAGCGGGCCCTCAGCACCACCGGCTGCTGCCCTTGAATGTCAGCATCGCCAAGCTGGCACCAGATTCCACGGGTACTGTTACTGGCGGGAGAGCCTGCCTCTTGGGAACCGGAGGGCTCGGTGCTTGGATTCCCGGCAAAAGATATACGTGAGGACTCTGCCTCGAGTACAGACAGCCAGAGGGAAGGTAGCGAGCACGAAGCGGTTTGTTCAGGACGGTGCACTCTCAGGCTGGGGGAGGGGGCGGGCCCAGGGGGGCCACCGTACCAGGTGCAGGGCTGTCTTTCATGGCTCACAGCCAGGGTGGTCTCCCACTGAGGTGGTTTCTTGTCGGTTGGGAAGGGGAGTTTGGGGCCCTACTAGGTCCTGGCTGGAACCATCAAGGCCCGTCCTCCCCCCTGAGGCGTGAGTGGGAGCGGGGAGAGGTCCAGACGGCAATGTCAATATATCGTGATGAAACTAAGGGCTAGGCGAGGCTGGGAAGCAGGGCGCACGTTCATCACCTGTTCCTCTTGGCTGGCTAGCCCCCCTCCCCCCGCCCCAGAGGTTGGAAACCACAAAATCACTCCTACTGCCACCTTGCCCCCAGCTCCTCTCTAGCTGACTTCCGACTCTCAATACCGGCATAGTTTTGGTACTTGGCTCCCTGCAAAAAAACACAGAGATCTCAAAGAGTGTTAAGTGAGTGTGCAAATGTGGGCGGCAGAGTGCTTCTATCCCCTCTGGCCTGCTGAGGTGGGGTGGGACAGACGCTGCTGCCTTCTGTTGACCCCAGGGCCGGTGACGCCCTCTTTGGGCCCTGTCCCGCGGGGGTGGGGGGAGCCCCTCTTCTCTGGCAACCACAGCCGGGGCTGAGTGTGCTCTGCCCTGTCCCTGTGGGGTGGGCCCCTGGGGGGCCTGCTGACCCCTCTCTTGGGTCTCCTGTCACCACCCAGGGGAGTTGGAGCAGAGCGGGGACCCATCAAGGATGGCAGCTGGCGTGTGGGCCTGGGAGCCCTGCTGTCTGGGCCTGGACCCTGCCTCCTCTACGTCTGGCCACGAGGGCCAGCTCCCTTCAACCCTCTGTGCCCCCGTTTGCTTTCATACTGACTCTGGGAGACAATAGTTCCTACTTCCAATGGCCACAGGGGGGACCAAATGAGACCGTGCCCGTGACGTGGCTGGCACTCTGCCGGGCCCGTGTCAAGAGCCGTGTCTGTGTCAGCGGCTACTCTTTTTTTTTTTTTTTTTTTTAATTTTTTTTTTTAATTAACGTTTATTTCTTCTTGAGACAGAGAGAGACAGAGCATGAACGGGGGAGACACAGAATCCGAAACAGGCTCCAGGCTCTGGGCTGTCAGCACAGAGCCCGAAGCGGGGCTCGAGCCCACAGACTGTGAGATCATGACCTGAGCCGAAGTCGGACGCCCAACCGACTGAGCCACCCAGGCGCCCCGGCGGTTACTCTCTTTTACGCTGGTCCTGAGTGCCGCTGTATCGCAGATATTGCCTCTGCTCCCAACACTCATGCATGGGGGGCAGGGATACCCCTTTTCCCGAGGAGCAAACAGCCCAGAGAGGTTGTCCCGTCCACGAAGCTAGGATGCCCTGAGGTTCAGAGCCTGTGCTCCTGCACCCGAGGCCCCTGTGGTGCTCCGTTGGGCACCGATGCCTCCAAGTGGCTGAAGCCGGGCCTGGAAAGCTGCAGGAGAGCTGAGGTTAGGGGAGGGCACCACGCTCTGCTGGGCTGGGGCTGGCAGGCGAGGTGGGAGCGCAGGGTGATAAGCTAGAGGCTCCCCAAGCCGTCTCGCAAAGCTAGGAGGGCGCAAGCTGGGAGGACGACGGATGGCCCAGTGCTCCTGACGGAGCCGGAGCGGGACGCTGACAGGTGGAGTCCCCGAGAAAGAGGGGCGCGGAGCGGAGAGGGCTGTGATTGACGGCGAACTGTCGGAGTGCCCCGGGCGGCCCCACCCACCGGTAACGAAGGAAAATCTTAAATAGTCATTAGTCCAGACTTCTAATAATTGAGAACATACCCAAAACTCCTAGGAGAAGACTTGCATTGTTCCTCTGCTTCTGGAAGCCGGAAGTGTCATCATGCCTGAGGTGCAAGCTCCCGGGGATGACGGAAACCAGTAACTGGGTCGCCTGCCTCTGGGTCAGGATACAGACCCTGCCGGGGAAGGTCCCCGCCCGCCTCTCCATCACGGCCTCTGCAGGACTGCCGGTCAAGGGCAAAGCCAAATCTTAAACGTCCTCTCCACAAACGTCAGTGAAAAGCCTCAGCCGTGGGAGGCGGCCCTAACCTGTTCCACCTGCCGGAGACACGGTGGGTTTCCACTGTTACACTGTTGTGAGGCTGGAGTGTCCGTGCCCATCTGCGTGTTTACGGACGTGTACAGATGAGTGTTCCCTGTGTGCGACGTCTGTCTCCCCCCGAGGGGACTGTGGAAAGTAATGTGTAAAAGGGCTCTGTTCAATCGCCTTACAGAAAAATACGCTTTCGTATCAATGATGTACCTAGGAAAAATCGAAAATTGTCTTTCGTCTGGTGAAAGGACAAAGGTTTCTTGGGTGATTGGTCTCTCTTGATGGAATTATGAAAGGTTTTCCTTTACCTTTTAGGTCATCTACCTAGAAGACAAAGATTCTGTGTTTTATTAAAATACTTGCCTGCGTCCGCTGTTTTTATCAGGTGTTTGATTACTTCCGGAAATGGAGTCTTCTCTATTAAAAGAACTAAGGGTTTATTTTAATAACTGTGTAACTTTCCGTGTTGCCTTTGAAGCCTTTCGTTGTCATTTTATGTTTTGTAATTTCTTACCGTTTATTTATTTATTTTTTTATTTTTTTTTTCAACGTTTTTATTTATTTTTGGGACAGAGAGAGACAGAGCATGAACGGGGGAGGGGCAGAGAGAGAGGGAGACACAGAATCGGAAACAGGCTCCAGGCTCTGAGCCATCAGCCCAGAGCCCGACGCGGGGCTCGAACTCACGGACCGCGAGATCGTGACCTGGCTGAAGTCGGACGCTTAACCGACTGCGCCACCCAGGCGCCCCTCTTACCGTTTATTTTTCAGAGAGAGAGAGAGCGCGTGAGTGGGAGAGGGCCAGAAAGAGGGAGACAGAGCATCTGAAGCAGACGTGGGGCTTGAACTCACGGACCCTGAGATCCTAACCAGAGGTGACATCAAAAGTTACTGCTCAACCACCGGTCCAGCCACCCAGGGCCCCTTTCATTGTCATTTTCATTAAATGGAGAGCTGATCCCAAAAGTCAAATTCTGGGTGAAGCCTCGTTGGCCTTGAACTATCTTTGGGATTTTGCGGAGGTCCCTGAAACATCTCAAAGGACGGGTTCTCTCTCCTGGCAGAGAGAGATTATGCTAATGAGGCTTATTGGACACGTGAACTCCCGTGGGAAGTGGGGTCAAGAGAGCAGGGACATTAGATTTGTGTTAGGGCAGATTTATATACAAAATTCCTGAAAATCTGATGTCTCCCGGTAAGAAGGCATCAGCCATAATTTTAAGGCGTATGTCACGGGGGGGGGGGGGGGGGGGAAGGCGCCTGGGTGGCTCAGTTAGTTAAGCGTCTGACTTCGGCTCAGGCCATGGTCTCACAGTTCATGGGTTCGGGCCCCGCATGGAGCTCTGTGCTCAGTTCAGAGCCTGCTTGGGATTCTCTGTCCCGCCCCCCACCCCTGCCCTTCCCCAGCGTGCTCGCTCTCTCTCTCTCTCTCTCTCTCAAAAATAAACATTAAAGAAAAAAAAAACGGTACGTGTCACGGGAACGTCCAACTTTCCTCCTCGGTGCGTCACAAGGCCCCCTCAGCACATGTGTAGATGTGGCGATTTGTGTTTCGTGTTTTCTCGTGCGCAGACGCGTGTGGCTTTACTCGAACACTTGGCAAACCTACTTCCTCTTCAAGGAGATTCATGGAAAAGACTCGGGCGAGTGCAGGCTTGTGAGAACTAAAGTCCATTTGCCTTCACACGGGAGGGGCAGCAGCGGACCGGGGGCTACCTGCCAGCCCCCCGCCATGTCAAGGGGTAGCAGTCCTGTCCCTGTCCTCCTCCCCCCATTACGTTGGTGATGTGGCGTTTGCATGTGAAGGCTTGTCCCTGCAGCAGGACACTCTGGGGACCTTGCTGGAGCACCTGTGTGTGTGTGTGTGGGGGGGGAGGTGGAGCCCAGGCACCCCCCCCCCCCGTAAGGTTTTGGGGAGGTGTGTGGTCATGTAAGATGCACACCTTTCCAGAATGTGTGATGGATCAGATGCCAGCCTATCCAACCCCTGGGGACAGGAAACAGGTGCGAGCCTGTAGGGATTTGGGGGCTTGGGAGGACTTTTATCCCCACCCGGCACGGTGCTTCTGTCCCTTCGGTCACCTGGGGAAGAAGGGGCATGGGGGGCCAGAGACGGAGCAGGGAGCAGCCTCTGAGAGCACGAGAGAAGCAGGTGAAAGGTCTGGGGTCTCCCAAGCAGGGAGGCCCTTCCAGTAGGGCGTGTCTGTGTCACCGGGAGGTACCAGTTGGGGGCTGTGGCAGAGACAAGGACTGTCCCCAGGATTCTGGTCCCAGCTCTGGAAGGGGCCCCCCGAGAGCGGCAGCCCTGAGCAGTGCGCCCCGAGCTCCTCCAGTGGAGCGCTCCACGGAGGCACAGCCGATGGCGGCGAGACCTTCCCCGCCCGCCACGCGTGGGTGAGGACGTCGCCCACCCGCGCACCTCGGCCGGGCGCAAACCCCCACGCTCAGCAAGGGGCGTGCCTGTGTGCCGCAGAGCAGCGCCCCGTCCTCCAGCCCGCCGTCTCCGGAGATGCGGGTGCCACTCGAGCCCGCGGGCGCCGATCCTCACGTGCCCCGCCCCCCCTCCGTGCCAGCCCGTGGGGAGGAAATGAGACAGATGATGGATTCCGCCGACGCCCGCTGACGCCCGCTGTACCGACGGGTCTGTTCGAGGCAATCCGTCTACAAGGACTGTCGTTACCATTCAGCCCAACAGTGACACCGTGTGGATGGCAACAGGGACCAACCACAGCCGCCTCTGGGCGGAACTCGGCGGTCTGGCTGGTGACCACTCGTGGGTTCTGGCCGTTAACCCTTTGTGCTGGCGGGCTGTTGGAAAGGGAGGGGCCTTCGGGCTCGGAAGCCGAGGGGTGACGATCGTGAATGAGCCTCTGTGGGGTCAGGATGTGTGGAAGGACGTTCGGGTTGAGCCGCGAGAGCTTCAGGTGGTCCGCCAGCGTCTTCCGCATCCTGGCTCGGGAGGCACTGGGCCCCCTGCCCCCCCCCCCCGCAATCAGGAAGCTGACGCCCCAGCCCGAGGATGAGCCCTAGCAGGTGACCCCCAGTAGACCCAGCAGAGGGCGCGCCCAGAAAGAATGGCCACGACCGTGCCCAGGCAAGGTGGCGTAATGCCAAGGAGGCCAAGGAGCCTGGGGCCGTCCTCCGGAACCCCCGGCTAGTAAGGGACCGGCACGTTATAGACAGACCGGTGCCACCCTGTGAGTGAGGCTCCCCACAAGCCCCGGTTCGTGCGGAGGCTGCATCTGGCCCAACCCAGGCCTCCTGTCACCACGCAAACCAGGCTGCCACCATCAGGGCCGCTGAGTACCACGGATGCATACCCTTGTCGAACAGACGGTGACTGGGGGTCACATTTCAAAGGCCACGATGTGGAGCCCCCGCCCCCCTCACCGGCAAGGTCGTAGGAAGGAAACATAGGATATGGAACCCGCAGATTAATTCCCGACAGGTAATCACCTTGCCAGTGCGCTGAGTTACTGTCGGGTTCTTACACATTTCGGGGCCTGTTGTGCCCCACGGGCCAGCCTGGGGACCCCCGCAGAGGCACCCAACACCGGCCGGCCCCGTGGGGAACTGGTGGGAAGCAGCCCTGCCCCCCCCCCCCAACACGTACGTGTGTGCAGCACCTCCCTCACCCGGAGACCAGCTGTGCTCGTTCTGTTCCCACGGGTCGGGTCGTCGGGAGCCGTGTCTGCCCTCTACGGGCCGGGAGGCGCCACAGCGCGCAGTGGCCCTCGCCAGAGCCGCCCACAAGCCGTGAGGGACAGCCAACAAAGCGAGTCCTCGCCGAGCACTGCAGGGTCCCTGACGGGAGAGCCGCGCTCCGGAACAGGATATAGGATGGCCTTGGACTCGCCTCCTGCCTCTCGAGGAGTCGTGTGTTCAGACCCGAGGAGTCTGCTATGGCATCGTCTTTATTAAGTCACACTGAGGACACAGGGCAGCGCCCTGAACCGTCTGACCCCCAGCCCAGGGCGTCTCATAAACCAGTGGGTCCGATCATGGGGCTCTTGGTGGAAAAAACCGTCACTTATTTTGGGAATTCCCGTCCCGATGTGTGTTTTCTCCTGCATGTGGGCGCACTTTTGCTGTGGCCTCTGCCCCCAGTGGAGCCAGAAAGCCACCGAACGAGCCCCCTCCAGGCTAGTGCCGCCCCTTGCTGATCATGCAGGGCCCGCTGCGGAGGAGGGGGCCTGTGAGACTGAGAGCCGGTCACGGGTCACCGGGGGCCTGGCATGGGAGGAGGTCACGGAGAGGACGTGACCGCCGGTGGACCCTGGAGCCGGCCCCTCACCCCCGCCCGGATGTGGGCTGTGACCCCTCATTCCCACAGCGGGAGCCCCGCGGAGGCCTCTGTCGTGAGATTCTGGCGGGTGGGCGCGGGGATCCCCTCGGCCTGCGACACCCAAGACCAGCCTCGTAAGTAGCTTATCACACCTGCTGCCCACCAATCACCAGCCGGGAGCGTCTGCCTCTTTCTTTGGGGTCCCCTGCCCTCTGCGTACGGGGGCCAGGTAGCCACCCAACAGAGGGAGGTACGAAGAGCCAGAGCCCGGAGGGAGCGCGTCGGTGTAGGGAGAGAAAGAGCTGGGCGTCCGGGCGCTGTGGCCCACGGGTGGGTGCTGCCAGCGAGATGCCACAGGCAGGACGCTCTGCGTGGTGGCCAGCCCCAGTCTCTGTCTTGGGACCGGTTGCTGCGGTGTTGGCATGAAAGACTGGGCAGGCAGGGGCCCGGGACCCGTCAGATGGGTGGGTCCTGAGGTCCCCAGGATGGCGGCAGCAATGGACGGGAGGAGGAGGAGGATGCTGGCCCGGTGCCCGAGCCTCGGGTGGGTGTGGGGGGCACTCAGTAGGCCCGTAAATTGTGGAAATGACGAGAGATGACGTGTGCGTGTCGTGGTAGGTGACAAATAGCACCGGCTGGTGCACCAGCTCCCAGGCTGCCACACGGAAGTCCCTCCTCCCCGACTCCGGGGCCCGAACACCAGGGACTTGTCCCCGGTGCTGGAGGCCAGAGGCCCGAGGCCGGCATGTCTGCAGGGCTCCGCTCCCTCTGAAGCCTGTAGGGAAACCGCCCTGGCCTCTCCAGCGTCTGGCGGTGGCTGGCAGTCCTCGGTGTCCCTCCGCCTGGGACCTCATGCCCACAACCTTTGCGTCTGTTGTCACATGGCCGTGTCCCCCGTGTCCTGTGTGTCTCGTTGGACGAGAACTCACCCCATGCCCTCATCTGGACCTGCTGTATCTGCAGAGACCCTATCTCCAAACGAGGCCGCACTCGCGGGAGCGGGGTCAGGACTCGAACATATCTGTTCGGGGGACGCAGTTCTGCCGGGGCACGTGGGCAGTACGTGTGCACACGGCGACCAGGCCCCGACAGAAACGCTCTCTCCACACACGTGCGCACGCTGGCCATCGGGCAGGGGAAGGCGGCTCCCGGCCGGGTCCCCCTGGGCGTGCGAGACTTCTTTCCAGGGACTTTGACAGGCTGCTCCCCTCCCGTCAGCAGGTGGCAGAGTGGCCACACGGGGCCTTCGAACCGGGGCGCCTCGCACAGTGCTCGGCGTGACATGAAACCAGTTTGCCTTCTCTTCCCGCGGAGGACAGGGGAGTGTGGATGCTTACCTTATCCTCCCGACGTTGTGGTTTAGGGTTTTACGAAATCCGCCTCTGATGGAAGCGGCGGTCAGGGGCACGAGGGGCCAGGCACGTCCCGCATGGGAGCCCCGAGGGTGGGAGCTCAGAGCCGGACTGTTGGAGGCTAGTGCGTAGCCCAGAGAATATTCCCGGCTGCAGGGGCCGTGGGCCGAGCTCGTCTTCCAGAGACAGTGAACTCTGGGCGAGACCGCTCCCTCCCCAAAGGGACCAGAGCTGCATCCGAGGCTGCGTAGCGCTGGGGGGGCTGTTGTGGCCCCTAGGGATCTGCCTGAGAGCTATCAGATGTTATGTCACAGAGACGGCCCTTAATCTTTGACTGGGGCGGGTCACGGCGGAAGTAGGGGCGACGTGGACAGAGAAACACCCTTCCCAGAGGATGGGGGGCTAGGGACCAAGAGGGCAGGCTTCCAAATGTGGCTTTTTAAAAATAATTGTTTATTTATTTTGAGAGAGAGAGAGAGGGAGGGAGAGGGAAAGAGAGAGAGCGAGAGAGAGAGAGAGGGAGAGAGAGAAATCAGGGAAGGGGCAGAGAGAGAGAGAAAGAGAGAGAGAGAGAGAGAGAGAGAGAGAGAGAGAGAGAATCCCAAGCAGGCTCCACACTGTCAGTGCAGAGCCTGATGTCAGTGCGGATCCTGACTCAGGGTTCGAACTCACGAACCGTGAGATCACGACCTGGGCGGAAATCAAGAGTCACACGCCTAACTGACTGAGCCACCCAGGCGTCCCAAAACATGATGGCTTTAAGGCAAGCAGGATTTGGAGAATTGGAAAGGGAGTGTTCTCCTGCAGTTTCTAAAAGCTGACTTGTTTTCATGGTGACTTTGTCACACATTCTGAATGTCTCGACCAGAATGGGGGTTTTTCTCTGTCTCCACCAAGCCGCCCGCCTTGCTGGGTCCGGGTGCCCCGAGGTCTCTCTCCACACCTGGCAGGAGCTGCAGCCACGGGATCCATGAGAAGGTCAAGCTTTGATGTGCTTCCCTTGGGCGAGATGCAGCCAGGAGGGTGCTGGGGACAGCAGGCTAGGTTGGGGGCCAGGAGATCTTGGAATGCACACTGTCAAGGACTGGAGCGTCAGCCCCGGTTCTGGCCGGCACAGCTGGCGAGGGGGACGCACACTGCCTTGTTTCTAAGAAACGCAAGGGCCACCCCGCAGAAAGCGTGTCCAGCAACAAACTCCGCATCTCCCACACTTGGCTTCCCCAGGGAGCCTCTGCTCGCTCAGTGCCCTCGCTCAGAGCTGCTGCGATGTCTGGCGGGACAGGCCCTCCGCGAGCCCCCAGGATGGCCAGCTCCCCTCTCGGCCAGGAGCCCCAGGGGAAGGTGCTGGTCGGCCTCACCATGGCTGCTGGCTTCCTGGGCTGCCAGAAGAAATCCGCAGGCTGGGTGGCTAAACCAGCAGCCCATTCTTCTCTCCTCCTTCTTTGGAGGCCGGAAATCTGAAATCCCTCTGGCACTGAGGGACACCTGTCCAGGCCTCTCTGCTTCCTCGCTTTCAGGGCTCGGTGGCCGCCTCTGGCCTTCCTTCACCTGCAGGCACACGGCCGGACCTCTGCCTCCCTGAGGCCTTATGGCCTTCTCCTTGTCTGTCTGTGTGTCCCAACTCTCCCTCCGTTCTCCATAAGGACACCTGTCCGTGGGTTTAGGGCCGCCGTAAATCCAGGGTGATTTCATCCTGACATCTTTAATCACATCGGCAAAGACCCTCTCCCCAGATTCAGTTACATGTGCAGGTACTGGGGCATAGGACGTGGCTGTGTCTTTTTGGAGACACAGTTCAGCCCACGGTACCGCTGTCCCCCGACACCTGGTGCTTTGCGTGAATGGGCAGGTTTTTGCTCTCGGTGTGGCAGGTGACCTCAAACACCCCGGTGACCCCTTTCCGGATGCTGCGTGCCACCCCGGGGGTGGGAGAAGAGAGCGGCTGTGGTGCGGTGTGGGCCAGGCCTGTCCGTTCACCAAGCGGTAGGATCCAAGGCTCGGCGGGCACCAACTCCAGAGGCGCCTCTCTGTTGCTTCTGGTTCACGCGCAAGGACGGAAGAACAGAAGGACGGTGTCCAGGGCCACGCACAAGGCACAGGGCCGGTCCGGGGGAACGAAGCTGGCCGGCACCTGCCCCAGAGTCTCCGTCCTACCCGCCACGCTTGAGTGGATTGCTTCTTTGGTTCTGTTTCTCTTTCGGGGCACATGAGGAGGTTTAGAAATGAACTTCAGAGCTGGCTACCCAAAGACTTCCCGCAGACGTGGCAAAAATATTTGGCGTGGGGTTCCAGTTGCCATAGTTTGTGTATCTACAGGACTCCCCCGTCTCTGGCTCCAACCAGCTGTGGTGCTGATTTCCCGCGTCCCCTCCCAGCGCCGAGCATGCCCTCTGCCTCCGGGCTGGGCAGAGGGGACAGGTGGGGGTGCGGGGGTCTCCAAAGACAGTGAAATCACCCAGCTATGGACGGAACTGTGCCCCTCCCAAATTCACAAGTCGAAGCCCTAAATCCCAGTGTGCCTGTATTGGAACAGGGCCTTTCAGGAGGTAGTTAAGGTAAATGAGGTCATAAGGGTGGGGCCCTACAGGGCTGGTGCCTTCTAAGAAGAGGAAGAGACAACAGAGCCTTCTCTCCTGGCTGCCCCCTCTCTGCCGAGTGAGAACTTCGAGAGAGAGCGGGCAGCCGTCCGCAAGCCAGGAGGGTGCTCTCCTGGCACCAGTGGCCGGCACCTTGATCTTGGACTTCCCGTCTCCAGAACGGGGCGGCGGGGGTGCGGTGGGGGATGTCCGTTGTTCACCCTGCTGGGTCTGCGGTGCTCTGTTCCGGCAGCTGGATAGACTGGGACACCCCCGTGGGGCAGTCAGATTTGCGGGACCTCCACCTACCCCATGTGCTTTAGAGCTATTCTTAGGTTCACAGCCGCAGAGTAGGGCGTTTACCAAAGGTCCCCAGAGCCAGACCCTGCGTTCCGTTCTCAGACCTGCAGTTTACAAGCTGGGCGACTTGGGGGTGCTGCTCCCCACTCTGACCTCGGTTTCCCCATCTGCCGTCTCGGCCCGATGACTCTAACCCTCCAGGTGGTGTGGAGGGCTCAGATCCTCGGCGGGGGGCGGGGGGCACTGCCACATATCCACTGCTCCTGGACAGCTGGGGGTCCCTGTCTCCCAAGCCCCTCCCAGCCAGGAGTTCCCGCGCTTGGTAGGAGGGCGAGGCGAGGGCCAGTCACCCAGACCACGGGAAGTGGCGAGGACGAAAACCCCAAGAAAGAGGCCTGCCAGCTTCGGAAGTGAGCCTGACCACCCCTGGGCCCCTGCAGCTGGGCCGGGCACATGGGTGGCTAGCGGGTCCTAAGTCCCGGCCACTCCTCAGGTCCTACCCAGGCTGCACCTTCCCCTGCTTTTCAAAAACCTCCGGAGGGGGTTGTTTCCACCCCAGGGACCCCCACGAGCCCCTGGACCCTGGAGCACCTAGTCGTCACCCCTGGAGTAAGTGAATTCCAAACCCCACCCAGCTTCATTTACGTTACCTCTACGCCCAGCCTGGGGCTTGCACTCAGGACCCCAAGATCAAGAGGCACAGGCTCTACTGACTAAGCCAGGCAGCCGCCCCAACCAGGTTACACTGGCGAGAAGCAGGGTCTCCGGAGGGAGGCTCCTGCCCTGGCCTGCTCGCCCACTTCAGGCCACGGGCCAAGAACGCCCGGCACAGGACAAGGGTAAAAATGCCCACGGGGTGGTCGGTGATCCGCGACGCGGGTGCCCAAGGGGGAGCACCCAGAGGCACGGGGAGGGCCGTTACCCCCCACCCCCTTGCCCCCGGCCCGGCAAGGGAGGGGAGAGGGCAGCCGGTGACAACGGACCGAGCGTCCGCAGAGACTTAAGAGGGACGGAGGGAGGGCGGAGGGCTCCCCCAGAGATGGGCGCCTGGGCCCGAGGTCCGCCGGAGGTGGTGGCCACTCGCTCGCAGGGCATCTAGACCCGGCGGCCTCGGAGCAGCCGAGCGCGCGAGGCTCGCGGCGAGGACCCGAGGAGGGTTGGGGGCGGGGCCGGGCGGTGGGCGGGGCCGGGGCGGGGGTCCGGGCCGGGGGCGTGGCAAAGGCGGGCCGGCCTCTGGCGCCGGGGCCGAGCGCGCAGTGTCGCGCGAAGCGGGCGCCGGCCGGGCGGGAAGCCGGTCCCTCCGCACCTGCGGCTGCGTCCCGCGCGTCCCCGGCCATGGCGCACGTGCGGGCGGCGGCTCCGAGGGTCCGCCGAGACGTCCAGTGAGCTGGGGGTCGCAGGAGGGAGCCGGCGCGGGGCGGCGGGCGCGATGCCTGTCCTTCCGGAGGCGACGGCGGCGGGGCGCGCGGTGGCCCTGGCCCTGGTGCTGCTGCTCCCCGCGGGTCCGGCGGGCGCCCTGCCCCGCCTGCAGCCCGGCATGTGAGTAGCGGAGCCCCGGGCCCCTGAGCAGCTTTGTCCCTGGGGCCCTGACAAAGTTGGGCTCTTTGCCGCCCCTGGGGAGGGAGTGGTTAAGACACGGGGGTCGGGGCTTGGGTCTGGGGGCGCTTCCGTGGCGGGGCCACCTCCTCCTCCCCTTACCCTGTCGGTGACCCTCCACTCCGTCATGTGCGACCGCGCGCTCTGGCAGACGCCGCGCTCCAGTCGGGGTCCTCGTGGGCAGGGTCTGGCTAGCGAGCAGGAAGGAAGCAGCCCCTTCTCACTTCCTTCCAAAGCTGCCTCCGGGGGCCTGGGGGGCCTGTGCAGGGGCGGGGAGCGCCCAGACGCGGGGGGGGGGGCGGTAGTGGTGGTGGCTGGACGTGGTTTATGTGTTAAACACGTGCGGGCTGGGGCTGAGAGACAGAAGGAATTCAGCACCAGAATGGGCAGGAAGAGAGGGTCCGGGAGCCAGCGGAGATGAATTCAGTTTTGAAAGATGATTCCCCAACGGGCCGTTTAGCGGTCTCTCTTAACCGGCAGATCCATCTCGTGTTGGCCTCCCAGGACCGCTGGTGCCAAAGTGAGCCAGAGAGGAGGGGGAGGAGGGGAAGTGCCTGCTGGCGGCCCCCAGCCCAGGGCTCCTGCAGGGTGCCGCAAAGGGGCAGGCCAGTGGCCCGGCCGGGGTTAGGGACCCCTGCCTGGCACTCGCCCAGAGGGCCCAGTGCACCTGGTGGGGCAGAGCTGGGGGGCAGGGCAAGTCGGTGCCCCAGGACCCCCATCCCCCACCCTGGGTCTTGCTTTGCCCCAGGCAGGAAGATTTCTTTGTGGTCTTTGCATCCAGAAATGTGAGTGGCCTGAGTCCCGACTCTGCATGACTTCTGCTGGACATTTTTCTTTCCTGTGATCCCAGTGAGTTCATTTGTCCAAGGGAAGCTGCAGTCTCAGAAGGGATTATCACAGCGGCGGGCGGCCCCTGACCCTGGTTGGCACGTCACCTAGGGCTCCTGGAAGCCTCTGGCCACTCTGGGGCAAGCAGTGGGTCGCAGGAGACCTCTTTCTGCATCCTGCTTTTCCCAAAGCCTCCTCTGCCCTGTCTCTTCCTCCCCTTCCTCCTCCTCAGGGAGCCTCCCACGTGTCAGGGGTGGCTTCCCCTATGGGGGCCTGTGTCCCTGTTTCTTGGCTAGGCTTCTGTTCTCAGATGGCCCTGGGCGGACTGAGTTCTGTGACACCTCGGGGTATACCTTCCACAGCCCCGTTGTCTCTGATTGTCTCTGAGGCACCTGGTGCTAGGCAGCATTGAGCTCCGGTGGCCAGCTGAACAGGGGACAGCCTTCTGCTAGACCCCGGAGTGCTGGAAGCCAGTGGGCTCTGGGTGCCAGAATTTGCTTTTTGCTCCTTGTGCCCGAGGAGCAGGGGAGGGGGCCAAGAGAACAGCCGGGGTCCCTGAAAGTGCTTTGTCCTCGCTGGTCCTGTGCTCCCCTGGGGGAGGTCTGATGAGCCCATAGGGCCCCGCACAGGCCTCCCCACTGTCTGTGACTGGTTTTCCTGGTGGGCCTCTGGGGGAGACAAAGAGAAGAGGGGTGCCGTGGAGTAGGGGTCCCACTGACCCGTGGCCCAGGGTGGCCTTTGTGGACGTGTGGGAGCTTGTGGCTGGGTTTTGGGTTCCCGCTGGCCGACCGTGTCCAGACTGAAAACCCTACAACATGTCTTTATTTATTTATTTATGCCTCTAAGTGCATTTCTGCTGGAAGAATGGTTGGCTTATCTTCCTGGGGCCTGGAGTGACCACTCACTACACACAGGGCTGTCCCAGGGCTGCTGGCAGGGTCTGGGGATGGGGAGACAGTGTCCCCTACACTCGAGCTCCAACCGGCCCAGGGCCGAGCCTGCAGGCTTCCAAGTTCAAGGGTTGTGCCTGGTCCAGGGGGACGTGTGTTCAGAGGCCCACCCTGGGGTTCAAAAGGGGAGCTTGTAAAGACAGACATGACCGAGACGCTTCTGGGGAGCCTAGCCCTCCTCCTGCACAAGGGTGTGCACGCAGCCTGGCTTTGCCAGCTGGGCGGGGCTGCCTGCCTCTCCCTCCCCGCCTGCTTTTCCCCTTCCTGTCTCCTCACCCTGGGGCCATCATCCCGGGGCCTGCTGGCCTGGAACCGCCTGCCCCAAAGGGACGCCTCACGTGCCCACCTTCTCCTCGGCTCTGGGCTGAGGCGCCGGCCTCCAGGAGCCCCTCTCTGCCCGGGAGCAGATGTCCCACGGAACTGTTTGCTTTGTAGTCTGGGAATTGCCTTGCCTCTCCAGATGGGAACCAGGAGCCAACTGCAAGGACAGGCCTGTGACTGTCCTGCCACTTGGGCTGACACTTCGTCTCTATGTCTGTTCCCTCCCCCATCCCACCTCCTCCGCCCCGAAGATGGAAAAGTTGGCCCAAGCTGTGCTTCTGAAGGGCTGGGAACTCCCCCGAGGGGATCGGTGCCGCGCTCACCCCCGTCCCGGGAGGCCAGTGGGCAGCCAGCAGAGCGGGGACTGTTTTGGGGGGCTGTGGAGGGAGCAGCAGAGCCGGAGGGGGAGCCCAGGCCCACGGGCCTCGGGAGAAGTCACGCAGGTGACTAGGGGATGGGAGAGTGGCCCGTGGGAGTGAGCCCACAGGGTTGTGTGACCCTGAGGGTGTCCACGGGAGAGGCGAGCCCACCCCCCATCCCCTTCCTCAGAGGCTGTGGAATCTGGCTGGCCTCGAAAACTTTGTGCCTTGTCTCCCGAAATTTGAAATTTGCCTGTGTCTGGCTGGGGCGGCTGCCCCTCCCCCCACCTCCCAGGCCCCTTCTCTATAACCACCTCCTTCCTGAGCGAGGCACCCTCCTGTCCTTATTTGGGGGCGGGGGGGGGGTCAAGGGCACTGGGGAGCCACTGACATCAGAGGGCTCCGCCTTGCACCCCTTCCACGCTCCCTGGTGGCTCCCTGCCTTCCACACTTTGTCCCACCTGGAGCGAACTCCGTGTGCCCAGTGGGGGCAGCTCAGGGGACATCTCTGAGGCCAGGATGGCTGGGAGGTGGGGGCCTAGGAAGGGAGTCACACGGACGCGGGGTCCGTGTCACTGTTCCCGCTGACCCTCGGGCCCCTGTTGTCCTGGCAAAGCTACAATAGTCCTGTGGGTGGTATGGGGCCCCTGCAGGGGGTCTGCAGGATGTGGCCCCGTGGCCGTCCCTCCTCGTCCTCTTCCCACACCTCGAGCCTGGCCCTGCCGCAGGTCTGGGACGGGCACCGCGGGGCCTGGCCCTGCTGTGCACCCCACCCCTGGTGGCTCCACGCCCTGGACTGGGGCCTACTGACCATCTGTCCTCTGTCCCAGGCCGCATGTGTGCGCCGAGCAGGAGCTGACCCTGGTGGGCCGAACCCAGCCCTGTGTGCAGGCTTTCAGCCGAACCGTGCCCGTGTGGAAGCCGGGCTGCGGGCGGCAGGCGTGGTGCATCAGCCACGAGCGGAGGTATGTGCTGGGGCCCCAGGTCCGGTGTGTGAGCGGGCGGCCGGGGTGGGGGTGGGCTCTCCTGGTCCCAGGGCCATCCACACCCCTTCCCGCTGCCCTGCGCCTGATGCCAAAGCTTTTCCCACCCCGGAGGGCAACTCACAGACAGAGCATTGCTGCGCAGTGGGCCCTGCAGGGAGGAGGGGACTCTGGGAGGGTGCTCTGAGGAGGACGGAGTCCTGTGGCCGAGGCGGGGTGCTGGGAACAGGGGTGGCCACACGAGAGGGGAAGAGTGGGGTGCCCGGCCCGCTGAGTGCCCTGTGGGAGCTGCTTCGGCCGAGCCCTGGGCCTCATTCCCGGGGGAGCCAGTGCCAAACCTTTTCTTGCTCAAGATTTTATTTCAAAATCAAATTAAGGAGTGCCTTTGCATACCTCTCCTCTCTCTGGAATCTGCCCGACTGCAGAGCCGGATGGTGGGGGGGCCTCAGCTCGGGCAGCTCCCCCTTTAGGTTGCAGGGAAGGTGGGAGCGGCCCTCACGTGGGGTGTGGCGTCCAGCTTCGCAGTGTGGCCTTCGAGGGTCGCCTGCGTGGCGTCATTCGTGTGGGGTGCCAGCTCCCTCCGCGGGCCCTTGGTGGTCTCTGAGGGCAGCGTCCCTTGTTCCAGGTGTGCCGAGGATGGGCGCCATAGCCAGCGGGTGGGGGTAAGGATGCCGCTGCCCGTGCCGTGGGGCATAGGGTGGCCCCTCAGCCACGGAGGGTCCTGCCCAAAGGTCAGGGGCGTCCACGCTGGGAACCGGGGGCAGAAGGAAGATGTCTGCCCTCCTGCTGCCCCCAGAGGTGTGCTCTGTGTGGTCCTCCGGGCCTCCTCGTGTGTGCGGCCACCAGCATTCACAGATCGGGAATGAGGTCACGTTAGCCGTGTCCCCACGACGACCCGTGGGGAGAGGTGCTGTTTCTAGAAGCTGCCAGGGGCCCCGTGGTCCCAGGGCTGGAGCGTTGTGGGGGGGGGTACGTGTGTGCTGAGGGAGCCCCCAGGGCGGACAGTTCCCCGATTTCCCTGTCGCTGGTCCCCAGGCTGGCCTGGGTAGGGGCGGGAGCATCCGGGCACCTTCAGTCTCCTGGTGGAGCGTCTGGGGCCCTGGGAGGAAAGTCCCACTGTCTGCGAGGGCCTTGCTGCCCGGTCACGTGGGGCGGGGGCCATGGGTCTCTGCCACGCACGTTTTCTGCTAGGGAGTGGGGAGTGGTCTGTGTTCTGTGTGGGGGTCTCCTGGGAAGGCTCAGGAGGGGCCACGTGCGGAACGGGTTCCTGGCATCCTCTCCTGGCCCAGCTTGAGGTGATGGGGCTGGGGCAGTTTGGGTCCCTGGCTTGCGGGGGGTGGGGTGCCTGGCCTGGAATGCAGCCACGTGGGCTGCTCCCCCCATGGTCCTCCACTCCACGTGGATGAGAGCTGTCTTACCACCTCTGTGTCCTGTAGGGTTTCTGCGACCTGTGCTAACCGCTTCCCTTCTGTGGGGCGCCCCCTGCGCCGTAGTGGGTGTGTCCCCTCTCGCGGTGCCACAGCCGAGCCCCACGTGCTGTCTGGGGGCAGTTGCCCACACGCCTCGTGCAGACGTTTCTCCAGTGGCCATCGAGGCTGTGGCCTCTGCCAGGCACGGTCCCCTTCATCCTTCAGGAATGCACAGGGGCCCGAGCTTGTCTGGGTGGCCGGCCCTGCCCCCTGGCCCCCTTTCCCCATCTGCCAGCTCCTGGCGCATCAGGAGGGTCTCCCCGACAAACCACCAGCCAGCTCAGGCTGTGCCGGGGGGAGGGGCTCCCCAGCCCACGGGAAAGGCCCCCTGCCCTTTGGGGGGTGTGGCCTGTGCAGGGGGAGGAGGGAGGGAAAGGGTGCTTGGAGGAGCCCGGAGCCCTCCCAGAACCCTTCCCTCCAGGCCCGCCCGACCCCCCACCCCCTGTCGCCCCTGGCCCGGCCGTAAGCCAGCTCCCCGGCGGTGGCCAGAGCCCGCGTGGGGTGTCCCGTGTGGGCTGCAGGGGAGCGACGGGGCAGTAGGCCCACCAGCTGTGTCGCAGGGGTCTCTAACTCCCAAGGGCGGGGGCACGGGGAGGTGGCAGATGGGCCGGCCGGCTCCGTTCTCCGGGCGACCGCGCGCAGCAGCACGTAGCCCCGGGAGAGGGATAAATATTTACGGCGGAAGGGCCCGAACACCGTTTGCGCTGCCAAGAGCTGTCCACTGCTGCGGTCGGTGGCTCTCCAGGCAAGCGGTTTCATGTCCTGCCGAAGTGATGTTTTGCAAAGCTCTCCCGAGCTGCTGTGTGCAGCGGGCACATGAACTCACGCTTCCGGGAAGTGGCCTGCCTTCTTGGTGGGGTCCTGGTCCCCAGGGTGGCCGTGGGTTTCCCACGGCTCCCTGCGGCCAAGCCCCAGCAGGCAGGAGGGTGTTTGCTCACCTGGAAAGGGCAGGCCGGGCCCTCGGGCCGCTCCCGGGGCTCAAGGGTCCTTGACCCCATGGCTGTTGGACGAGCCCCGGTCACCTTTCCTACAGACAGCGGTGGGGGCAGGGGTGGCCTCGGGTCACCCCCTTCCTTTTGTTCTGTTACTCCGCTCTCTGTCCCTCTTCCCCGGCCTTCCTGCCCACCTCCCCACGGCCTGTGACCAGTCTTGTCCCGTGGACACAAGGACCTCACAGCCACGGACCCAAGGGCAGGGGCTGAGCACCCGGTCCCGCGTTAGTTTCCTGTTGCTGCTGTAACAGGTTGTGACAGACTGTGGGGGCGGGACTTCAGTGTTCTCTGCCTGGGGGCCTGAGACCCAGGTGTGGGCACAGCTGGTTCCTTCTGTCCCAGGCCTCTCCCTGCCCCGCGTCCTGGTGGTGGCCGTGTCCTGGCTCACACCTGCTTCTCCCCAGTCTCTGCCGCGGTGGTCACGTGGCCCTCCAACGGTGTGTCTGTGACCGTTCCCTGTCTTCCGAGGACATCAGTCCTTGGACTGCGAGCCCACCCGAAGTCAGTACGGGCTCCTCTCAGTTTGTTTCCATTGGGAAAGACCCTGCTTCCAAATAAGGTCAGCAGTCTTCGCCTCTAGGTGAGAACAGAGAGGCCGGGCTGGGGCAGTTAGCTGTCCGTCTGGCTGACCATCACTGGGTCAGGGTGGAGGTGGGCGGGGCAGGGATGAGGAGGGAGAATCCGTTGTAACTCACTCTGAACAAGGGGGGATGGAGCTTTCCAGAATGGCAGAGACCCTTCCGAAGGCTGAGGCCCGGCAGAAGTGGAGCCAGGATGTAGGAGCCTGGGGCTGTGGGGTGCCACTGAGACGGGGGCTGTGTGGGCGATTTGGGACCAAGGCACTTCTGCCCCACACCCTGGCTGCGGCTCCA
This sequence comes from Leopardus geoffroyi, assembly GCF_018350155.1. Classification (NCBI taxonomy): domain Eukaryota; kingdom Metazoa; phylum Chordata; class Mammalia; order Carnivora; family Felidae; genus Leopardus; species Leopardus geoffroyi. The sequence goes on along the minus strand of NC_059328.1, from coordinate 2,050,888 downwards.
AGGTCAAGGCCGCGGGGCGAGTCCCAGGACTGTGGGAGGTGGACCCCTTGACCACTGCTCCTCCAAGGCCACCCTGTGGGGCCTGCTGCTGTGCAGAGAAGCAGGGTGGAGGCTGGGGTTGGCCAGCCCGCCATGCAGAGGGCGGCCCCAAAGGTCTCCGGGCTGCAGGTGGCCTGGGGCAGCCTCCAGGGGAGCTGGTCTCTTTCTGGTTTAGTCAACGCCCTCCTAGGGGCACTGCCCGTGCCAGGCCCCAGACTGGCCAGACCCAGCGTGGACCCCCTCCCAGCTCCTGCTTGGGGCTCTGTCTCTCTCCGCTCAGCCTTTGTGAGAGCTGCCCCCATCCTGAACAGGAATTGGCCTTGGACCCAGGCCGCCCTGTCCCCTCTCCTCTGAGGGTCCCTCCCGCCTGTTCCCCTCTGACGGCAGTGCTGTGTGTGACCACAGTCTGGCCCCTCTGCTGTTGTCCACAGCTGTCCTCCCAGTCACCCTGGGTCCTCGGCTCAACCCTCCACCCCGCAGGTGGGGAAGAAGGCCCTCGCAAACTGTGAGCGCTCGGGGCGGTCCTGCTGTCTGGTGTACTGGGAGCCTGGGGTCTGAACTGGCACTATCCAGGGCACAGCCTGCCTAGCACTGGGCACCTTGGAAGCCACTCTTGGTCCTCGGCTGGACATTTCGAGTCTGACCCCGAAGGCCTCAAACCTGGCCTGGGGCCAGACGTGGGATGCTATGCCCGTCCTCAAGCTGGCTTGGAGCTGGGCCCCAGCAGGGGCGGGGAGGGAAGGGGGCAGCAGCCCCACGGGCGGAGCTGGCCGGGGCCATTGGTCCTGGCTCCAGGGCAGCCACGTGTGCCCTGCTGCCCCTCTTCGTGCGGGTGTGGCTCACAGACCTTCCCCCCACCTCGGAGCCTGGACCTGAAGGGAACAGTCAGGGAGCCAGCGTGGGGAGGGGTGGGTGGGTGAGAGCCAAAAGCAGCGGGACGTGCCGCCAGAGCTGTGTCTCCACGGTAAACGTTTCCCTTCTCCCTTCTTTTCTAGAACCGTCTACTACACGGGCCACAGGCAGGTGTATGCCATGGAGGCGCAGACCGTGTTCAGGTGCTGCCCTGGGTGGAGCCAGCAGCCCGGTGACCAGGGCTGCCTCTCCCGTGAGTGTCCTCCCCCAGCACTAAATCTGTGCCTCAGAAGGGGCCGCGTCTGAAGGGATCGTCCTCCGGCGGTGGGGGTAGAGACCCTGTCTCTACACTTGGTGGCACTTCCCACAGCGTGAGAGTTCCCCACTCTGCCCCCCGCCCAGGCTGTAAAACAGAATAATAGAAGAGTGAGCTCGGTAGGCTGATGCGGGCGGGGGCCAAGGAAAGAGGGCTGGGGCTGGTGGGGGCTCGGAGCGGAGGGTGGGGGGCTGGCCTGGCATCCGGGGGAGGGGTCTGAGGGCAGCCCCGGGACCACGCGGTGGTGTGTGTGGGCTCAGGTACCTCTTCAGGGCCCTGTCACGGAGCCAACCCACTGTAGCCACACCCCTGCTCTTGGGTCTTGCGGGCCTGTGTTCCCAGGAGGGCCCGGGGCCGGGCGGTGGCCCCCGGCCTCTGTGGACATTCGAGACGGCAGCTCCTGTCCTGCCTCCCGTCCTAGAGCCATGGGCCTCAGACTCCCCAGGTGCCTAGTGGAGGTTTGTCACTGCCTCCCTCAGAGAGAGGGGGTCCTGGTCGACGCAGGAGGGACGGGGAGCCCGTGTGTCAGCACACGAGAGCCTCACTGTGATGCCTCTGCTTCTCGAAAGGAAGGGGGGTCACAGCTGTGGAGTCTGGCGGTAGAGGGTATTTGGGAAGCTGTTCCTGGCCCGTGGGTGTGGGTACAGGTGGGCCGGCAGGTGGGTGTGGGCACCGGAGGGTGTGGGGACAGGTGTGTGCGGGGACAGTTGGGCCAGCAGGTGGGTGTGGGCACCGGAGGGTGTGGGGACAGGTGTGTGCGGGGACAGTTGGGCCAGCAGGTGGGTGTGGGCACAGGAGGGTGTGGGGACAGGTGGGTGGGCAGTTGGGGTAACTGGGTAAGAGGAGGCCGCATCCCTTCCTAGAGAGGTGGCCTCGGAGGTCTGGCCTCCCCTGAAACAATGCCGTGGCGCCCCCTGATGTGAGGCGAGGGACAGGGCCATGCTGCTGCGGTGGCTGGGGGTCCCGGCTCCCCCCTGCTGGGATGGGAACCAGACTTGGGGGGCCGTGTTCCAGCCTGTCTCTGCCCCTGGGTCCCCCTCCACACACGGGGAACGTGGGAGCCGCTGAACAGGGGCAGAGACGTTTTTACACGAACTCCAGTTGGAGAAGGGGAAGAGAAGGATGGTGGGTGCTGTTTTCTGGGAGAGGAAATGAATAATTCTTCCCAGGAAGGGAGCAGGAGGGAGGAGGCGAGGAAGCAGCTCCACCTCCCTGTGGGCAGGAGAGCCTGGGGGGGGGGGGGGGCGGAGGGAAACGCCTGGATGCTGGCCAGCCTCCCCACCTCCCTGTGGGCAGGAGAGCCTTGGGGGACGAGGGGGGGATGCCTGGATGCTGGCCAGCCCCCCACCCCCCGGCAGCGGCCCTTCTCCCCACGCCCTCTGATTGCTCTCTGATCATGGTGATGTGTGTGTTCCCTGCTTCCGGCTTCTAGGAAAACAAAGGGGTCTGTTGAGTGGGGGTGCAGACATCAAAGCCAAGGCTCCTGGTTTCCGCTGTGAGGCCGGGGCTCCTCAGACCTGCCAGAGGCGTCCCTACCAATCTGGTGGGTGACGGGGGCGGGCGGAGGAGGTGCGGGTGGGGGTGAGGAGCGTGGCCTTTTACACCTGGGAGGGGACACGGATGTATAGCCACATGATGGCCCGGGGGTGGGGGGCCCTCTGGGCTTGGCTTCCTGGTTTGGGGGGACTGGCGTGTAGCCTGTCACAGGCAAGGACGGGGGGAGCCCGGGTGCAGGCCGGGGTCTGTACCCCACGTTCCCACAGCCCAGGCTCATGAGCTGGGGTCCCATAACCCTTGGTTTTACCCGTGTCTCAGAGAGACCATCCCAGAGGCAGGGCCAGGGAGCAGCCGCAGGGCCCAAGGGCCGGCCAGACCCTGGGAGGCCCTGTTGGCCTCTCTCCATGGCAGAGACGGGGCCCAAATGCTGGCTTTTCAGGGATGGGAGGCCAATTTCAGCACAGGCGTGCAGGGCCAGCGGCCACCACGGTCTGTCCTGCCCGGTCTGGCTCCACTGGCAGGAGCGGGGATGCGGTAGTGGGGCAGAGCGGCCTTGGCCTTGCAGAGGTGGAGGAGATCGGCTGCGGTCAGGGCTGTGGTGATGAGGACATTGTGGGGGGGGGGGGGGGGCGGGTCTCGGCCACAGTGCCTGGCCTTGGCGGTCCCGGTTGTCACTGGTCTCTGCGTGTATCCTGGAGGCTTTGCCTTTCTTGACTTTTTTTTTTTTAATTTTTTATTTTTTTAATGTTTATTTATTTTTGAGAGAGAGAGACAGACAGACAGACAGACAGACAGAACACGAGCAGGGGAAGGGCAGAGAGAGACTGGGACAGAATCTGAAGCAGCTCCAGGCTCCGAGCTGTCAGCACAGAGCCCCATGCGGGGCTCGAACTCACAAACTGTGAGATCATGACCTGAGCTGAAGTCGGATGCTTAGCCGACTGAGCCACCCAGGCGCCCCTCAGTTGTTTTTAAAGGATCATTTTTAGTGCAGGGTTTACTTATTTACGTATTTGGGTTTTATCTGTTTATTTGAATGTTCCAGAAAAAGCCCTGTGATCCAGCCTCTCCGGACACCCACTTGTTCCCCGGTGTCTGGGCTGCCGGCATGGGAAGGGGAGGGACTGGGGGGTTCACATGGGGAGGGTCCTGAGCCTGGGACCCTGCCCCCTGTCGCTCAGCTCCCACCGAGCTCTGGGAGGTGAGGCCTGACGGGAGGCTGGTTGCTCGAGGATGCTGATGTGATGGGGTGTGAAGGGGAGTGCAGAGCCAGCTGGGGCTTCGGGGTGGCTTTGGGGTGCAGATGGGCAGGGGAGGCCCGGGGGAGGGTGGGGGTGGGAGCATTCAGGGAGCCTGCTGGGGCCCCGAGCAGGAGGAAGTGTAGTGGATGGTGGGGGGCGGCAGAGGAAGGCGGGAGCACATTTGGGAGCACGGCCGTGGCTGGGGAAGGTGGGCTCAGCACAGGGAGTGTGCTTCCTGCTGTGACCTCTCCTGGGCTGAGCGGGTGCCCAGAGCCCCCAGCGCCCGGGAGGCCCTGCCCTGGGGGGTCAGGTGAGTGTCTGCGGGGCTGCCTTTGGCCTCTCCATGGGCTTGCCTGTGGTGGCAGGGCTGGGGCAGGGTCTCTGGGCTCCCGAGTGCGAGCGCTGACGGGGTGCCGGGCCCCACTTGGGAGGGGTGCCCGCTTCCCTGGGGGTCAGGATCCTCTGACCTTGTCCCGTTCCTCTGGTGGCTTCCGGCACCTTCCCTCGGTCCCGGTGCAGACTGTCTGTGGCCCAGGGGGAGTGGGAGGTGGGCAGGGAGCAGCCCCTGCCCTGCTCCACCAGCCTCGTGCCCTGGACGTGCAGCTGTGTGCGGGCCGACGTCCGGGCCCCCCGTGTTTTTGTGTGGGATCGAGGAGGGGGCCTAACGCCGTCTGGGAGAATGGCAGGAAGCTTCTAATGGCCGTCATGATTGCTCAGAGACCCACTAAGCGGCATTTGTGACCCGGAGGTGACCGAAAAGGAAAAGTGCTGGCTGGGTGGGGCGCGTTGCCTGGTGACCGGGGGGCTTCCCCGGGTCCACCGGGCTCCCCTCTGCGTGCGTCCCCAGGGCAGCCTGGCGCTGACCCCCTCTGCCGTCGGGGTGCCAGATTCCTGCCCAGCGGCTCTCACGAGTCCCCGTCTCTCCCAGTCAGGTGCAGATTCTGCCTAGACCCCCTGAGGCCCTGGGTCCTGGCTCCCCCTCATCAAAGGCGGGCCTGAGTGTGAAGGTGGGTGTCTGGCCTGACCCTGACATGCACCCACCTAGGAATGCGGTGCCAAGAATACGTTCTGCGGCTCCCTGATCTAACTCTGTCCGTATAGGGCTGGGCTCCGGCCATCTGAGGAGGCCACAGGATGCAGAGGCAGGGCCCGAGCAGATGTTGGGAGCCGCACCGGAAGGGGTTCTGCGGTCCTCGCAGTTCTGGTTCCTTTGTTGCAGGACTTCTCAGGGCATTTAACACGCTAATGTGCCCTGACGATTCTTGAGACAGACCGTAGTGTTCCCAACCAATTCTTTCTTTGAAAAGAAAGGAGGAAGACACAACAAAGTCGAAACGATAAGCAGCGTCCCTGGGAAACACCGACGCAGCTGATCCACTGGACAGACGTCTGTGCGGGGCCGACGCGGTGCCCGGCGCTGCTCTCAGGCAGAGGCTCCTGGGGCTGCTGTCCTGGGGCAGGTGGACACGCGGGAAAGCTTGCAAGCCATTAATGCTGTGCGGGCCGGTGAGACGCGCTCTGGAGAACGCGGAGGTGGGGAAGGGACCGCAGGCCGGGCGGGGCAGGGTGGGCCTTGGAACGGCTCAGACTTACTCTCTGGAGGCCAGAGGTGTCCAGTCTAGGTGCGCGTGGGGGTCCTTCCTTTGTCCGCTGACTTGTGGCCGCGTCAACCCCCTTCTGCCTCCTCTCTGCCTGTGTCACCTCCTCTCTCCTAGCAGGGCCTGCCCTGTTCCGAGTGGGCTCGGGCCCGACCTTGGTCACACCCGCAAACACTCTATTTCCAAACGGGGTCGCTTTCTGAGGTCCCGGGGCCCTTGTGAGGACAGGGAGCCAGGGCGGGGTCTGAGTGGGGCAGGGGCAAAGTCGAGGAGCCACCTCGGGGCTGGCCCTGGGGGATCAGGGAGCATGGTGAGAAGGGGTCGGACTCTGGGTGCGTGGACAGTGGGAACTGGGTCTGGAAGCCGTGGCCGTGGCTGGGGGCCCAGGACCTCGGAGCCCTCCGGACCCCCGTGTGAGCCCAGAGTGCGTGGGACAGCCGTGCCCTTGACTCTGAGCAGACTCTCAGAGATGACCGGGTCCTGGGGAGGACACTGTGGAGTGACTACCCGGAGCTTTCTCCACGGGCTTCCCGCCCCATCTTGGTCACTCATGGCTTCTTGCTGCCTGGGGGATGCCGGGGGAGCTAGAAAAAATCTGTGGCCTGTGAGGGCTTCACATCAGTAGGGGAGGGACTGACATGGTTCATTGTCACAGGAGCCCAGGACGGGCTGTGGGGCTGGCCGGGGGACGGAAGTCCAGGCTGCTGACTGCCTGGCAGGCTGGCCCTGTAGCTCTCCCTCCCGGGATGGCCGCCGCCTCCTCTGGGCCCCGCTGGTGGGGGCGTTAGGGAAGGAGCAGCCGGGGGGCAGCCGCGAGGCCTGGGGACGGCCGCCCTCTGCTTTCCTGCCTTGCTGCTCACTTTTCCGTTTCCGTTCTGGACGCGTGTCAGCCCGCGCCCAGCGTGGGAATTTGGAGAGCTGGCGTCCTGGCCCTCCTGTCCTCCGTGTGGACGTAAGCGCCCACAGGGTCGCTAGGGGTGGGCACGCTGTCCTGCTGTGACCCCCCCCCCCCCCCCACTCCCAGGTCTCTCGCACCTGGTCACACGCAGCCCCGCACGGTGCTGTGCCTGGCACACGTTCGCACTTGTGCACACGCGTGCCCTGGGCCAGCATGCTGTCCACCCAGGCCAGCTGACCTGCCTCGCGGCCTCACACACGCGCCCGTGCATGCGAGTGTGCTCACACTCCCACATGCGTGTGCACACAATCCCGTGCTCACGTGGATGGTCTCACACGTGCTGACACGCTCACCCTGAGACAGGCGCACACATGTGTGCTGTGTGCTCACACATGCACAAATGCGCCTGCACACACGTGCTCGTGCTCACATGCACGCGCATGCACCCATGCTGCTCACCGGTGTGAGCACCGCACGCCCACGGGGGTATGATCGCACCCGTACTCGCAGCCCCCGGCACTCACACTGACCACGCGCTCCTCCCCCGGGCCTCCAGCACAGGCCTGTGGTGGGCGCGTGCCCGTGGCGGCGCCCGTGGAGTCCCCAGGCCCCAGGGCAGGCACTGGCTCGGTTCTTCCTCCGGAGCTTGGAGCCGGAGTGCCTCCCTCCCCGCCGCGAGGGTCCGGGATGGGCGGAGGTTGGGGTGGGGGCCCGTGGTCCTGGCCTCTAGCCCCCAGCCGGCAGGTTTGGGGACAGACCAGGGACAGAGAGATGGGAGGGGAGGGGGGACTCAGGGCCTGTCCTGTCCCCTGGGCTGCCGGGGAAGCACCTCTCTCCCGCAGCCCCCCTTTGCTGTGAGGTGGGCACTGTGGTTCCCACACCTGGCCGCCCCGCGGCTTTGCTGGATGAGCTGAGGACCGCCCTGAGCCACGGCACTGATCCACCTGCCCTGGGGGGCGACCCAGGGCCAGTGTCGTCCTCGCTGTCACCCCCTTTGTCTGCGTTCTTCCCCCACCCAGGGTTGTTCGAACCCCTAAGTGCCTCCCTCGATAGCGGACAGAGGTGCTTTGCGCCGGGTCCAGCCCTGACTCCCCTGGCCTCCAGGGCCGGTTGCTGGAGAAGTGTTGGGGACAGGCGTGTCCTCCTGGGGTTCCACTGTGCTGTGTGTGCCCCGCAGTCCTGGGAGACTTTCCTGGGCACCTGGCTGCGTCTCACAGACCCTCCCTCCGGCTGGCCTGGTGGGCTTTGGCCACAGGCAGGACGCTGCCGGGTGCTGGTGTCACTGCTATCCTTGCTAAGGCTGGGAGCTGGGGACCAGCCGTCATCGGATTGATCGGCTGCATTTGGGGTGGCCTACCCGAGCTTTCCTCGAGCCTGGCCCACACTGGGAGCCCACGTGGGCAGTTTTATTGAGCCCCACGCCCACCACGTGTCTCGGTGGGGGGCTGATCCCAGGTTCCAACCTTGGAGCTGCGGCCCAGAGAGCCCCCTTCCAGGCTCCGTCCTGGAGAAGCTGAGGATTCAGCACTGGGCATGCGCGGGGTGCAGGGAGGGGCTGAGGTCGCCTGCAGGTCTGCTCAGGATGTGACCTCAGACCCATCCCATGGACAGGCGTGCCCCTCCTCTGGGGATGCCGTGGGGGAGCTGGCGGAGGGATGGGGCTCCCCTGCTCCTGGCTCAGCCCTCGCTGCGGAGAGAGGACAGAAGCCAGAGGCGTCCGCAGGGGATGTGCGCAGGAGGCCGGCAGCCGGAGTCAGCAGGGTCACAGGCGGGGCACTGAGTCCTGGGTCTGAGTTGGTCGCGCCAGCCCCGGCCTCCTCTGGCTGCAGAATGCACGTAGGGTCTCCGGGCCGCTTCGGCAGAGGGGCCCAGGGAGGGGCTCATTCCCAGCGCTGGCCTGGAGAAGGCCGACGTTCACCACCCACGGTTGGTGACCTTGGCCGCGTGCTCAGAGCCTGCGGGTGGGTGGCCTGGCAAGACCAGGAGAAACTCGCCAGCCTGGATCACACCTGTCCCGCCTGAGGCCACTCTACTGTCCAGCAGAGGAAGGGAAGAGGAGGGGCCGTGGGCTCGACGGAGGGGCCCTTCTGGGGGCGAGGCCTGGGCCTGCCTGCGTGCGGGAACACAGCCACAGTGGAGGGGCCGGCCCGCATGGAGGGGGCGGGGCCATGTGGAGGGGCGGGGCCGGCGCGGAGGAGGGGTGGCCCTCCACGGGGGGCGGGTGGCCTGGCAGATACTGCGCCTGCTGCACGCATGGGGAGTTCCAGCCAAGCGCACCTGTTTCTTGCCTCCCACCTCGAGAGAAAGTGGCACTAAGATGCCACGGAAGATGTCCACACGCGCCGCCCTCACCCTGGGGACTGCGCTCCCGGGATCTGCCATCCTGCCGGCTGGACGCCCCTCAGGGCCCTGCCAGCCTGAGGATATGGGCAGAGCCTCCCTCTTTCCCCCCAGAGCCAAGGCCTGGTCCGGGGAGGGGCTGGAACGCTCGGTGAACCGTCACCGTCCTCGAACTTCCAGCCCGCGCTCTGTACACCAGAGCAGTGTTCCCCCTTTTCTCCTCAGATCGTGGGCGAGGAGACCGGTTCAGCCCTGGCAGCTGCTGCGGGTAACGTGTGCGGCTTCAGGCTCAGGCAGTGGTGCGGAGGGGACCCTTGGTCGTGTGAACGTCGCTAAGAATGTTGTATTCGATGTGTGCCAGTCGTGGAGCTTAACAGGACTTTCTGACCCACTGGCTAATATCAGACCGGAGCTTGAACGCCTGTGCACAACACCCAAGCCGCCTGCCTTGCCCGCCAAGGCATCTGGGCTGTGGGGCGGTGTGTGCACGGTGGTTCCTGGGGGGCTTCTCCAGCCATGCGGGACTCCCCCGGCTCGGCCCTCCCTCTGCCTGCTTGGCCCTCAGAGAACAGAGCCACTCAGCAGCAGCAGACCCGTGGGTGCCGTGGGCCTGGGTCACCTCTGCCTGCCCTGGCATTTTTCACTCTCTCGGAACAACCGGTTCCTTCCAGGGCCCCTGAGGGTCCTGTGGGCACAGTCCTGGCCCCCCTGACAGCCTGAGGGGGCGTCCCCAAGCCGAGCCTCTGTCGCGACCCCGGACCGTAGTAGGAATTCATAAAATTCACTTAAAAAAATGAGCTAATGTTGGGGCGCCTGGGTGGCTCAGTCAGTTAAGCATTCGACTTTGGCTCAGGTCATGATCTCACTGTTTGTGGGTTTCGAGCCCCGGTTCAGGCTCTGCACTAACAGTGTGGATGGAGCCTGCTAGGTATTCTCTCTCTCAAAATAAATAAACCGGGGCACCTGGGTGGCTCAGTCGGTTAAGCGTCCAACTTTGGCTCAGGACGTGATCTCTCGGTTCGTGGGTTCGAGCCCCACGTCGGGCTCTGTGCTGACAGCTCAGAGCCTGGAGCCTGTTTCAGATTCTGTGTCTCCCTCTCTCTCTCTGACCCTCCCCCGTTCATGCTCTGTCTCTCTCTCTCTCAAAAATAAAAATAAACGTTAAAAAAAATAAAAAAATAAATAACAAAATGAACTAACGTGAAGCGTGAAACACATCTGTTCCTTGGAAATCCCGAAGTCGTTTTGCGAGGCCTCCGTCCAGCCTTCGGTAACAGCCACGCGTCGAGTTTTCACGTGTTTTGTTTCCAGGTCTCTTACTCGGTCCTTCTTCCTATCTACCTGTTCCTTTCCCACACGGGGAGCCTCCCTCTTCCTTGTGCGGGTGTCAAACATGCTCATTTGAAAGCCAGGCTCTGGCTCCTGTGCTCTGTCTGCCTGGGGGGAGGGGGGGCAGTTCTTCAGTGTTTGCTTGTGCGACCTCTTCCCTCAGCTGCCGGGGTGGGGGGGGTTTCCTTGGGGGGCCTGTCCCCTTGGACAGGGGCGGGTCCTCAGCCAAGCCTGCAGCCTTCCTTTCAGTGGGGGGCTGTTCCCCTGCTGGCCCTGACTCCTTCCCCACCTCCTCAAGGAAGGGGGGGGGGTTGCAGGCTCTGGGGGTGTTGGGCCAGTGCATGACCCAAGACAGAACAGAGCTGGACCCTGATCTGGTGGCAGGGTTGGGACTGCTGGCCCGGGAAACCTCCTCCCCTCTCCCCCCGCCCCCCCCACCAGCCAAGGTTCAAGGGCTTGGGCTTCAAGACGTAGTCTGGGCTTTGCTGTCTGTGAGGTGAGGATCTGGGTCCCATCCAGCTCCAGGCCCGGCCTTATGGGGAGACTTCAGGGACCGTCCCCAGGGTCACTGGTGGCTGGGCTGGGGCTCACACACCTTCTCTCCTCTCTCCACAGCCCGGTGCAGTGCTGGCTTCTGTTTTAACGGCGGTCACTGCGCGCCCAGCTCAGTCCAGCTGTGCCGCTGTCCCCGAGGGTTCCAGGGTCCCCGCTGTCAGTACGGTGAGTGGACGGCCGGGCATTCTCTCATCCCCTCACCCTGCTCCCTGCGGCTCATCTGAAGTTGTTGGGAGGAGGGGGGACCCTGAGACCCCCTTCCTCCACTGATGCCTCCACACCCCTTCATCTTAGAGCCTGTCCAGTTGTGGCCTCCCCTGGAGAGATGGGCAGGGATTGGCCGGGCTACTGGGCGGCCAGGAAGCGGCCTGTCCCAGGGTCTGCAAACGGCATTCCTGCCTTGCTGGAGGCTCCAGCGTCCCCAAAGATGGGGGACAGCCAGGGTCCTATCGGAGGCGACTGGTTCAGTAAAACTGGGCACAGCTGTAAAGTGACGTGTCACGAAAACCCAGCCACGCTACACGCTGTTAAATAGCAGAAACTCAACGGAGCGAATTTCAGAGATCGAATTGGCTTTAGGAATCGATTCATGAACCGGGCGGAATCCCATATAACAAGGGGGAGGGGAGCTCCCGGGGGCTACAGAAAGGAAAGGTTTTTAAAGAGAGAGAGAAAGGGCAGGAAAAAGGAAATTGTCAGCCAAGAACCCTGGCTGCAGGCAAGGGGGGGCCTCCTAAGGGGAGCGGAATCTGCCGGTTTGCTTCCTTGTGCCAACCAGGGTTCCCGCGATGACCGCTTATGGGCGATGACCACCCCCCCCCCCCCCGGGGCTTTGAGCTGCAGTCAGGTTGGGTCTTGGGCCGTAAACTACGTGGTGCCATTTTGGGGGCCTGTGGTTTTCCTTTTAACAACGTGCCGTCGGGGTGCTGGGAGGGGGGCTGGGCCTTGGAGCAGACGTGCGGGTGACGGGGTTTCTGTAAGGAAAGTGAGTACAAGTGCGTGAAAACGCGTCACAGGAACCCCCGCAGACATTCATCCTAATCTCTCTGCGACGGATCAGCGAGAGTTCCCCTCTCTGGGGTTTCCTGCTCGGCCCGGGGTGCCTTCATTGAACGTGTAGCTTTCCGGGTCCTGTCGCAACGGGGCGCAGAGCCACGGCTGCCGGGGGAAGTGAAATACTCCCGACGGCTTCCGGTGCTTTGAACGTGCTCCTGGTGAGCGGCTGGGGGCTTCTTTCAGGGCGTTCGTCCTGCACCATGCTTCAATGCTTCGGATGCCCAGCAGGCAGCCAGGGGGAGGGTGGGCATCAGGAAATTGTAGGGAGCAGGAGGCTCTCTGTTTATAGAGGAGACCCAGCCCTCTCTCTGGTCCCTGCATGTTCACGTGTGGTGGCCCCCCTGCTGTCCCCAGCATGGGCTGAGGGTAGGGGTCCTGGGGAGACAGGTGCCGGTAGCTGAGGGTGCTGAGCATTGCACAAGCTGGCGGGTTGGTGGCTTTTCTGATACCCTCTGTTAGCTGGAAGGTTCTCTGCTCAGCCAGCTCCTCAGTCCCGCTGCTTCATGGGCTCTGTGTGCTGGGAGGACCAATGCCTGGGCCAGGGAGTGAGGCCCGCTGTCTCTCAAGCCCTCTGGGTGCTGGGGGGCCTGCCCTGTGCCCTCTAGGACCCTGAGCCCCTCTGTGGGCTGTGACCCCCTGCCCCAGGCAGGCTGGAGAAAGAGACACATCTTGGTCCTGGGGTGAGCTGGCTTTGGGGCCGTTGCTGGGTCAGGGATGTGACTTACCAAGTCGGCAGCACGGATGCTCTGTGGTCCCTGCCGCGGGGGGAGGGCAGTGAGGGGATGCTGGAGTGTGGCCTGTCTTTGGTCACGTCCTCCAGGAAGCAGCTGGGGACACCTGCCCTGACCCCCTCAGGGCCGGCCTTCCTCCCATGCCCTGCTTCCTGTCAGCCATCAGCCACCCCCGCTCCTGGCCTGACTCTGTCCAGGTGGCCAGCTCCGAGTCTCGAGGGCTGGTGCTCTCTCTGATGAGCAGCCTCCCCCACCCAGAGACCCTGACACTTGGCCTCACGGGGCCAGGGGTGGGGGTCATGAGGCCTGCAGAGGCAGAATGGGGAGGGAGCATCGAGTGGGGGGAGCTCAGCGCCAGCAAGTGACCCTGTGTCCATGGGAGGGGGCCTGTCTGGCCAGGACACCTGCTACACGGGGTCTTAGGGAGGGGGGAGCCGTGCTCACATGCCTGTCCTCTAGCTTCCGGGCCTGGGCTCTAGGCTTGGCTTTGCCTCCAGAGCAGCCCCCACTCCCCGCGTTCACATCAGGGGGCCTCTCTGGGCCTGGAGACTTGCGCCGTCTCACCGAACCCTCAGTTTATCCACTTGGTGGAGGCCGCGTAGCTGGTCACGTCCCAGCAGAGCTGGGGCATTGGGCGCTTGGAACCTTCCACTGTCTTCCCGCACCAGGCTTCGGTGGGGCCCCGTCAAGACCTGCTTTGGAGAGAGGGGGCAGATCTCCAAGTCCCCACCCTGCCGTGTACACCCTGTGACCAGCCTGAGGCCTCCGGGGTAGGTCGGCTCTCCGGGAGTGGCTGGTCAGGGGTGGGACAGATGTGGCCTTCAAGAAGCAGCAGGTCCAGCTGGAGGGCAGCTGCTGGGCTGCCTCATGAGGCGCCGTCTCCTGGAAGAGAGGCTGGGTGTGCAGAGCCAGCTATGCAGGGCTGGGTGAGGGCTGGGTGTGAGGGCGTGCAGGCTGGGTGTGCAAGGCTTGGTGTGCAGGGGTGGTGTGCAGGCTGGGTGCGGTGCAGGGCTGGGGGTGTAGTGCTGCGTGTGCACAGGTGTGCAGGGCTGGGCGTGCAAGGCTGGGTGTGCCCAGGTGGGTGTATAGGGCTGGGTGTGTAAAGCTGGGTATGCATAGATGGGTGTGTACGGCTGGGTGTGCCCAGGTGGGTGTGTGGGGCTGGGCGTGCAAGGCTTGGTGTGCCCAGGTGGGCGTGTGGGGCCGGCCGTGTAAAGCTGGGTGCGCACAGGTGGGTGCGCAGGGCTGGGTGTGCGAGGCTGGGTGTGCACGGTGGGTGTGCGGGGCCAGGTGGAAGGGCTGGGCCGCCTGCAGGGACAGCCCTTGTCTGTGCTGCTGCCCGAACGTCCACTAGCACCATCTTCCAGTCTCTCCTCCGTCCGGATGAGGCAGACCTGAGCCTCAGCACAGTTGGCAACATTTAACCAACCCCCCAGTTATAATTGCTTCCAGTTTTGAAAATAAAAGCCATATTTTTTCTGGTTCCCCCAAATTCTTTCGTTTGAACAAAAGAGAGGGGGGAGGAAAGGACCTAGCTGTGTGAATGGTGGAGCGTGGAGGGGGCGGGGCCCTAGGAAGAGCCCTCCCCCGCCTGCCCCCTCTCCCTGGGGCTGGGGGCCTCGGGGCCCCCGGTGGCTTAGCCCCTTTGTTCCACCTCCAGCCGCCCCCATCCCCCCTCCGGAAGGCGGAAGGCTTTCTGCAGGAGCCAGGGGACACAAAGGGGGCCTGTGCGGGCAGAGCCCGGGGGCGTGGGGCGGGATGTGGGGGGCTGGGCCCTGGGCACCCGCAGCAGAGCCCCCACCCCACCCGGCCCAGGCCCTCTGCCGCCAGGGCCAGCTTCGTGTCCCGTAGGTGGGCCAGTGTGACCGCGCACAGCATCCTGGACCCCAGTCACTCCTTCTGTTGGGTGGGGATCAAATGGTGTTCCGTGCAAGTCCCAGGTGCCAGCGCAGGGGAGGCGCGGGGCGTCCCGGTGGAAGAGGCTTGTGGTGGGGGCGGCGCTCTCTCCCCCCAGAGGCCCGGTCTGCTGGGCGTGAGGGCCTGAGAGTAGATGACCGGCTGGCTGGGGACTGTCCCTTGTTCCTGCGGTAACTGCATGCACAGCGTGCCTGAGCTTCCGGACGGTGCCGCTCACATGTGGGCCCTCTGGTAGGGACACCCCCCAGGACTGGGGGCCTCCCCGCCCTGGGGGTGAGCCGCATGTCAGCAGAGCAGGGCCAGTAGCTGTCCCTTGTTGGGCTCCGGGGGCCCTGCAGATCCACCAGGAATGTTCTCACCAGCAGAAAACACGACTTTGTCCCACCCCTACACCGGGCTCACAAGCGCGTGCTCCTGAGTGAGCCAGTGCCTGCCGGTGACGCGAGTGCTTCCTGGCCCCGGGCATGGGGTCTTAAGGAAACACATACGTTTAGGGACACAGCTTGCTTTTGCACTGGGCGTCGTGACCGAGCCGCTGGTCATTTCTTGCGACTCGATCTCACTTGACTTCTTGGGTCAGAAGCAGACTGAGAACTCAGGCCTGGGTTATCTCTAGGTACCTTCTGGGTCCAAGAAGCTTTGGCTTTTGTTCCCTTCTGGGCCTCAGTTTTCTCACCTGTAAAATGGGTGGGTTGGGCAGGTCTCTGAGGCAGTTCTGGGACTCTGGCTCTCGGGTCCAGCTGAGCGATCAGGGCATCAGCACCGAGGCCCAACAGAGCGCAGCCCGGAGCGCTTCCTGGAGGAAGAGGGCCTGTGGGCTGGGGAAGGTTTGGGGAGGTGCAGGTGGTTCAGGGTGGGCTTTCCAGGTGGAAGATAGGCTGGAGCAGAGCCGCAGAGAGGAGACAGTGAGCCAGCTTGGCCTGGAGGGCCTGGGCGGGGGCCGCAGGAGGGTCAGCCTGGAACCCCCAGGGCCCTTAGCCTCCCTCTCTGAGCTGGCGGAAGACCTGCTTCCCGGGGCCGCCTGACAGGTGCCCCTGGGGACCCAGTGTGATCCGTTGCTCTGCCCCCACGCCAACCCAGTAGGGAGAGAAGTCAGCGGTCCTGCCTGGAGCCTCTGCGCCCTGACAGTCTGCCTTCTGAGCAGGAAGCCAGCGGATGGGAGACCCTGGAGGTGGCTGCGCAGGGAAACAGAGCGGCGGGAACAGGCTGCTGCCCCGAGGGTGTGAGGGCAGGAGGCAGGCCTCAAGGGCGACTCTGTTTCTAAATTGGGATGACCGATCAATGGGGAGGAAGCAGGCCCTCCCAGGCCACCCTTCCGTGCTGCCCACTGTGTCTGAGGGTGGGAGACTGACCCCCGGCCCGAGGTCCAGACACTATCAAGGGCTGCTCCTGGCCAACCGCTGTGACCAGCTCATCGAGGGCCCTGGGTCAGGGTTGTCTCGTTTTGGAGGGCACGGCCCGCAGAGGCCAGGTTCCAGGACCTCTGTGGTCCTGCCACCTGCCACGGGGTTGCTGTCCTGAGGCCAGCAGCCACAGTGGCCCTACGCGAGCCCGATTCCCTTGGAGGCAGCTCAGCCACTGTCCTGTGGGCGTGGCCTCGGGTTAACCTGTCCTGACCTGCCTCTGACCTTGGTCCTGGGCTGGGCCACAGTTGTGGGTTCCCTGCGCCGTTCCCTGCACCAGCCGTGTGGGGTGGCAGGGCCATTTGAGTCGTGCTGGCTGTCAGCGTGAGGTTGCTTTCTGAGCCCAGGAGTTGGCGGGCGTCCCCTGTGGGCACCTGGCACCTTTCGCCTAAGCCAGGGACACACCTTGGCTTCCCTGGGAGGCTGCCCTCAGGCTCTAGCCTTTGAGGAGCTGGGTCCAGTTTCTGGGTCATGAGAAAACCCAGGCACGTGGGGGCCTGCCGTGCGTGGCTCTCCTCCGGCTGTGGGCGGCCCGCTCTGCCCTGCTTTCCCCCCCGGGTGGGCGGACTGGCCGTGGGCTTTTTCTTCTCCATGCACACCTGCTTTAGCTGCACCAAGCCCCTCCCTCGAAGACAATTCCCGAAATTTCCAGAGCCCCAGTTCCCTGCAGGAGGTGGCCCTGGGCGTCTGCCCAGTGGCTCTTGCTTCCTGGCACTGGGGGTGTGGGGGAGGGGAGCCCTGCAGCCCCTGGGAGGGATGGCCTGCTGGCTCAAATGCAGGGGTGGGTAGTGGCTTCGACTCTGCCCTCTGGCCTCGGTCCCGCTGCCCTTGACAGTCGGCTGGGCCCCATGGGTGGTCACTGCGGGTCCATCCCGCACTCGGGCCGGGCCGCATCGCTGCAGGGCCGTGTGTCTGCTCCGGGACAGTGGAGACCAACCACGTGCAGAATCGAACAGGTCTTTCAGAGCGGCTGACTCTGGGAGGGGTGTTCGTGTTCATACAGTGAATCACTTAACTACCAGGTTGGCCACCCCCCCCGCCCGCCCTGCTCCAGCCAACCACAAAAGCGCCTCTGTCTTTTGGGATGACTGTGGCCTCCAGGCAGGCCTCGTGCCCACTGGGGCTGTGGGCCCCTCCCAGGGCTGACTTCAGAGTCGGGTGGTCTTATGGTATAATTATAGCCGAGAGCCACGGGGCAACCCTCCTGGGGGTGGGCCGAGAGCTCGCCCCGGCTGGGCATTTGCTGAGTGGGCATCTCGATGGCCCCCGCCCACGTGGGGCCTACCGTCCAGGCAGGGTCGAGGCTCAGATTAGAGGACACGGCCTCCGCGCCTCCCCTCCCCGTGCTGCCCCAGGCTATAAGCCCTGCCTCATCCTCACGGGTGGTCTCCTGAAAGGACCCTGTGAACCTGCCCTTCGCCCGCCTCGGCCACACTGCCCTTGCCCTCCCTCCCCAGGGTTGGCCCAGACTTTTCCGTGGAGTGCTCTTCCCTTACAAGGGCGGTCCTGGGGCATACCCTGCGTGGGCTGGATGCTCGTCCCGTTTTACAGATGGGGACACTGAGCCCTGTCACTTCCTGAGTTGTTGGGGTCTGTGGTGACTCAGTGTAAACAGCCTCTTGCACCCACCAGGTCAGGACCGGATGCTCCTGGGGGCCCCCCACTGACTCGGGTTGAGGGACCCTGGGTGGTGTCTGGGGGTCTGTGCAGTACGGGTACCCCATGTGGGTCCCCAGACTGTCGTCACCTTGGGATTGACAGACTCTAGTGCAGGAACTCCCTCCTGCATGTTTGGGGCCAAGGGGCCTCTCCCGGGCCTCTGGAAACTTTTCTCAGGGGGTCCGCTGGACTGTAGAGCCTGGCAGCTGCCCACTGGCCAGGAAGCAGCAGTGCCCGATGGTACGGCACCCAGCTGGCCAGGGTTGATGGCTTGGCGCTTTCTATCTGGACAGAGGAAGGGCTGGGCCGAGCTGAGCCGGGCAGGCTGCTGTCCCCCGGCCCTCAGGGACCCTGCTCCGTACAGAGGCTGCCCCTTGCCCTCCTGCACCGTTGGGTCCTTCAGACCCTCGCTGCCTCGGGCTTTCTCCGCCAGTAGAGGGGAGCAGAGCTGGGGAGGCCTCCGTGGTGGGCCCAGGCGGGTGCCCACTCCAGGAGGGGCGGAAAGATGGGCTTTCGGGTCGGGACAGTTAGCTGGAGGGGGCCGGGGATGCTAGTGCAAGATCGGGGGTGGTCCTTGCATTTGGGGAGCTCTCAGGCTGGACATGGGAGAGAACGTCTCCGCACAGGTGAGGATGGGCACCTGTGAAAGGAACTTGCGTAGGAGGCCATGGGGGTCCTCCCTCCACCCCCCCGTGAGGACCCCTCATGCAGGAAGGGGCACCTCCCGAGTGAGCTCCCCGCCGTGCTGGGCCCCTTCTCGCTGCCCCAGAAATCTGCCCCCGTGGGGGCTTCTGTGGCTCGGCAGAGGCTTTGGGGTCTGAATTCCTGCGGAGTTCCTGCCTGGTGCAGCCCTGCGCTCAGGAGCCCTTTCTGGGCCTGGTGCTGCCTCCTTAGCGGTTGTGCCCCTCGGCCGCCACGTCCCTGTCTGCAGTCCCAGCAGTGCCCCGAGACTGTGGGGGGAGGGCCTGGGCGGTGAGCCCGGACCCCCGGCTATTTTCAGGGCTCTTGGAGAGCGCCTCAGCCTCCTGTCTACCCCATCCCCCCAGGCGCTGGCCGCCCACCTGCCAAGCGCTGGCCTCCCAGCCCTGTTCCGGGGGCAAATTCCAGGAAATGTGCCGATTGCTCGTTTTCAGGATTCCTGGGGCTCGTGCCTGCCTCCCCATCTCGGCAGGATAATTAACGAGGGGTCTGCAAGCAGGGAGCTGGCCTCGGCATCCCGGAATCTGCTCTCGGGTCTTGGCGGCTCCAGGCATTCCAGAGCAGGGCCTGGCCCTCTGTGCCCGGGTCGAAGTGGGGCCTGGGCAGCATCGCGCAGAGCCAGGCCAGCTGACAACAGGGCAGCTACCGCAGGAGGAGGGGGTGGCGGCCAAGGGTGCCGATGTCCTGCCAGACCGGCCTCCGGCCAGCACCGGCTGCACGGGAGCCCCTGCCCCGGTCAGTCTCTCTGGCCAGCATCTCCGCTGGGAGCCCCGGGTCTCCCGGGTGGTCACCCCACCATTTGGGGCCAGGGCGAGATGAACCTGTGCATTAGCCTTCCGTTGCGGGGCCCTCTACAGCCAGCCCCGCACTCAGAGGTCTCTGGAGGGAGGAGGCCGCATCCCCACCAAGCCCCGTGCTGCTGCCCGTCCAGCTGCGGGCTGGGTTTCTGCAGAGCCAGTCTCGAGGCCAGTCCGGAGCAGGACGGAGTGCAGGCGCCCCACGCGTCCGTCCGTGCTCTCCCCAGTGGATGTGGCCACCTTGACTTGGGGACTCTCGACCCTGAGCAAACTACGGTATGTGTTGGTGGGTGCGGGCCTGTGAGCCCCTGGGGCGGAGAAGCCCGGCGGACCTGTGGCCACTTGGTTTAACTGGGAATTTGGGAAGATTCTTGGACACCGCACACCCGGGCGCTTAGCCCCAGCTCCCAGCTGGGGATTACGTCCCGGACTCGGTGGCCCCACAGACAGAAGGGGCGTGACACCCGGCGGAGTGCCCCCGCCTTCACTCTTCCAGCCCCCTGGGGCAGCCCAACGCCCCCCGGCATGGCCCTGGCTGTCAGATGGGCTGGCTCTGCGCTCCTCCTTCCCTTCCCAAGGCCTGGCAGGGCCTTTTCTGCTCAGGGGAAAGGAAGGGCGAGTTTTGGCAAACCTGTGACACGACTTGTTTGTCAGGAAAGGCGAGCTCACACCTTGTCCTGCAAGCATCACCCTCCTAGCCAGGTGGGCGCGGCCACACGTCCCCATTTGTGCTGCACGGGCACAAATGTGTCCTGGCGGGCACGCGGGGCGGACGGCTCTGCCCGATGCTGGCTGGGTTTGGGTGCCTGTTGCAAGCTAGGCGAGACGGCCTCTGGAGAAGGGCCAGCGGTTTGTGTGAGCACTGAGGCCGCTGGGCCTTTCTGCTCTCCCTGGGGACTCGGGATCTAGTACCGGGGACCCAGATTCGCCCTGGAAGTCAGAGTGGCCGGGCTGGGAGCTGAGGTCTCCTGAGCGCCTCCTTCAGGGCCGTGGGCACAGGCCGGTGGGCCCAGCCCCAGAATTCTGGCTCCCTGTCCTGGTTTCCCTCACCTGCTGGGGACCGCCATCACTTTAGGGTCTCTGTGCCTGTGCCCAGTGCTGGCCTGTTCACCCCCAGCCCTCTCTGGCTGGATTTGCCCCCCTCCGGGGCTGTCTTTCGGACTGAGGGTGGGGCAGGCTGGGACATGGATTCAGGCTGGCTTTGGGCTGCGTCCAGGACAGATCACCACCTCCCCGGAGCTGCTGCCTTCTGGGGCGGGCATTTCTGGCCACTCCCAGGTTGATGAGGACCCCCTAGAAGGGTGGGAAGTGGTCCTGGGGAGGAGGTGGCCGGGATGGGGTGGCTGGTCCTGGCACAGTCCTTGGCACTGGGCACCAGACCCACGCAAGGACCTCTCCCTCCAGCCCCCAGGGGGAGAACTCGTCCACTGGTGGGCACGTCTGGAACTCACACAGCCTGTCCCTAATTTGAGCTGCACACGAGGTCACCGCCCTCGGGACGCCCCTGCAGAGGCTATGGGACTAGGGAGCCGGGACGTGATACTCTGCTGGGCGCTCACGCTGCTCTGTGAGTCCTCTGACGTCGACACAGCTCCCACCTCACTTTGTAGGTGGGGACACTGAGGTTCCCGAGGGGTGGTGTTCAGAGGCAGTGACTGTCCCCCTGTCTGTCCTTCCTCGGGGTCACTGGGTGCAGGGCTGAGCTGGGCAGTCTGTTCGTTGCTTGGCTGAGCTGTGGTGCCGGGCATGGACACGGGATGGGTGCGGGCCGTGCTGGCCACTCTGCCCACAGCCTCCCAGGCCCTCCCATCTCCTGTGCCCTGCGTTCTGGTCTGAGGGGGAAGGTGCCAAGGTTTCTGGCCCTTGGGGGTGTGGGACTGGGAGATGCCCCACCTTGGCCCAGCCGGCCCCGGATGCTCCTGCTGGGCCCAGAGCTGTCACAAAGGGCCTGGCGCGTCCACCTGGGAGGCCTCAGGAGATCATGCAAGGAGGGTCTTGGGCAGTGTGGCCCCCGTGGCTTGGGGGCCCAGGCTGGCTACCTCCGCTAGCCCTTGGAGGCCACAGACACTGCTCCCCGCGGGTGTGGGCAGAGCACACGTGGACGGCATCGGGGCGACGGGGCCCAGCCTGGGTGGGACTGTCTTTGGGAGCCTTGTGAGCACCTGCTCATCCTGCAGCGAACATGGTTTCATTTTCTGTTTCCCAGCTGCAGCCAGGCTGGGGCACTGGGGGGTGGCCCGGGTGGGGCTGCAGAAGGCACCTGCCCTGCTCCTGGCGGTGAGTGTGGAAGAGCTGAACCTGCCCGTTTCCGAGGCCAGGCTCCAGGAAGGGGGCAGTCGGGCCCTCAGCGTTGGGCAGCTGCCTGGGCCCGCCTGGCTGTCCCAGAGCAGGAGTGTCTCCCCGGGCGGGTGGGGACTTGGATCCCCTCAGAGGCTTTGGGATGGTGCTTGTGCTGGGAGGCTGCCTCGACCTGCGAACTCAGGGATCGGAGGCAGCCGGACACTGGCCCCAGCCCCTCCTTTCACAGGTTGGACTGTGTTCCGAAGCATGTGTGGCTGTGGCACCTCCCTGTGTGTTCTGGAGGGCAGGTGCCAGGCTGGGGCCCTGCTGGGCTTTCTGTGGGCTGTGTGAATGAATGAATGAATGCATGAATGAATGAATGAACGAATGAACAAATGAATGAACAAATGAATGAATGAACGAACGAATGAATGATATGGGTGATCTGGCTCTGTGGGCTATGTGAATGAATGAATGAATGAATGAACGAATGTATGAACGAACGAATGAACGAACGAACGAATGACTAAATGATATGTGTGATCTGGCTCTCTGTGGGCTGTGTGAATGAATGAATGAACAAATGAATGAATGAATGATATGGGTGATCTGGCTCTCTGTGGGCTGTGTGAATGAATGAATGAATGAATGAACGAATGCGTGATACGGGTGATTTGTAGCCAGGCCCACCTACAAACCTTCCGGCAACCTGTTCCTTTCCTTGGGACGCGCTGGGGTGGGCAGCTCTCCGGGAGCCTGGAAGGTGGTGGGGGCCCTGAGGGGTGGTGGGTGGGGTGGGGTTCCTGCCAGGAAGACGTTACCTTGGGGGCCCCGGCGCCCAGGCCTGGTGGGACTTGAGGCCAGGCAGCCGGCCCTGTGCACCCAGCGGTGTGCCCCCGGGCTTCACCCCACGCGAGGCAGATGTCCACAGAAGGCCAGGTCGTGTCCCAAACCATCGTCCATTCTGACCTCTGCCCTCAGTGGGCACTGGGCTCTGCGGGTGGGGTGGGCAAGGCCCAGAGGCTGGCTGGGGGGTGACCCTTGCAAATGGGTCCCTCAGCCCCGGGCCAGCCAGCGGTGCCCCCGGGGCCGCCCAGCCCTGCCATCCTTTCCAGAGTGTGGCCCGGGCAGCGGGAAGGCACAGAGAGGGTTAGGGCCACAGACCCCTTCCGGGCGCCCGCCTTTCCCGGCCTGGGTGGTCAGGGTGGGGCACCGGCGCCCCCTGGTGGCGACGAGAAGCCAGAGCAGGTGCACCAGGCTGCCTGGGAACTCTGGGGTCATTTCCTCAGCTGCTTCTGAGCCAGCCCAGCCTCGTGACGCCTGGTGTCACCCGGTGTCACCTCTGACAGCTGCTGAGGCCTGAGGGACACCGTGGGAAGAAGAAGATGAGACCCAGACCGGTCCTGGGCAAGAAAGGGGAGGGACGGCCTGGGAGCCCCAGGGAAAGGGGGCTCGCGTCCTGGGGGCAGATAATAGGAGACACGGGAATGATTTCTGATTTCAGGAGTGGCAGGTGTGAGGGTCGAGCCAGGAGGAGGGATGTAAGTGTCTGGGAGCTGCATTGGTGGGGATGGCGGGGGCTCTGAGGGCTTAAGTACATGCCACAGACATGAGTGTGAAGGCCTGGCTGGTCCAGGTGGGGGACACAGCCAGCACAGGGCCCAGCCAGGCGGGGGCCGGGTCCCAGGGGTTTGTTTCCGCCGGACTGCTGAGGGCTCTAAGTCGGGGGGGTGGGGAGGGGCAGACTTGTGCTTCGGGGACGACCCGAGGCGCCAAGGCCGGAAGCCCGGGTAGCCGTGGTGGCTCATGCTGGGACGGCCGGTGGCCAGAGGGACATCAGGCCAGGGCAGAGAGGCGGGGCTGGCAGGGAGGGGAGAGGAGGCCGCCGGCGGGTACAGGCCAGGGGCGGGTGCTGCTAGCCTGGGGCTCCGCGTGCAGTGTGAGGGCAAGAGGCGACTCCCGGGATCTGGTCTGAGAGGTGGGGGGCATAGCGGCCCCTTTCCCGCAACTGCAAAGACCGGGGCGGGTGCAGGCTGGCGGACACTTGGAGCCTCTGTGCCGGGAGCCGCAGGCATGGCTGGGAGGTGCCCCCGGGCCCTGGGGGTGGGGCGTGGACACTGCAGGGCCCGAGGCTCCAGACACCGAGGTGGCAGCACCATCCTTTCCCGTGTGTGTTCCTACCTGTGGGTTGGGCCTTTGAGGGCCTCTTGGATTCTAAGCCCCGAACCCCAGCCTCATCCCCTCTGCAGGCATCCGGGGACCCAGAGGAGGGCTCTTTTTGGAAAGCTGAGCACTTGCACCCGAATCCCAAGTGAGATAATCATCACCTTTAATCTTCCAGGAAACCCTCTTCCAACGAATGTTTGTTGGCTTTCCCTGTGTACCAGGCGCTGCTGGGGGCAGTCCCGGGGGGTGGGGGGCGGGGTGGGGGGTGCGGCCGCGCGGTCACCAGAGGACCTGGTCCCGGGTGAGCAGCTACTCTGTGGGTTGGTTCTGTGCTCCTCTGCACTAACTTCGTCCATCTGTCTGTCCGCCTGTTGGATCCCATAGCTTTGGGGTGCCTGCCGGGACCAAGCACGGGGCTCAACGCTGGGCCTGTAGGGACTCGCTCTCAAGGTCTCCGATGACCTCCAGAGAGACAGTCGTGAAGCTCGGGGGAGATGAGTATCTGCTGAGGGTGTGGGCAGGTAGGACAGCCTCATGCGGAGACGCGGGTGACATATGTGTGTGTCTAGGGGCCCAGGCTGCGCAGAGGGCTGAGCTGTCCTGCAGAGTGGGCGGCCCCCAGGGAAGTGACCCTCGTGTGGGCTAAGAAGGAGCGTAGATGGAGGCCGGCGGTGCAGAGGTCCGCGGTGGGGAGCGGCCTGCCCGCCCGGGGGTAAGTCCTGAAAGGGGCCCCCTCCTCCCCTCTGCTGTAGCCGCCGCTGCTGCCCTGGATGGATGGGGTGGGCCTGGCCGGGGGGGGGGCTCCTGGGGTCTCACACCAGGGAGGTGTGAGGGGCATCCAGGCGTGGAGCAAGGTGTCAGAGCCCAGCTTTGTGCGTTTGGAGGGGAGGCTGGGCTCCCAGCGAGGCCTCGGACTCTGCTTCGGGAAAGAATGGAGACGTGCAGGGCCCCCTCCCCCGGTCCTTCCTGATCTTGGCCTAGAAACTGAGCGAGATGCAGAGAGGGTGTCACATCCTGTTGTCCAGACCAGAGGGTGGACGCCTTGTGGCGGGGCCGCTGGGGCCTCTGGGTTGTGCCGTTCGGGTCTCAACCATGCAGGGGATTAGATTGGCCGTGGGTGGACTGGATGTGAGTCCGGATGTCCAGGTTCTTGGGACACAGAGAGACATGTGCACTCACACGTGCACAGTGCAGACACACATGCACACACGTGTGCACAATACAGGCACGCACACACAACACACACGCGCACACACAGAAGAGTGTGCATGGCTCGGCCCACACCAGCCCTTCCTAAGCGTCGCTCCTGCCGTGGGTGTGGCTGGAGCCCCCGAAGCAGTGAGCTGTTTCGGGAAGGCGCTGCGGGGGAGGGGGGGGGGCAGAGTGGAGACCTGGACATTGGGGGAACCGAGGAATGTTCTTGGCTCCCTTCTGGGCCTTTTACATTTTGTCTTGTTTTCTGGGAAACAAATGGAAAAAAAAAAAAGCCCCATTCCCACATATTTGAAGGCTGATTTGTATAAACAGACCAAACCCGATAAGTTTCAGAGTAAACAGAGAAACTCTGTCTGAAGTCGGGAAAGGCAGTCCTGTGTCCTGGGCTGATGGCAGGAGGTGATGGAGCCCTTCTGGTCCAGCCGCGGGTGGACCTGCTTCCTGAACTGTGCCTGCTGGGGGGCCCGCTGGGGGGCCTGCTGGGAGCCTTCAGGGCCCCTCGTCGCCAACTCTGCCTGGATCTGCACCCCATGTCACACCTCCAGGCCCCTCTGGGACTGGCAGCCGAGTGCGATCAGCCCTGTGCCTCGACGGGGCCAGGCCCCCAGAGCTCCACTTGGAGCTCGAATTTCCTTGTTCTGCCACCTTCGCGGCTGGATCCGGTGGCAGCCTCTGCCTGGTGGGACTGTGCCCACCTCCCCATCCGAAAGCAGTCTCCTGCCGGGTGGGCCTCTTCCTCCACGACCCCTCTGCTTTGCAGAGACAGGGTGTATTCAGCAGATGCTTCTGAGAACTTGCCGCCTCACCTGATCCCGGGCCACCTCTGTGCCTGGCCCCAGGGACACGGGGACTGAGAGCTGGCCCCTGGAATCCTCTGGGAGAGGCCCCAAAGAGGGAGAATGCAGCACCCCACTCCTGACCTGTCCCTACAACCTTCTTCCAGAGGGGACTGCCAGGTGACCCTGGAAATCCAGAGCGGGTGAGGCCTGTCCGACCATTTCTAGGCGACCCACTCTTGGTTTCCCTGGTTGCCCTGGAAACCACAGACGGGGAGGGTGTTGATGGGACCCCCTTCCCCCCAGCCTCTCTGGCCCTGGGAAGGACTCCCTTGAACCTGGAGCTTTCCCTGGCCGCCCAGGCTGTCCTCTTGGAAAACCACGTGAACAGCTGAGCATCCTTAAACACCGATCGCTGAGTGAAGGAAGCGTGTCCAAAAAGGCCCCACGGTGTATGATTCCAGCTGGAGGGCTGACTGGAAAAGGCACAGCCAGGGAGACAGCGCAGAGATCGGTGGTTGCCGGGGCTGGGGGTGGGGTGGGGGACAGGTGGGCAGGTGGGGAGCCGGGGGATGTTTAGGGCAGCAAAGCTACTTAATGTGACACCGTCATGGTGCACACACAGCGGCACCCATTCGTCAGACCCCCGGAATGCCCAACACCGAGAGCGGCCCTCGCGTAAGCCGTGGGCTTAGTTACAGATGCTTCGTCAGTCCTGCCCACGTGGGGGTGAATGTGCCGCGAAGGCAGGGAGTTGGTAACGGGGACCCTGTGTCTGCAGAGAAGGCAGCGCGTGAAGTCCTTGCGCTTCCTGCTTGATTTTTTTTCCCGGAACCTAGAACTTCTCTGAAGAATAAAATCTCTTAATTCGTCACAAGATGATGCAGGAGCCCAGCCTTGGTGGCCGTCAGGACTGGCCTTGCCCGACCCCGCCCCGAGAGCGCCTGCCCACTCCTGAGATCAGGGCGGCTTCCTCGCTTTCTTTCTGTGCCTTCTTGGCATCTTGCGCCGTGTGCCTCCGGACGCCTCCTTTCCTTTGTCTCCCGAGGACGAGGACGGCTCGATGGTTCCCGTCTCTGCCTGGTCCCCCTGCCGCACCCCTGCTCACAGCCATTGGGCCTCTAATTGCCGCTGTTACAAATGATTGTAACGTGATATTTCAACGGTCAAATGTGGAGGCGCCTGGTGTGAATTTAATTCCATCCGGCAAAACGCTTTTGGACCTGCCAGTTACCATGGCAACCCCATGAAATGTGTGTGGCGTTTTCTGCCCCCAGGGAGCTCACAGTCTCCTTGGACCCAGGGCGTGGAGTTCGATCTGGAAACTGGCTAGCAGGTCACACACAGAAACTCCCGGGTTACCTGTGGACCCTTGATCCACTCTGTCCCTGGAACTGCCGGCCGGGTGGGGCAGGGAGAGGACCCCGAGTGGACCCCTGGATGGCCCGTCAGCACAGCCAGACTCGTGCGGTGCCGGGGTCAGGGAGGGCTGCTCTGTCTGTGACAGGCTGAGCCCACCCCGAAGCGGGGCCTGCAGCCAAGACCCCTTCCCTGGGCAGTGATGGGACAGGTTTTTGAGATCCTCAGGATAACTGTTTCCTCGCCGGGGGGCGGGGGTGGGTCTGCCTTTGGCTGCCCGCCTGGTCCCTGCCCTACCTGGTGCGCGCTTCCCCCCCAGGGAATGTGGCCCGGGAGCGTCTGGGACAAGCCGAGGCGAGTGCCTGGCGTGGCAGCCGTGCCGGGAGAATGTGGGTGAGCCCGGAGATGTTCTGTGCCGCCCGTGGGCTCTCCGCATTTCCATCATAGGCCCTCGCAGCCACGGAGAAGGCTCCGGGTCTAGCTATTGTGGGCCTGGGTCCCAGTCTGGGCCCTGGGGCTGTGTGACCACAGGCTTTCATTTTTTTTTTTTTTTCAAACAGTTTAATTTTTTTTTTTTTTCAACGTTTATTTATTTTTGGGACAGAGAGAGACAGAGCATGAACGGGGGAGGGGCAGAGAGAGAGGGAGACACAGAATCGGAAACAGGCTCCAGGCTCTGAGCCATCAGCCCAGAGCCCGACGCGGGGCTCGAACTCACAGACCGCGAGATCGTGACCTGGCTGAAGTCGGACGCCTAACCGACTGCGCCACCCAGGCGCCCCACAGGCTTTCATTTTTGACCCGAATGGAATTGAACACTGGCCGGGGCCTCTGTTCCTTCGAGGGGCCCCTCGGGCACCCCCTTCCTGCCCTCCGGTGCCTGCATCGCTCTCCCCATTTCAGAGACGAGGAAGCAGGGGCCCAGAGGGTTTTTGCCACAGTGGCTGGAGGCTCAGGCAGCCCGGACCTTTGCCTGCGGGACCTGAGCCCTACTTTCGGGCACTGCCTCCCCCAACTTCAGGGGGTGGATGTGCAGAAGGGGCCTCTTTCAGCCTCGGGCATCTGAGCAGGGGCCTGGCTGCAGCGGTGGGTGTGGTGCCCCGTCCGCCGAGGAACACGGCTCTTGGAAGAGGCCCCGGGAACTTCCGTTTCTAGGGCCTCAGGAGGGAGTGTGGCCCTGCCGCCACCTGGTTTTGGCCCAGTGACCCTGATTCTGGCCTCCTGGCCTCCAGAACTGTGTGAGAGAGTACATTACGGTTGTTTGAGCCCCCAGTCTGTGGCCCTCTGTCCCAGCAGCCCCAGGACACTATGCCACCACCTTTCGCCACGGCTGGGACACCTTCCGGGTGAATTTCTGCTCTCCTGGGTCAAAGCCAAGTCCCCGTCTACAGCTTTCCCCCGACAGAGCCACCAGGGGCCCGGTGACCTGGCCTCCCCCTCGGCCCTGCCCGGCCTTCCTGGCACCGTCATGGGGGTCCCCGCAGGCCTGTCGCTGCTCTGTGGGCTCCTGTCAGCGGCTGTCCCCAAGGCTGGTTTGGGGCCCCCACAGGGGCCTTGCATCACCTGTCTTGGGGGCCGGGACGTCCTGTCCTAGACACTCAGTAGGGTGCATGGGAAAGGGGGGGTCCCCGGGGCGGGGCAGGGTGCATACGCCCAGCCCCACCCCGCGTGGGCTCCTGGGGCAGGCCCAAGCCCGTTCCGGCCGGGGTGCCGAGCAGGCATGTGGGCCCGAGGAGCAGGCTTACACAGGGAGCCCCAGTGTCCTGTCTCCCCTGACGGAAGGAGGGGCCGGCTGGGCTCTGGGGGTGGAACGTTCCTGGGGAGATAGGGAGGGCAGGCCCCGGCCGTGTGTCCTGCCCAGAGAGGGGGTTTCCTCAGTGTTCAGGCACGCTGGCTGTGGGGCTGGCCCGGGCACCCCTCTTCCCGGACGTTGAACCTCCTGTCCTTCCTCGGGGCACAGGTACCTTTCCAGGCCCCTCACCCAGTGCCCTTTGTGAAGCAGGAGCATGAGACCAGCCCCCCTGAACCTGTAGGTCCTGAGCCTTGCGTGGCGACTCCGGTCCAGCCAGCTTTCATCGGCCCTCCCGGCAGAGACGTGGGGAACAGCCCTGGCCTGTCCGGGTGACACCTGGCTGCAGGGAGGGAGGGTTCTTGGCCTCCTTGGCAGGCAGGGCCTCATAAATCCTGGCTGCTAACAGGTTGCCCGAGGCCTGGTGGGCCGGCGGGATGAGGGCTAGCTGTGCCTACGGACCCAAGGCCCAGCCGAGTCCGGCACCCCGTGGGCTTCCATGGCCTCCTTCTGGGTGCTGTCAGCCTTCAGTGAAGAATTTAAAGGCCCCGGGCCCCGGCGGTTGCCTCACGTAGTTGTTTTCTGGCCGGAATCCCGAGGCTGGTTTGTGGCCGGCGGGTCGTCGAGGCCGCTACCCTGCCCTGCCCGCCTGGAGCGGCTCGAGGCCTGTCCTGCCAGAAAGCCTGGCTCAGAGGGTTGCTTCCTGTCCTGTGGGGGAGACGGGGGAAGGCATGTGTAGGGGGAGGGCAAGGGGCAGTGTCTGCCGTCCTGGGCGGGCCAGTGTGCTGCAGGACCCTGGGGGCTCCCCCCCGGCTCAGAGATAGCCTGTGACCCCTGAGTTCCCACCCGGGTGTGGGGGGCTCGCGTTCACGGGGCGCCTGCCCTGTGCGGGGGGGCGGCTGTCACTGCAGTGGGATGGCCTTGCCGTGTGGCAGGCGGCCTGGTGCCTCTCCTCACCTGCTTCCTGCCTGGGGGCTCTGTGGCCCAGGCCAGCCCCGTCCTCACCTCACCTCACCTCACCTCACGGTCGACCTGAGAGGCCCGTGGCTGTCCCCAGGCTGCTGGTGGACGGGCGGGGAGGGCACGCGGGCCGTGGGGCGTGGGCCCCTCTGGTTCCCCAGCGGGTGGCAAAGGGACAGCTGCCGGGGACTCCTCGCTCTGTGGGGCCTGGTCGCCCGCCAGCTGCACAGGCAGGGCCTTCGGAGGAGCGCTCGTCCGGCGGGGATGCCGCTGGCTACTTAGGACGTTTGCAGAGTCGCTGGCGCTCGAGCAAGGGCCCTGCGGCCGGGCCAGAGCCTGCCTGGAGCCGAGGCCCGACCCCTCTTCGTGCTGCGCCGCCCCCTGGAGACGCGTGGTGGGGGGTCCAGTGGGAGGAGGGCTTTCTGGTTGTTGTCCTTGAGGTGAACTTCACATAACGCGGACCTGACCCTTTTAAAGTCATTCCAGCACGTTCAGGCTCCTGTGCACCCCCCCCCCCCGGCACCCCTACCTGGTTCATGACATTTTCATCACCCGAGGGGAGACCCCTGTGCCCGGCAGCCAGCCCCTCCTCACCTCGCCCAGCCCCCCCCCCCCCCCCCCCCCCCGAGGGCAGTGTTTCTAGCCTCTTCCGCGTGTCAGCTCCTGGTCTGTCCCTGTAGCTGAGTACTAGTCCCCCCGCGGGGACAGCACGGTTTATTGTCTGTTCGCCCACTGATGGACATTTGAGTGGTTTCCACCTCTGGCTGTCGTGAGTCGTGCTGTGAGGGACATTCAGGCACACGTCCATCTGAGTCCTGTTTGCGAGTGTCCCGGGCACACGCACACAAGTGGTGTCGCTGCGTCCTTTGGAGACTCTGCTTAACCTGCAGAGCTGGAGGCGTCCTCCCTGGGTGGGGAGGGCTGGGGGCAGGGCACCCTCCCCTCCCTTCAGCCCGACCTCTTGCTTCTGGTCGCTTCTGCCTGTGACCTGACCCTGCCTGGGCTCAGGCGGTCCCTGCGGCGTGCTGGAGTGAGGGGCCCATGTGGTGCCCAGCCTGCTGGGTTCCGAGACGCACCCCCGGACCGGCCCCGTGGGCGGGAAGGGCAGTGAGACCCGCCTGGGGGGTTTCCTGGGCCGAAGCAACCCCGAGTCTGGGTCACGCACGACAGGCCAGAGCTGAGCCCGGTGCTGGGCTGCAGTGAGGAGTGGGGGCTGCCGGGGTGCAATCTGCTGGAATTTGGCTCTGGGGCACCCCACGCTGAGGTCGACAGTGAATTGATGGATGGCGCTGGAAGCAGCCACCCCGTGAGGCTTATGAAGCGCGTCACTCGCCTGGGCCAGGACTTCCCAGGATCTGCTTCCAGAACCCTCCAGGCAGCTCCAGCCTCCCCTCCCAGCTCCTGGTGCCACCTTTCCTTCCCAGGCTGTGTGGGGGGCTCCGGGCCCTTTGCCGCCCGCCTCGCTCTGGCCACGTGGCCTCAGCCCAGGCCTGGCTCCTGCTCCAGGGAGGGGTCATTGCTGGCCCCATCCTGTCCTCAGCAGGGCTGCTGATCACCCCGGGGTACCCACGGCACCCACAGCTGCCCCATAGCCCTGTCTATAGCAGTGGAGTTTTTGAAAGATGGCTCAAGAGGGGCCTGCTGGAGGTGGGGGGGGGGGGCAGGAAACAGGTGACCCTGAGCAGGCGACTTTGAACCTGAAGTGTAGTCTCTGGGACCTTACTGCTGCGTGGTCCCCTCCCTCTCCCATGCTCCCCCCACCCAGGATGATGGGGTCCCTCGTCTATATCCTATTCCCCCAGCCATGTGCACAGCAGGGGCTCAGCGGAGGGGAGCCTGCCGAATCTGGCCAGCCCGTCCCTGGCCCCGGCCAGGGTCACGTCCTGCTCCGTCTGGGCTGCCGTTGCCCGAGGAGGGGACCTGGGGAGGGCCAGCCACCTGCCCTCTCTGCTTCCACTGCCCTCGGGGACAGGCCCTCGGTGTGATATTTGTTCAGGGTTCAGTGAGGGTGTCCCGTGGCCCCGGCTGGGCACAGGGACCCCGACACTAGCGGGGTCCTGCCCCCACAGCGAGGATGGTGCGGCCCAGCCTCGCGTGCACACAGGTGCCAAGCAGCCCGCCTGGTGCGGAGTCACAGGGGGCTCGGCCCAGTCAGGGTTGGGGGGCTCTGGGGCCGAGGCGTATGGTATGCAAATGCCAGGGGTCAGGGGTAGCAGCGAGGGGTGTAGCGCCGGGCCCCGCAGCCCCCTCCCCCCTCCCCAGCACTCAGGGCTTTTCCTGGGGGGTGTGGAGCTGCCAGCAGGGTCCGGGTAGGTGCTGGCTCATGCAGCCGTCAGGCCCGGTGGACCCTGCGTGCCGGGCTGTGAGGAAGCTCCCTTGGTGTGTGTCCTGCTGGCCTGGCACGCTCCCTGTCCCCGGGGGCCCACTTCCTGTCCACCCGCCCACTGGGGCTGGCCTCTGTGCTGTCTCCCCAGCCCAGGCTGACTGCTGCCCCGGGCACCCCGTCTCTGACTCCCGGGCCGGGCTGACCTCTGTCTGGCCCTGCGTAACTCTCTAGGAATTCCCAGAGAATTCCCGGCGTTAACCTCTGCGGGTCTGGGCCGAGGGCTGCATTCCCGCGGTCCCAAGGAGGGTTCTGGCTGCAGCCTTTCGTGTGGAACTGCGGCCTCAGCCCGGCCCGGGGTCTCCCGGGGACCCTCCCGGGGACGTGCAGAGGTGACGGGGCCATCAGGGGAGGCTTGGGCTCGGTGGGAACACCAGCAGTTGTGGGGTGGCCTGTGTGGGCATCGAGCCTTGTGGGAGGGGCTGCTCCCTGCGTGGCCAGGGAGGGTCTGGTGCTCAGTACTCGCACCTGGCCGTCTGTGGCCTGTGGCCCAGCGGGGTCTCAGCGTGGCCTGTGCCTGCCTCTGGGTCGCGTTCCCCGTGAAACCAGGGGAGCCTTGGCCTTTGGCCTTGAGACGCCAGGAGACGAGCAGAGCCCCTCTCAGATCTCAGATGGGCATGGGGGCAGGGCAGCCCGGGCCCCCCGTCATCCCACGCTCTTGTCCGTCCTTGCTGGCAGCCGTGGCTCTGTGAGGTCCCCAGCAGCCTGGGGTCAGCAATGCGGGGGGGCAGTGGTTCAGGTCTAGGGGCTCCTCCTGGCCTCGGAGCTGAGGGAGGCCCGGGTTCCCTGGAACGCTGACAGGGGGACCGGAACACGTGCACGGGCAGTTCTTGGAAGGACTCAGAAGAGCAGGGGTGGCTCCTTTATGGGGGAGCAGAAGCTGTGCCTGCAGGGCCTTCCCGAGAAACCGCCCTCTAATGCTGCAGGACAGACAGCTTGTCCTGGACTGACACGTTGGGTGTCCTCTCTCGTGGGGTCTGTCTGGAGGGGCGAGGCTTCCCCGTCCCTGCTGCTCAGTATCCCCCTGTGGCTTCTCTGGTCTGGGCCGTGGGGTGGGCCGTGGCTTGGAGGGAGGTCCCCACGGCTCACCAGCGTCTCCCCCTCGCAGACGTGCGTGAGTGTGCCAGTGGCGACAGGGGCCGTGGGGATCAGGGCTGCAACGCTGTGGGGGCTTCCACTGCCGCTGCCCCTTCCCTCCCCCCACCCCGGCCGCAGGGAGATGGCAGGACCCGCCGAGGTAGGCCCCAGGGCCCAGCCCACTGCTGCCCCCTGCTGCAGCCCGGTCTCAGCCTCACATCGAGGCCCTGGCTGGTCCCTGGGGCGCCTCCTCCTTAGTCCCCCCTGGCTGCCCTGGGTGGCACTCGGGCGGTGGGCCCTTCCTGCCCCACCACTCGTGATGCCGTTAGGGCACCCACGTGTGTCTCCTAAAATGAGCCTTGGGGGACTCAGAGAACCTGAGGGGGTGGGGGCACCCTGGAGGCCGTCTTGGGGGAGGTGCCCTTGGCGGGCCTCGAGCTGCAGCTGGCCCAGGGCAGACAGCGGGGCCTCGGGAGGGAGGGCCGTGTGCCCAGGCATGCACGAGGCACCGGTGGGCACCGAGCCCGGCTGGGGCTTGCTGAGGCCTGGGCTGGAGGTGTTTGCCGGCCTTGGGTATACTCTCGACCTCGGCCCTGTGGTCGCTGGCAGGCTGTCAGCAAAATCGAGAACGGAGAGATTTCCCCCGGGGGTGGGGAGGGAGAGGGACGGATTAGGGTTGAAGCAGGGGGAAGGCAGGGGTGGGAGGGCGGCTCCCCTCACACTCCCCTGTCTGCCCCAGCCCTACCTGACCCCTGACCCCGGGGCCGGGTCTGGGCAGCGTGGGTCCCCCTGAGTGCACACCTGTCAGGCAGCAGCATCTGCCCCATTTCCCCATATTGGACAGCGCCCCACCCCCGTCTCTGTGTCCGGAACTTTCCAGAGAACACTGTCTCCACCGGTGCCAGCCAGGAACTGTCCGTCAGAGGGCGGGATGGGGCCCAGCCTGCTGGACCGGGGTCCCGGGGTGGGGGGGGGGGGTCTGTGAACACAGGGTTTGCCTGTGCTGAGTCTCTTTTCCAGCGTTTCCATGGCCAGGAGGAGGGCTGGAGGGAGGCGAGCGAGTGCAGCAGGGACGGGGGGTAGGGGAGCACCCCCAGTCCCGGTGAGGAGGCCCCCTACCTCACTCCCACCAAATCCGCACGTCCAGTGGCCCACTGACGTTTTGGAAAGACGGGGCTGGAGGTTTGCTGCCAACGAGGAGTGTTTTTGGCACCCGTGGGAGAGTCCCGGTGGGGTTTTGGGGGATGGTGTTTGCATTTCCCCACCTGGGACCAGCTGGCAGTGCCTCCAGAAGGGAGCAGGAGGACGGACTGCCTCCCCCACCGAGAGCCTGTGTACCTCTCTAAGCGGGGAGCACGTGTTGGTGCGGCGAGCGAGTCTGGGGTCCGGAGCGTGCCGGGCCCAGGGCAGAGCCCCGGGAGAGTCTGCTTCGCTGCCTGCTGCCCTGGCCCTCCTCCGCCCCAAGGATGCCCACGTACAAGACGCACGCGCCCTCCGCGGAGGTTCTCCTGGGCTTCGGCGCCCCCACGGCGCCCCCGGAGGATCCTGGTCCGAGCCCCCATCTGCCACCTGACCCTGGTGGGCCTGGCCGGTCTGGGCCCCGAC
This sequence comes from Leopardus geoffroyi, assembly GCF_018350155.1. Classification (NCBI taxonomy): domain Eukaryota; kingdom Metazoa; phylum Chordata; class Mammalia; order Carnivora; family Felidae; genus Leopardus; species Leopardus geoffroyi. The sequence goes on along the minus strand of NC_059328.1, from coordinate 2,016,351 downwards.
TTCTGCATCAGGGTCTCCAGCCTCAGGAAGCTGCTGTCTGCTCCTTTTGGGCCGGTTCGTGCACAGTTTGAGACGGAATCAGGGTCCCCTAGCCCAGTGGCCTCTCGGGTTGGGGCTGGGCCTTGGGGGTTTCCCGCCCCCCGCCCCTTCCTGTCCCCGGCCCCTAGAGCCGGACCCTTTGTCAGGGTCCGGGAGGCCCTGGGGAAGGTGCTGGGGCTGCTCCAGAGCTGGAGGTCTTCTGACATGTGTCCGGGCTCTCGGTGCTGCCCAGCCACTGGCCAGGGCCCTGCACGGGGCTAGCACAGCACAGGGTCTGCAAACCCGGCCTCTGCGAGTTCCTTTGGGAAGCTTTGGAATCCCTTAATCCACGGGGTCCCGAAGGGCAGGCGGGCTGCCGCCATCTGGCAGAGTTGTCTGAGGGCAGCGCCGTGGACAAAATGACGAGGTGGGGGGGGGGGGGGGCGGGCCGGGGGCGGGCGTGGAGGTTGGCCTCAGACCCTGCATCCCGCAGCGCTGGCCTTTTGTCCCCCGCCCGGGGCCCCTCCCTGGTCTCAGCCCCTGGGAGTGCGCAGACCCCGGCCCTGCGTGTTTGGGATGGCTGGGGCTCCGAGTCACCGCGAGGCTGAGAGGGCTCCGCAGAGAGCCAAGCGCCTGCTGTGTTTTCTCTGTCCCCCTGCCAGCCCAGCCCAGCCCCAGCCCCCAAATGCAGCGCGCGAGGGAGTGAGCCGGACCGGTGGGCGGCCGGCGGCCGTGAGCGAGCAGAGCCAGCAGGAAATCAAGATGTTACCGCCGAGGAAAGGGCAGCTCTGCTCGCTCACACGCGGGGTGGTGCGCCCCGAGTTGACGGTGGGGTGAGCCCAGAAACCGCTCAGAGTGATGAATCGACGCTAAAACCCTGAGCGCTGGCATGGAAGCCTGGCTGCAGGGCGGCTTGGCCCTTGCTCCGGGAGCATTGCCAGGCCGTGTGCTTGTCATGTTCTGGGACACCGTCCTGGAGTAGGAGCTGTGCAATCCATGAGGCTGCGAGGCGGGGAGGCCGGGAGGCCTGGAGACCTGGAGATCAGGAGGCTGGGAGACTTGGAGACCAGGAGGCAAGGGAGGCTGGGAGGCTGGGAGCAGGTACACTTCCGAGGTGAGGTTGACGCTTCTCTCAAGTCCCAGGGCACGACCTCTGGCGTGTGTCGGCCTTACCCCCAGACGTGTGGGTTTATGGAGGTGGCGGGCCCCGGGGAGAAGTGTGGGCTCCCCCGTAAAACCTCCGTCCTGGCAGCCCGGGGTCCCCGAGCTCCCGTCCGCGGTCCCAGCTCTTCATGGCAACCCCTCTGGGGAGGCCACTCCAGGGCCAGGCTTTGGTGTCAGGCCCGGGATGAGCCTCAGCTTAGCACCTTGGGTGACTCTGAACCTCAGTCTCTTTATCCAGTAAGTGGGACTAAAAGGACCCTTATGTCTCAGGGAACTTGGAGAGGCCCTGGGGAAATGCCTCCAGGCCGCTGGCCCAGTGCCCCTGCAGGCCCCCAGCCCCAGGCCGGCTCCCTCGGGGGCCTGGGGTGGAGAGAAGGGCCGTTCCAACCTGGCCTGAACCTGTCCTCCCCCTGGCCTTGGCTAGCTTGCCCCTTCTCCAACCTCACAGCCTTCTCTTCAGCAAGGACCTCTTCAGCAGGTCCGGGGGATTGGGGAGACCACACTGAGGCCCCTCTGGCCGGTCTCCGTGCCTGTCCCAAGCCCCCGCCCCACCCCACGGCTGGCTGGTTGGGTACTGGGTTCGTGGCGCCCCATCTGGAAGATGCGTCCAGGCCTCACGCCAGGCCAGATGGTGTGTCACTGTCACAACGGGGGGAGGGGGTCTCGGTCCCACGCCCTAGGAAGATTGACACTGCCGTTTGGAGAGAATGAGGGTGTCTCTGTGGGGGGAACGTGAGGCCCACAGGCCCGCTTTCCCACGGCGGGTGACCCCACTCACTGTTCCCACCGCCCTGACGGCCCTCCTTCCAGGAGATAAGAGAGGCTCTGGGGAAGGGGCAGCGGTCACTGCCAGGCGGGAGCTGAGTGGGGAGCAGGCTTCCTCGGGGTGAGAACAGCTGGGTCTTTCCTGGGGGGCTGGGCGTGCCTCTCCATCACGCCTCGCCGCGGGGGGAGGCCGGCAGAGCTGGGGTCCACATCAGAGTGGCTGTGAGAAACCTGGGGGGCTCTGGGACTTGAGACGGTAATGGGGTCCCCGCGTCCCAGCCCATGGGCCCAGCTTGGGTGTCTGCGCTGAGCAGGGGGTTCTGCTGACTGCCCCCCCACCCCCCACCCTGACCCCCAGGGACACGAAGAGGGGGCAGGGCTCGCTCTCTCTGCAGGCTGGGCACCCCCCCCCGCCCCCCCCCGCCCAGCCTCGGCTGTGGCTGTGGCTCCGGGCCTGTTTCCACCCCCGAAGCAGACGCGACCGGACAAGTGCTTCTCTGTCGCTCCCACTCTGCCTGGCCAGACTCCTGGCCTGGCCTCCACTGGCCTCCTGGACGTGGCTGCCAGGTTCTTACCATCCCGAGGGAGAGACAAGAATGTGGGAAGTAACAGGCCTTGATTAGGAGGCTGCGGGGCTCCGTCCCCAGCCTGGGAGGGCCGTGGGCTGACCGGGGCCAGCTGTGCTGTCCTGCGGCGACATCCTGGTGGGGGTGCGACAAGGGGGACTGCCAGGGACCCTCCTGGTGGCACCCGGGTGGGGCCTGACCACACTTCCATAGGGCCTTCATAGCGGGGGGGGGGGGGCTTTCTCTGACCCCCGGCCCAGGTCATACTTGGTCCCTCCAGTGGCAGGGCCCCCCCACCCCCCCACCCAAGAGAGTCTCGAGGGAGATTTAGCATCGTGAGGACTTCTGCACCTCCCGGGATGATCATGCTCTTGCCGAACCCGGAGAACGGGGAGGGTGGCAGGAGCCGTCATGGTGACCTCAAGAAGGCCGCCTTGTCTTGTCCAGCCCACGCCGCACCCCGGGGCCTGCAGCGCTGCTGTTCAGGGCTCAGGGCCGCCCAGGGCCGCCCAGGGCCCAGGCAACACAATGCAGCGGGAGGCCCAGGGGTTCATAGTACATCTGGGGTCACACAGCCGGGGAGTGTGGGGAGCCGGGGACGAAGCCTGGAGTGACACCCTGGGCTCCCAGGCCCCACCTGGGGGGCCCCTTGCTGTGTCCTCCGGGGCCGTCCGAGCTGGCGGTGCCCGGCCCATAGTGGGTGCTCGGTGAGCATCTGTTGGGTGACCCAGATGTGGAGACCGGGACCGGGACCTGCCTCGTTCCTGCGAGGGACGGACCCCGGGCCCGACTGGGAACCGAGGTCCTTCCAGGCAGGATGGCAGCGTTTCCAATGAGGCGTCTGTGGTAGGGTCTCCTCCGTCAGAGGCCCTGAGAATCGAGTGCTTTCGTTTCCCGACTCCGGCTGCGTTTGCTCCCCTAGTGAGCCGATGCCAGCAGCCGTGCCCTCGGTTAAGGGCCAAGGCAGGAAAAATGACAGCCCTGCTGTCGGCAGTCAGAGCCCGCCGGCGACCGAGAGACCACGGCCTGGCCCGCAGGCCTGCCCGACCCCCGAGTCCGGGGCCCAGTGCCGTTTTCCGGGAGGAGACCTGGGGATGGGCTGCCCGGAGGCACCCACGCGGGTGAGCCTGGGTGCCGAGGCCAGTGGTACGGCCTGAGGGTTTAGGCCGAGGTGCGAAAGGCCAGGTTCAGACCCCCGAACTTAGCACAGGCATGGCGGGTAACCTTGGAGGCCGTGGTCCTTACACTCGGGACTCAGCAGGAGGAGGCCGACCCATGTTAACCGTGAACCCCAACGTGCGCTGGGGGCCCTGCCTGGCCAGGGCAGCTGCTGGGGGGTGGGGGGTGGGGTTGGGATATGCCCCTGGGCCGAGAGGACCGGCGAGGGAGGGCACAGCTCAGGAGTCAGGCCGCACCTTGCCCTCGCCCCAGAAGCTTCTGCCACGGAGCTGGGGGCCTGCTGTGTGGGGCAGCCACTGTCACCTGGAATCACAGTAGTCCAGGGCCCCCTGCTGAAGGGTGGGTGGTTCGGGGCGGCAGCGATGTGGAGCTCGAGGGGGCCATGGCTCACCCGGGGAAGGTGAGAGAGTGGAGACAGAGGCCCCTCACAGCCTCGCTCCTGGGGGGGGGGGGGCTCTCTGCCTGGCAGGGGGCAGGGGGTCTTACCCTCTGCTTCATCCCTCACCCGGTCCAGCTCCCTTCCTTGCGAGTTTCTGCTCATCCTGAAGTATCCGCCCCCCCCTCCCCCGCCCCTGGCCCCCATGCCTCATCTCCTGATTGGATTCTGCCCCATGTATCTTGGCTGCCCCTTGTCTCTGTCCCTCCTTGTGGAACGGTGGCCTCACCTTCCCCTCCCTCCCTGGCTCTTCTCCAGGCATCCCTGGGAGGCGGGGCTGGGCTGGCCTCCACTCCCGTCTCTCCCTGCTGCTCTGGACCCCGCTGGGCTGCTGGGCTTCTGACCACACCCTGGGGTCTGGCCAGAGCAGCCCTGGGGGTGGGCAGCTGTACCAGAACTGAGGGCAAAGGTTTTTCCTTCCTCCTGATGAGGAAATGAGACTCCTGTGGTAAGACCACAGGATTGGTGCATCTCCTGTGAACCGACATTAGGGAGAGGATGTGGGTGCTCAGAGCCCGGGCCCTTGGCCTGCCGGGTCAGAGCTGGGGAGCCCTCTGGACTTACTTCTTGTCCCTCTGCTTGTCACATGCACGGTGTCTGTCCCTGAGCTCAGCCTCTGCAGGACGTGGCCTTGAGTACTTGTGGTGTGACGTCGGGGCCTCAGCGGCAGGAGGGGCCGATGGCCAGCCTGCCAGTTTCGGGCTCGGGCACCTTGAAAAGGAGCATATGTGCGGGCTGGTCCCCGACACTGGCTGGAGCTGGCCGACACCCCCGTGACCGCAGCGTCCTGCCTTCGGGTTTGGCCTTCGGGTGGGAAAACAGCAGGAGGGGTGACCGACGGGGCCCAGCAGGCCGAGCGGGCTGCTGGGTGAGGGCCTGGTGATGCGCCTGGCCGTCGATGTTCTGGTTCCTTCTGGCCGTCTCTCTGGGTGACTGCTGTGGACCAGGGCCAGGCGCACGGCTTCGGCCAGATTCCCCGGCTGGCATCCTCCCCTCACCGGCCTTTCCTGCCTCTGCACCCACAGGCCTGCCCCCGCCCAGATGTCCTCCAACGAGCCAGTCTTCACGGCTGCCCCCTTCCCCGCTACCTGGCCACAGTCTGGCTCGTCGCCTTCTCGGGGAAACCTCCCCGTCCATCAGCCTTCACCGGCTCCCCGTCTCTGAGTAGTGTGAGCCCCAGCGCTGTGCATGCGTCCCTGGCAGCTCAGATGCCCTCGGTGAGAGCCAGGCCTCGGGGGCTGTGCCCGTCGTGGGGGCCGTGGGCGTTCCTGGACTCGGGTGGTGTCACAGCTAGCCCTGGAGTCACCACAGCCTGTGCGTGACGGCAGGGGCGTGAGTCCAGGCAGCGGGCAGCCACAGAGCGGGCCCTGTCACGCGCACACACGCGTGTGCACACGTGTGTGGGAGGCCTCCGGCACGGCTCTGGGGCTGGCCCTCAGCGGGCGCCTCCCCGGAGCAGGGCAGGCCTTGGGTTCTGCGGCGTGGTGCCGGGGTCTGAGGCCCCCCGAGCTGGCTGGTGCCCGGAGGACACGGGGCCTGCTCTGCCTTGGGCTCTCCTGGGGGGCCCGTGTGTGAAAGAGGAGGGAGCACCCCCACTGCGCCGGGCCCCTGCCACCGAGGCCATAGTCAGGAATGGCAGCCGGGCTCTCGGAAGCAACCGTGGTTTCAATTTTCCTTCCCTCTGCTTGGGTGAGGAGTCCAGCCGGGTAATGGGTTTACCATGAGGCTGGCGCGGGGACCAGCTGGCTCCCCGCTCCTGAAATAAACTCAGGCAGCAGCACGGGGCAGGGGGGGGGGCAGGGAGGGGGCGGGGGGCGTCCTGCAGGCAGCTCCGCTGGGTCTGGGTTGATCGCGTGTGGCCCCAGACCAAAAACTGGCCTCCCCTCTGGGCTGGGCTCTGGATGTCAAGGGTGGGAACAACCAGGCAGGGCGTTTGTCACCTGGGGGACCGGAGGTGGCAAGGAGGACTTTCCATCTGAGAAGACGTACCCCCCTCTCCCCACAGGGCAGATTGAAGACAAGCCAGGGGCTGTCTGATCCCTAGCCTGTCATGTTCGGTCCCTGTGCCCCCAGCCTCCTGGATGGCACCTACACTGCTCTCCCCTGCCTTCGGCGCCCAGTACCCGGTCTCTGCCTTTCAGCCCACCCTGCCCCACTCTTCCCCTTTTCTACCCCCCCCATGCTCCCCCCCTTCATCCTGCACCCTCAAAGAAGCTTTCCCCCGGGGCCCAGACAGGTGGAACCCCGTGTGTGTCCCCGGGCATGCTGTGGCTGTGGGGAGTCCGCTCGGGCACTTGCTGTCCGTCGCTCCCGCCCAGAAGGGACACGGGACACGCCCGACTTCAGTAGGAGGGGGAGCGGAGTGAGCAGAGGTGCCGGAGAGCCTGGAGGACCGGGTCTTCCTGCCCCGCCCCCCGTGCGTGGGCGTGGCCTCGGCCCCCACACAGCGCCCAGGGCCACAGCTGCTGGGTGGCCAGCACCTGCTGTTGGACTCTGGAGCCTGCCGTGCCGGCGACTTCACCCTCAAGTCCAGGCACCCTGGGACCACGGGCAGTGACTTCTGGGAGTCTCTCTGTGTGTCCCTCTCTCCTGGAGCCCCGCCCCGCCTGCAGAGCGGTTAGCTCCTCCTGAGAAGCTGGGACCCAGGAACGCCTGGCCCCCAGCCACATGGGGAGGGTCCAGCCCTGTGGGTTCCCCCGCGGGGGCCACACAGGGTGCCTGATGCTTGGCCTCCTTGGGTTCTGCTGGAGGGCCTGCTCACTCCATGTCTTGACCCCCAGGAAGGGGGGAGGTGTGAGACAGCCTCCCGACGCGGGCCAGCATCTCACGCTCCCAGGCTCAGCCAGACTTCACCCGGCGCCCACTCTGCATCCCGGAGCTAAGGCAGCTGGCACGGGGCGGGGTTGGGGGGAACACCTCCCCACCCCCTCAGATTGGCAGCATGTGGGCAGGTCCCTGAACTGAGCAGGGTGGGGGCCTCGAGAGGCCTCAGGGAGGGCTTCAGGGAGGAGGTGTCCATGAGTACCAGGGGACAGACACTACAAGTGGGGGTGAGCTTGCCTGTGTTCTGCTTCCTGCTGGCCCCAGCTGACCCAGGAACGTGGCAGCTCTCCCTAAAGCCCTGATGTCAGGGGTCTGTGGCCCTGAGGGGGCAGTGTGGCATTTGTGGGGCAGCACGGGGCCCTCACCCCAGCCTGGGGCCTGGCAAAGGAGCCCCGTGGCCGCCCAGCTGGGAGAGGAAAGCTGGAGCCGGCCTGGCGGGTGGGGGGGAAACGGCTCCTTCTGCTGACACACAGACATTCCGCCGGGCAGAGACGCCCAGCCCGCATTTCCGCATCGAGAAAGCATTTCCCAAACAGCTTCCAGACCCCACAGCCGCGGCCCTGGATGCGCTCGGCGGCACCGAGCCCGGGGGGCGGGGGGACAGTGGGGCGGCTGCGGGCACTGTCTGGACGGCCGGTGGTGTTCTGTCCTGGGTGGTCTGCTGGCCTGCATGGCCGTGCCTGAGTCCCCGTGCCTGGCCTGGTGGGGGTAGGGCCCAGAGCCATCCGCAGCCCCCCCCCCCCGGTCCTTCAGGGAGGTGCCAAAGCCGTCCCAGGCTCTGGGGACCTCATCATAACCCTTATTTGCTGCTGCTCAGAACCGTGTCCTGCCCACTGCATAGACGAGGAAGCAGGCCCAGTGGGGTCCTGGGACTCGTCCGTGGGCCTGCACCCATGCCTGCTGCTTGCAGACTGTGCTCTGCCCTTCCCAGCCCCTAGCCGTACCGGTGCTGAGGACAGAGGCCTGGAGCAGCATGCCTCCCCACCCCAAGGCTGGGATGTGCGACGGGGTCCGGGTGGATACAGAAGGAAGGTGACAGCCCCGCGGTGGGACGAGGTGGCCCGAGCAGCGGTCCCTGGCTGGGGGTCCTGGGGTCGGGGAGGGAGTGCAGGGGGCACTGGGGAGGTGGCTCTTGTGGGATAGGGACAGTCCTGGGGCGCCTGGGTGGCTCAGTCGGTTGAGCGTCCGACTTCAGCTCAGGTCATGATCTCGCGGTTCGTGAGTTGGAGCCCCACGTCGGGCTCTGTGCTGACAGCTCGGGGCCTGGAGCCGGCTTCGGGTTCTGTGTCTCCCTTTATATCTGCCCCTCCCCTGCTCGCACTCTGTCTCTCTCTAAAATAAGTAATACTAAGAAAAAAAAGAGAGCTAGGGACGGTCCTCAGGCCCCTTGGCTCGTCTCAGGCTGGCCTGGCTGGGTTCCAGGATGCCGTGTCCTCACGGCTGCATCTGCCATGTTGCAGGGAGCCGGCCAGGTCCCAGGATACCGCCCCTCGGAGACCCAGTCTGGGCACTTCCTTGGGGCTTGCTGCCCCACCTGGGGGAGGGCCTGGCCACCAACCTTGACTGACTCCTACTGACTCTCAGTGAAGTATTTTCCCCATCAGCTTACCGGCTCTGTGATTATCATCCCTCGTTACAGACAAGGCAGTGGGCACAGAGAGCCTCGTGCCCCTTGGTAGCAGAGCTGGGGGCTGGGCTTGGGAAGACCAGCGCTGCCCGGCAGAGGTAGCCGGAGCCACACTGAGAGCACGTGTCTACCTGAAGTTCTCTGGAAGCAGCACTGAAAAAGGAAGGAAGCAGGTGACGTTAATTTTGACGACGTATCTCATTTAACGCAACACGTCCAGGTAGAATCATTTTAACGTGTGATTAATACAAAAATGAGAAGGAGTGCCATCATCTTTTTGGTACCAAGAAAGTGGTGTGTTTTACCCCCAGTGCGTGTCTCCATTCAGGACGAGCTACAGTTCCCGTACTCAGGCCCCGCTGTGACAAGGGACAAGGCAGAGCCCTTTCCCAGGGTGGGCTAGACTTGGGCTGCATGGGAGATGAGGCCGGCGCCTCCCCCTTCCTGTCTTTGGCTCCTCCTCCTCCCACGGCCTTGGTCCTGCATGGGAGTTAGTGATGCTTCGAGGGGCCTCCACCCCAGAAGGGTGCTCCCGGAGGAGCCCCAGGCCCTACGCCCCGTTGTTGAGGGTGATCTGTGGATCCGAGGTGTCTCTCTGCCCCTTCCTGCGAGACAGACAGTCTCCACGGCCTCCCGTCCCCCTGCACCCCGGCTGCTGGCCGCAGGGGTGAGATCCTCCGGTTTCTGTTAGCACTTGTTTGCATGCTGTTGGAGAACGAGGTTTACGTTGCAGTAACGGACCGCCAGCCCACGTGGAAGGCCCCGTTCAAACAGCAATCTGACAGTGTGCCCATCGGGGAGACTTCCGGAGGCTCCCCGGGCGAGAGCCCGGAGTTCGAAGGCTGGTGTGCTGTTCAGAGGGAGGCCAGAAGAGAGGCTCATCCAGGAGGCGGGGGCAGACAGGCAGGCGGGCCCCGGGCAGGCCTGTGTCTGCACTGCAGGGCGCCTGGCAGGCGGGGGGCCAATGGGCTGGCCTCCGCACTGCAGACAGGACCGGGCAAGGTGGGTTGGTGCCTCTCTCCCACAAACTTGAGGACCCCACCCATTGCGGGGCAGGGCTGAGTGATGGCCAATAGGGCCTTTGCCCCAGTAGTTGGCCAGGAGCTAGAGGGTCGGCCTAGGCAGGGCACGAGGGCCAAGACATCAGGAGCCAGCATGGGGCCGCCGGTCCAGCACTCATCGGGGCCAGAATGCATAGACCCTTATGATGCCATTGGCCACTTTGGACAAGGCTGGAGCCTCAGGCCCTGTCCTTGAGGATTCGGACTTGCCTCCCGGGCTTCTGTAGCCTGGCATCTGGGGCTTGCTGTCCTTGCTAGGGAGTCCATTTTTCCCCGTGGCCCTCTCCCACCTGCCGTGGGCACAGGGATTCCCTTGCTCCCTCCGGGTGCCAGTCCCTGTCCACTGGAGGACACGACAGTTCAGGGCGCAGGACACCGGGCTTGGGGGCTGCAGGCATCTCTGCCCCTTGGGATTTCCACTTTGGTGGCTTGGCTCCCCACCCCCCTCACACTTAACAGCACCCAACCCCACCCCACCGAGCTGCCTTCTCAAAGCCCCAGGTGGCATTGCCAGGGTGGCCTCCGTTTCTGCCTTGGTTACTTTCCCGCGTTGGTGCTGGAAACACAGGTGTTTGAGCATGTGTGTCTGGGTTTGCTGAATACGTCTGTGCAGGGTCCCCTGTGTGTCGCGTGCGTATTTGCACACGTGGGTCTGTTTGTGCACGTGTCTCTGCGTCTTGGCCTGAGGGGTGCCTGTGTCCGAGTGCGAGGGCGCGAGTGCGAGGGCGCGCGCGCGCGCGCGCGCGCGGGAGTGCGCGGGGGCGGTGGGCGGTGCACTGGGGGGCGAGGGCGCGGCCCGCGGGGGCGGGGCGGGGGGCGGGGGCGGCCCGTCCTCCTCTAGGATTTGGCTTTCACCTGCGGGGGGCGGAGGGAAAGCCGAGAACATAAAGGCGAGGGGCGGGGCGCCGGGCTCAGAGCGCGGCGGGGCCGCTGGGGTGCGCGCCGCTCGCCGACCGGCCATGGAAGCGTCCCGCGGCCGCGGGGGACTGGCCGCGCTCTGGTGCCTCGGGCTGCTGGGGGGCCTGGCGCGCGTCGCGGGCACGCACTACCGCTACCTGTGGAGGGGCTGCGTCCCGTGCCACCTGGGCCAGGCCGGCTACTCCGGGAACGCCGGGGACCGGAGGCCAGGTGGGCGCCGCGCGGACTCTGCGCGGGGGGCGTGGGGGAGGCGGTGCCCTGCTCCGCGCTGGGCTCCCTTTGCTCCGCTTGGGTCCGGCCTGCGCCCGGCCCGGCTGGCCGGCTGACGGAGCCGAGGCCGGAGGGAGCAGGGCGGGGGCAGTGCCGCCGGCGGCCCCCTTCCTCTGGGACGGGGCCCCTGCGCCCTGAGCCGTCGACATTCCATCCCCTCTCGGGCCTGGCTGAGGGGGCTGCCGACAGCAGAGTGGTCTTGAGCGGAGGGAAGAATAAAACAGCCCCTTGCATTGGCCTGTGGCACAGGGCGTGCATTTCCCTGGCGCTGGCCGCTCTGGGGGTCAGGCAGGAAGGCAGGCTCAAGAGAGAGTCCTTGGGGTCCCCGGGCAAAGTCTCGGCTTCCGGGGTGCCCAGGGCTTGGGTGGATGTGCAGGCGCTAGCCTTTCTTTCTGTCACCTTTCCGCAAGCCTTGGGAGTGGTCAGCCCAGTGGGCTCCGGGTGAGCTGTGAGGACCCCGGCAGATACACCCCTGTCCTGGCTGCATCCTGCTTCTCCCTGCTCTCCAGATCTGGTACCCACGCTGGGCCACCCTCCCTGCGGGAGGGAGCTCCTCAGAACTTGGAGCTGGTCATCCTCAGGAATGTGAGGTGGGGCGTGGTGAGTCATCAACCGGATCACGGCAGGGGCGGGGGCGCTCCCCTCCAGGCCTTCCCGGCCCTGCGTGTGGCTCTGGGCAGGGCACGCGTCTTCTTGGAGATGCTGGCCCTGCCCAGCTGTCCCTGGGGCCGTCTCTGCGGCCCTCCGTGCCAGGGGACACATCGAGCACTGAGCTGCAGGCCCCTGATGGTGGCCGTCTCCCACCTTCCCTGGCTTTGTCACTTGGCCAGCCGGGTCCCTGGCTGCGTCCCCACGGGGTAGGCAGCCCTCCCACTCTGGCTCAGTCGAGGCCAGGCCGGTGCTGTCACTGAAGCAGCGTGGCACTAAGCGCCATGAGGTTGTGTAGCATCCCGAGGCCTGGGGCTGTGTGGGGCTGGGCTTCGGGGAACCCCCCACCCCCCACCCCAGGCCTGCCTGGACTTGCAGAGAGGAAAGGATCCCGGCCTGTGGTTGACAGGGCGCCACCTGCGGGCCTGAGGACCCTCTGGCGTGTTTGGGAGGAAAGCAGGACTCTGAACTTGGTAACCATCGGAGCTGAGCTTCCCGGCAGCATCTGGAGGGAGCAGGGCTTCAGAAGGGGCTTCTCTGGGTGGTTTCTGCAGGGGCAGCTTGTTTGGCCCTGGCCTGAGCTCCGGGCTTGGGAGCTGCCGTGACTTGATGGGCTCCCGGCCGTGTCGTGATGGGCGTCCCCAGGCACCGCCGGGGAGCCAGCCGGGTCTCAGCCCGGTGATGTGTCACCAGGCTGCTCAAGTCTCCAGCCGCACGTGTCAGCTGAGGGCAGCACGGCACCTGTGGGCGATGCTGGAGGCCCCAGGCCCGGCTGTTCCTTCCCGTAGCCCGGCTCTGGACCTGCCCGCTCCTGGGCTCCCGGCTCCTCCCACGCAGGTGTGAGCTGCCCCAGACGAGTGTCAGCTGGGCCTCGGGCTGCAGAGGGCAGGGGGTCTGCACCCAGAGGCAGCTTTCGTCCCCTGGCTCCACTGGGTCAGCATGGGAGGTGCGGTGCCTTTGCGTTCTCTTTCGGCCTGGGGGAGGACCCAGGCCCCCTTCTGTGCCACCTGGAGAGTGATGTTCTCTTGGTGGTTCCAAGGCCTTCTGTGTCAATGCTCAGTTGGGGCCCTGCTGCTTGGGGTGCCTCAGGGCACTGATTCCACGGCGGGAAGGAATCGCTATGTGTAGGCCACTTGGCCCGAGAGGGCAGGCCTGCAGGACGGGGCCCAGGGGAGCACGGCCAGCCCCCGGGGAGCACAGGGGATCTTACTGTGGGAGTCAGGAGGCCGGGTTGGCCAGAGTGGACATTTGGAAACCTGGCCTCCCCACCCCACAGTTCCAGAAAAGACCACGGAGGGAATCTTTACATGTGCCCCATGTTTAACTCCTGCGGCTGCTGCAACAAATCACCCCAATCTGAGTGGCTTAAAACCATACGGGTCTATTACCTTTTGGTTCCAGAGGTCGGAAATCTGAAATGAGCTAAAGTCTAGGAATTGACAGGCCTGGTTCCTTCCGAGGCTCCAGGGAGAACCTGCTTCCTTGTCCTCCCAGCGTCTAGAGGCACCGCATCCTTGACGGTAGCGCCGCCTCCGTCGACACAGCCAGGGGCCGGGTGTCTTCCCATCTCTTTCTCTCTGACCCTCTTGCCCCTTCCTTTAAGGGCCACGTCATGACACAGGACCCCCCTGGATACTCCAGGATCATTGGTCACCTCGCTGTCCTCAACTTAAGCCCACTTGCAAAGTCGCTTTTGCTGGACCAGGCTCCAGGGATTAGGATGTGGACCTTTGGAGGGCTGACCACACTCTCCTTAAAGACCACTGAGCTGTGGCTCTCAGGTCACAGCCATGGCCACGGCCACGGTCACGGAGTCAGAAGCTCCCGGTGGTTGGAGCGGGCTGAGGACAGCTCTGCTCTGCCCCCACGTGGTCACCTCAGGAGTGGGGCAGGCGGGTTTAGGTAACTGGATCCTGCTTGTGTCCTGGTTCTGTCTCTGTGAAGGGGCCCCAGCTGGAGGTCATGTGGCCAAACGCCCCACCACCCTTAAACAGGCTTCCCTTGCCCAGAGAGCTGAAGGGGGAGGCTTCAGATCCTTCGGCCTTGAACTGCCCGCTGTGTCCAGATACCCACCCGGGCTGACGGCACAAGTGGTGCCCGAAGTGGTGGCTGAGCATCATTGCACCTGCCGGGCCCCCGCTCACAGATCTTGTCCCCACCCCCCCCTCCCCAGTGGCAGGTTGCAGATCACCAGGCAGTGTGGCTCCAGGGGCCAGGGAGAGCTCGGGGCTGTGGTCAGCGTGCCAGCCCCTCCCGAGGGGGGCGCCCTGGGAGACGGCTTGGCGGATGTGGGCCTGTGCATCTTAGCAAAGAGCAGGATTTCTGTCCCCTGGGGTGGAGTCTGAGTGTTCCTGTGCGGGCAGCAGGGGGGCCAGAACAGTGGTCACGTGGGCAGGGGGTGTGAGCTGGGGAGGGAGGCCCCGACTGGAGGGGCCCTGCTGGCTGACGGCTGCCTCCTGCCCCTGCGTCCCCCCACGTGGCTCTTCCCAGACTGCCCATCTGGTGTCCTTGTGGCCCACAGGGCTGCTGAGCGGGCCCGAGAGGCTGACGTTGACCAGGGCTCCCTATCCGACCCGCCCGGGAGCCGCTGGAGGGTGCAGTCCTCAGGGTGGGCTCAGCGCCCCCAGCCAGGTGTCCGAGCGGCTCAGGGGCGTGGTGCCATCCGAGCCTGCCTGTCCCCAGGGTCTGGACTGAGTGAGCATGGAGACAGAGCTGCCGGCCGAGAGCAGGTTTCCAGAAACCAGCGTCCCTGCCTGCCTGCTCACCCAGCACCTGCCTCCGCGGCCACGTCACGGGGTCAGCCTGCCGGAATGACACCTGCCTGCCTGGCGAGGCCGCCGTCCACCCAGCCCTCAACACACACGTGGTGCACCTTCCTCAAAGCTTCACTGAGTGCCAACTGTGTGCCCGGGGCTGTGCCCCCTGGAGGCACTTACCTTTCGGGGACTCTCTCAAAGACAGGGATCTGCGCTCAGAAGGGACGGGCGGGGTCTCCAGGGTCTCCTCCCTGAGCCCGCTTGGGTGGGTGCTGTCCGCCTGCCCTGCCCGATGGCTGTGGGTCTATCCTTCTATCCCCTCCCCGCCCAGCCAGCTCTCCCTCAGCTGTGCCCCAGGTCCCTCTGTCCCCCACCCTCTTTGGGGGCTCTGCTCTGCCCTCCAGCTTCCCATGAATCACCCTGGTTCCGTTCTGAGAGGACTCCAAGAGAGCCTCTCTTGCTCCTCTGTCTTCTGTCTTAGGCAGCCTCAGGGCTTGGCAGGGCCCCGGGGGTGTCCCCAGAGTAGACGCAGCTTGTGTGTGGAGCAGAGGCCCTGGCTCTGTGTCGTTTCTGGAGTGCCGGCCGGGCACATTCTGAGCATGGACCGGTGGCGGGGTTTGCATAACCTGGTGGGCAGGCTCTGGGGTGGCCGGGAGGAGCCTGGCCCCCGTGTGCTGCCTTCGGCGCCCTTCAGAAGTGGGCTCACGTGGCTGGCATTTTAGGGTCGGAGCACCGAAGGTGGGCATTTTCACGGGAACTGGAGGGTGCAGTCGTGGCTTGTACGTGCTTGATTGAAGGGTCTGTGTGTCTGTCTCCTTGCTTCTGTGGTTAGGGGAGCTGGCTGCTCAGCTGGTGAGGCTGTGTCTGAAAAGCGCGGACTGGCCCGTGGCCCAGGCGTGGGCTCCCGTCCCCGTGCCCGGCACGCTGGGGATGCTCCGTGTCTGCAGCGGCTTCCCGCCCCGGTCTCCGTGTCTCCCGGGCAGTTGCGTCCTTCCTGGCCCTAGCCTCGCACGCAGGTGTCCCGGGCAGCCTGTTCTGATGACCTCAGTCGCTGCCCAGCCTCCCCTCGAGCTCAGCTTGGTGGACGGAAGCCTGGAGGGAGGGATGAGAGGCGAGGGCAGCCCCAATCTTCTCCACACCTTTGCATTCCTGCAGAAGGAGGTGTGACCCTCCTGGGGTGCATGGGCACAGGTGTCCTGCCCTGGTGGTCGGTGGTCTCAGATGGGAGGTGTTCTCCCAGAAGCGGAGTGCCAGGGACCTCCACTGGGTCCTGTGCTAGGGTTCTTGCTGGTGGTCTCCTGTCCCCCTGGCATTGGGAGCCCCCCGGGGACCCCAGACAGGTCCTGCGTTCGTTTCCTGGGAACAAAACGGACACAACAGTAGACGTTGGTTCTCTCGCTGTTCCTGGAGGCTGGGAGTCCAGCATCAAGGTCACGGCAGGGCCACGCTCCCTCTGAGACCTCCTGTCCTTGACGTGTCCCCCAGCCTCTCGTGGCTCCCATTGTCCCTCGGCTTGTGGCCACCTCACTCTAACCTCTGCTTTCCCGTGTGTCTCTTGTCAGGACCCCAGTCGCAGGATCTAGGGCCCCCCTCACCCAGTGCGGTCTTGCCTGGATCTTTACTTGCATTTGCATTTTATTTGCAGATAAGGTCACATTCTGAGGCTCCGGATGGATGTGAATTTGGGGTGGCATCTAGTCCCTCTACCCCCTGCCCTCCCTTGGGCTTTTTGTCCCCCAAAGCCTGGGCAAGGGCACCTCACGAGTTACCGGTTTTTTCCTTTGGGGTGCATGGGCCCCAGAGGAGCGGCGGGCCCTGGCTGGCACCGTCCCGGGGATTTCTGGATTTGGACTTGGGAAGCGCACTCCACTCCCCTACCGCTCCCCCTGCCCCGCCCAGTCCCCTCTGCAGCCACCGAGTTTCCTCAGCGAGGGGCCCCGACCCCAGGTGGCTGCTGGCCGTTAACCCTTGGCCTTGTGTCCCCGCGCAGATGTGGATGAGTGCCAGGTGCACAATGGCGGCTGCCAGCACAGCTGTGTGAACACGCCAGGCTCCTACGTCTGTGAGTGCAAGCCCGGATTCCGGCTCCACGCGGACGGCAGGACCTGTTTGGGTAAGCGCCCTGCGGCTCCGGGAGCGGAGACACCCACTTGCTGGGCGCGCCCGCCAGGACAGGGGCTGGAGTCCCTGTACTCAGGGACTGAGAGACCCTCTGGGGTCTGTGTGCGGGCGTCTCCGTCCTGCTGAGTGTGCAGCTCCTGGGGGAGGGAAAGGAGGAGTCCCAAGGACCTGGCTCCCCCTGCTGAGGCTGGGCCCTGGGACGCTGAAGCCGCGTTCCCGGGGCGCCTCTGTGCACCTGGGGAGGAGCCCCTGGGCCCCGATACTGTGGAGCGCCCTCTCTGCAGAAGCCGCAGTGATGGGGACCAATCTCGGGGGCGACTTGGGTGCTTGCTGGGTGTCAGGGGAGGCCTGGTGAGGGCGGGGGCGGCGTGAGACTGCTCTGGGGCCCGTGGGCTGGGGTTCCTGGGCCCAGCCTTAGGGAGCGTAGGGGGTTGGGCTGTGGCGGGGTGGGGGGGAGGGGTAGCCAAAAGCAGGGTCCTGACCCTCACTTCCTCAGCACGTTCTTTTCCTGTGGGGAGTAGGCTTGATGGAGTGCCTGGCCGTGGCCTGCTGTCCCTGCGAGCGTGGAGGGCTACTGGGGGGAGGGGACAGAGCCAGGCGCCCGCTGGGCCGGAGGCAGGTCTGGGGTCGGGCGGCCAGCGCTCACTCCCCACCCTCCTGTGCCCCTCTCCTGGCTGGCTCTGGACGCAGGGGCCGAGGGCACAGGGCTGCTGTGTCTGGGAGGCCACGGGATGGTCGTTCTCTGGGGGGGGCTGGGGGTCGGACACCCCTTCTCTCACCCCGGAGACCCAGAGCGGGCCCGGCAGGCTCCCAGCGGCCCCATCCCTGCCTGCCTTACTGCTATGTGGCAGGGCGGCCTGCCAGCCCCGGGGGGGCCCTCCCGGCACTCAGGACGCATACTCACATGTCCGGGCGCTGCTCCGTGAAGCTTCTCTGGGTCGGGAAGTGGAAACAGATGTGGGAAGTGTTGTAATGTGCTTCCAGACAAATCTGACCAGGGTGCAGTCTCCAGCTGCTGCCCCCCCGGCGCTAGGGGGAGGGGGCTTCTGGGAGCCTGCTGGTTCACCCCGGCCCCCCGACGTCTCTCCTCACCCTTCCTCCGGGCCGGGTTCTCCCTGGAGAAGGGTGTCCTGGGGGCTGGGCCGGGGTGGGCCGGGCCTGGTGGGTGCCCACTGCCCCCTCCCTGTCGCGGGCTCCCCTGCAAGGAGCCTGGGGCTGGGACCCACCTCCCCAGTCTCTCTAGTCCCCCCGTGTGTGCTGATCGTGGCCTTCAGTGAGGTGCTGGGTGATGGTGATGCGTGGGCAGCATGCAAAGGGAGGGGGGCCTTCACGGCTGTGGAGGGACAGGCTGTGGCCTTGAGACTGGCCTCAGGCTGTTGGCTGCGGGAAGTTCAGGTGGGGCGCCCCTCAGCCTTGCCCTGGCCCCCAGCCCACCCCCTCGCTGCGCTGGAGCTGTTCCCAGGAGCCTTTCCTAGGAGTCGCCTCTGCTCCAGGCCCCAGAAGTCTTGATTTGTGACATTTGCTTATTTAAAGGTCCCCTCGGGTCTGATGCCGGGCTCCTCGGCGTGGTCTGCACAGCCCGACCTGAGGCTGCTGGGACCTCTCGGCCCCTGCCCGGCTGCCCCTCACACTGCCCGCCAGGCGGGGCAGGTGCGCTCCGTACCCAGGTGGCGGCCAGCCCTCTCCCTGTCGGTGCCGCCCCCTGGGCGCTCCCCGTAGCCGGAGTGGCTCCTTTCTTAGCGGGCATGCGGCCTCTCGCGCTTTCTCTTTCTTTGGACTGGAATCGCCAGCGGGAAATGCGCGCACTGTGCCCCGCTTACCTGCACACACCGGGCTGTTTTGGGTGAATTCTGGGACCTGGTGGATCCCAGCTGGATCCCTGGGAGTCTGGGAGCTGACAGGTGGACAGGCCGGTCCCCACGTCCCCCACGGTGTCTGGGAGTGGACTCCCTTGGTCCACTGGGAGTGCCTTTGCTGGGGAGGCCTGGGCTTTGCTGAGAAACTTCCAGAGTGGACAGGCGTCTCCAGGGGGCTTCTTCACAGGCAAAGCGGGAAGTGTTCGTTCTAGGGGCACCTCTCCCTTCTTGCTACTGTGCCCCTTTTGGTTGCCGAGGGACCTGCCCAGGTGCGGTGGTGGCCTTGGGTGGGTGGGCAGGCTGGCCAAGCATCTGAGATCGTGGATGGGTGGCTTCCAGGTGGGGCTTGGGTGGAGGGCGCCACTGGACCCTCTGAGGGCTCTGAGTTGGGGGGGGGGGGCTGGACTTCTTGCCACTGAGAAGTTGTGGGGCCCTGCCCCCTCTCCTCTGGGGCTCCCAGGGAGGAGCTGGGCCTTGTCTGAGGTTTACAGGGCGCCTTCTGAGCCCAGACCACCCTAGGGCTGTAGCACAGGATTATGGGAAGCATCAGAATAGGACCCGCACCCCCACCCTGTGCAGCTATGGGACACGCTGGCCAGCTGGAGCACAGCTGCTCTGGAACCCCTCTCCTGGGCCCTGCTGGGATCCTCTGCTGGGGGAGGGGTGCTGGGAGCTCTCCTGGGACTTTGCAGGCTGGCAGGAGACAGCCCAGGCACCCGCTCCCATCCAGCAGCTGGGAGTGAGTTCTAGAGATGCTGGGGGGGTGGGGGGAGGGCGGGTAGAGAAGACGCCCACAGGGATACGCCATCTTTCTTGTGTGCTGGCATCTCTTGGGGTGTTCCACGTCACGGGGCCCTGAGGGACGTGGGAAGTCCTCAAGGGAGGCACACTGGAGAGGGGAGCCTTGAAACACACAAGGGGGGCCTTGAAACCCTTGAGGAACTTGCCTCCGAGGCAGGGAGAGGGCAGGAAATCCCTCCCTCTCAGAAGTTCTGATGGAAACAAAACACAGAAAGGTTTCAGTTCTTAAAGATGAGAATTTGCCAGAAGGATTTTGCCAGCAGCCTGAGGCCCCTGAGCACCACCCACTCAGCCTGGCCCCAAGGGAAGCAGCAGTAGCCCGGCGTCTTGGGGCCCTCCATCTCTGGGCTGCCCTCCTGGGTGTGTCCCCCGGGCTCTGGGGTGGGAAGAAAGAGCCCGGCAGGGCCCAGTGCTAGTGCACCCTGAGTGTCACCGTCGGGTCACAGAGCAGGCCTCTTGCCTTTTCCAACTTGGGGCAGCAGGGCCTGGGAGTGCCTTGGTCAGGTGATGTGTTCAGGAAGGCCATTCTCGCTTTTCTGTGACATCTTGCCGAGGGCCCAGCTGCTGGGTGGTTTAACACTTGGCACTGGGAAACCCGCCTCCTCTGTGCGGCTGGGCGCTCTGAGCCAGCAGGACCCCTGCCCGGTGGTCCCTCCTGGACCTTGGACGTGGAACTTCCCCTACTCCCCCGCAGCAAGCGATACAGCACAGGGTCCATTTGAGGGACCATGACCTCACTGGCCCAACTAGTACGGGGTCCGTGTGTGTGATACCCACCCCCCCCCCCTCCCCGGTCCTCTGCCCTTGGCCTTTTGGACTACTCACCCCCCACCCACACCAGCCCTCGCACTCCCCACCCTCCTTCACCCGTGTCCCAAAGCCCTGACCTGGGTTCCTTCCCCTAGGAGTCACACGGGCCCTGTGGTGGCCACGGTGTGGGGGAGGGTCTCCCCAGCCCTGTGTTTCCTCGGGCCTCTCTGCTGGCCGTGCCCCGTAGTCTCGGGGCTGTCCTTTCCCCACCAGGCCTGGGTCCCTCAGGGAGGGAGCAGCGAGGGCTGCTCAGAGGGGAGGCCCCCTGCCCCCCAGGAGGCCCCGTTGGCAGAACGTGAGGCTGGCGCCAGAGCCACAGGAAGCGGGAAGGTAGAGGGCTCTAGGCTCATTTCCACGCTTCCCTGCAAAGCTCCCTTGCGGCTCCGGGCGTGCTCTCCGGTGCCTCCCAAACCCGAAACAGGCCACCGTTGCAAGAAAGCAGTGTGCCTTCCCGGCCCTGCGGGGCCCCTGGGTCTCAGTGGGGTGGTGGGAAGGGCTTCTCCGCCCCTGAGCACCCCCAGGAGAGTCCTGGCTTTGGCCGAGCCCAGGGCCCCAGAAGGGCAGCTGCCGGTGCTCAGGAGCGACGGGACGGTCACGTTCGAACCCCGGGGGGTCGGGAGCAGTGGCCACAGGCCCTGGGCCGACAGGAAAGCAAGGGCGCAAAGACCGGGTGGTGCGGTGGGGAGGGTCGGTGAGTGTGGGCGGCGCAGAATGGAGCTTGGGGCCAGGCGTGGGGCCGGGTGGCCTGGGCTGTGCGAACAGTGGTAGATGCACCCCCAGGGGCTGCGGCGGAGCCCGGGTTCACCCCGAGGTGGGCGGCGCGGGGCGGGCAGGCCCTGGCGCCCTGCTTGTGGCTGTCCCTCTCCCGCTGGAACTTGGGAGCTCGCCGGTGGGTGTGTGGTCTGTGATGGGGCAGTTCCGGCCCCTGGCACGTGGGTGGTGGCGGCCCCTGCTGGCGGAAGGCGGCAGTGCAGCCCCACCCTGAGATCCTGCATGGGGGAGGGGGGGTGCCGGGCCGAAGCCCCCCAGCAGGTACCTCGGTGGGTGTCTTCAGGAGCGGCGGTGCATTTTCTCACAGTTCTGGAGGCGGGCACTTCCTGCTCACGCTGCCGGCCAGCGGTGTCCCGCCTTCCTGGTGGCCTTCTGGCCGTGTCCTGTGGCAGAGGGAGAGACAGAGAGAATCTCGTGTCTCTTCTTAGGAGGGCGAGCTTTCTGTTGAATCGGGGCCACGCCCTGTGACCTCGTGTAACCTTAATTATCTCCACGAAATCTCTGCCTCCAAAGAGAGTCACCCTGGGGGTTAAATTTTAGGGGCACGCGTGTCGATTCAGAGGAACGGAAACATCAATCCCGTCAGGGGCGGCAGGGCCTGCTAACCTCCCGTTTTCTGACCAGTTCTTGGCTCTGCTTCGGGTCTGAGCATGGTCCTGACCTGCGGGGCCGCGCAGGCTGGGGCATGGGTTCCACGGCCGGGTCTCAGTGTGACCTTCACCACCAGCTCCGGGCACCGGCCGTGCCGAAGCAGGCCCGTCCCTGAGCTGCACGGCCCCGTGTCTGAGAAAAATCCGCCTCCTCCAGCTTTCTGGGCCTCCGTGGCACAGGGTGTGCCCGAGGCCGCTGGGCTTGGCTCCCTCGTGCACACAGCTTGGGAGCACCTGGAACCTTAGCACTGTGTGGCCGGGCAGCGGGAGTCAGGTTCCGGAGGCCAGGAGGCCCCGCGGCGAGCCCCAGCTCCCTTTGCCAAGCCCACCTGCTGGGGATCTGTCCCCTGGCTCACTTGACGGGGGGGGGCGGGGGGGGGCAGTGCCAGGTCATCCCCGGACTCGTCCTGGGGGCTCTGCCTGTCAGGGGGTCTCCTTTCCACCCCTGTCACAGCCCCCTGGGCCCTCCTTGTGGCCGTGGTACCAGTCCTGTGGGCCGCCCTGCCCTGGGCTCCAAGACCCTGTCTCTGTGCACCTGTCCCACCTGCCAGGAAGGCCTTCTGGCTCCTGTTATGAGTCCCAAGTAGGGAGAGGGCTGGGACTCTCTGGCACACAGAGAGCCCAGGAACCGGGCTGGGTCAGGTCGTGCCTGTGGCTCAGTCGGTCATAGTGGCTCAGGTATGGCAGGCAGGGCCGTGGGGGGTCAGTGCCGAGTAAGGTGGCTGGGTGGGGGAGGGGCTTCAGGGCTGACGGACATCAGACAGCGCTGCCACGCAGGCCTTGGTCTGGCCCAGGTCCCACATCACTGCCATTCCTCGGTGCATGTGGCAGGCAGGTGCTGCCGGGGGACCGAGCCCTCACTGCCACCCTGGTGTCCTCCCATAGGCTCACTTCCCTAGTGCTGGTTTGGGCCTGATGGGACCCTGGGCAGGGGCTCCCCAGCCGTATGCCTCACGGGAGGAAGTCGGGTCTCTCACGAGGGCGGTGTTCCGGATTTCTCAAGCACACTGCTCCTGGCAGACAGCGTGGTCCTGGCGTCCTCGGAGCCCTGAGGCCAGGCGCCCGGTCTGTGGGGATGCCGTGTCCGCTCCCCCATGCCGCCAGGCCTGCCGCTCCCCCTCCCACAGGCGACGAAAAACGGCCCGGGGTGGGCAGGGGCTGCGCGGGTCCGACAGGGGCTGCGGGCCGGGCCTGTGGGCTGTGCTGGCCACCTGGCCCCTGGCCTGACTGCCAGGATAGTGGAAGTGTCTGGGTCTCCACCACCCACAGCCGGCCCACCGCCTCCTCCAGGGAGCCTCCCAGTCTGCGTGGCCTCCGAGCCCCGAACACCCGGGCTCTCAGTGGGGCCCAGTGGTTTGCATTGCGGGCTGGATGGCGCTGGGTAGGTCTGCAGTCCCTGTCTGCACCCAGTCCCCAGACAGGCTGGGGACGTGGAGCCAGAAACAGACCTGCGTCCCGGGCACCCTGTGTATGGACTGAGGAGCAGAGCCAGGCCCGTGAACACCGCAGGAACAGTGTTGCCCTCTCACAGTCCCTGCTTCTGGAACACAGAGCAGAGGAGGGTCCTGGGGGCTCCCTGGAGGAGGCGGTCACGTGATATCGCTGCTCTGCGCCTGATGAGGGTAGGCCCCTCAGCCGGGTCACCCTCCTGGGCTGACCTGGGCTCCTGTCTGTGTGTCCCCAGCCATCAACTCTTGTGCCCTGGGGAATGGCGGCTGCCAGCACGAGTGTGTCCAGCTCACGGTGACCCAGCACCGCTGCCAGTGCCGCCCCGACTTCCAGCTCCAGGAGGACGGGAAACGCTGTGTCCGTGAGTGTGCCGCCAGCCCTCGGGAGAGAGGCTGGACCCCACCGGGGCTCCCATAACCCACAGAGCCACCCGGGGACCCGAAGCCCGAGCCCAGGGCGGGTGCAGGGGCAGATGCTGGGGGGCTGGGGCTGGAAGGGGGCCTCAGCGGAGGCGACGAGGCATCGTCCAGCCCCTGGTGGGCACTGGAGAGGAAGCCCCTCAGGCTGTGCTCTGGGAGCACGGGGGAGGGAGTCCCTTAGGCTGTGCTCTGGGAGCACGGGGGAGGGAGTCCCTTAGGCTGTGCTTTGGGAGCATTGAGGAGGGAGCCCCTAGGCTGTGCTCTGGGAGCCCTCCCAGGAGGGAGCCCCTGGGCTGTGCTTTGGGAGCACTGAGGAAGGGGCCCCCTAGGCTGTGTTCTGGGAGCACTGAGAAGGAAGTCCCTTAGGCTGTGCTCTGGGAGCACGGGGGAGGAAGTCCCTTAGGCTGTGCTCTGGGAGCATGGGGGAGGGAGAGAGTCCCTTAGCTGTGCTCTGGGAGCACAGGGGAGGGAGTCCCTTAGGCTGTGCTCTGGGAGCACGGGAGAGGGAGTCCCTTAGGCTGTGCTCTGGGAGCACCGGGGAGGGAGCCCCTGGGCTGTGCTCTGGGAGCACGGGGGAGGGAGCCCCTGGGCGGTGCTCTGGGAGCCCTGTGGAGGAAGCCTCCTAGGCTGTGCTCTGGGAGCACGGGGGAGGGAGTCCCTTAGGCTGTGCTCTGGGAGCCCCGGGGAGGGAGCCCCTGGGCTGTGCTCTGGGAGCACGGGGGAGGGAGCCCCTGGGTTGTGCTCTGGGAGCCCTCCCAGGAGGGAGCCCCTGGGCTGTGCTTTGGGAGCACTGAGGAAGGGGCCCCCTAGGCTGTGTTCTGGGAGCACTGAGAAGGAAGTCCCTTAGGCTGTGCTCTGGGAGCACGGGGGAGGGAGCCCCTGGGCGGTGCTCTGGGAGCCCTGTGGAGGAAGCCTCCTAGGCTGTGCTCTGGGAGCACGGAGGAGGGAGTCCCTAGGCTGTGCTCTGGGATCGTGCATCTGTTGGGAGCAGGAAGGCCAGGACGGGGCACGTGGGGGACGATGGGAAGGGCATCTGTGTGTTGGCCCTGGGCTTTGTGTGGGCAGGTGGGACCCAGGCCCCGGCCCTCGGGTGGAAGAGGTGGACAGGGCACCACCTGGCATCTCGCCCTGGGGTCTCAGGGCTGCCTGCCACGGGGAGAGGAGCCTCCCTGATGGAGGTGGTGGGGGCAGGCCCGGGGGCCCCCAGATGTGGAAACTGGGGGGGCGGGGCGCTGGGATGGGGCAGGTACTGCGAGAGCACAAGCCCCACTTGGCCTCCTGGGTCCCAGGCCAGGAGTGAGGGTGGGTCTGAGAGGCCGAGCAGCGGGGGCACAGCGGCATGGGGTCACGGGGGGGCGGCAGCTCGGCTCCCACTAGAAGGCTCAGGAGGAGCTGGCCGGCACCCAGTCTTCTCTGGAGTCTTCTCGG
This sequence comes from Leopardus geoffroyi, assembly GCF_018350155.1. Lineage (NCBI taxonomy): Eukaryota > Metazoa > Chordata > Mammalia > Carnivora > Felidae > Leopardus > Leopardus geoffroyi. The sequence continues at coordinate 1,991,815 of NC_059328.1, read as the reverse complement.
GGTGTCTCGGGGGCTCCCGCATCTGTGAGAGGGAGCCCCCCCCCCCCCAGCCTGGTGCCCTGGGGGAGCTCACGAGAGGCCCGGGACTGTCACTGCAGGGAGAAACCCATGCGCGGACCGGAACGGCGGCTGCGCTCACACGTGCCAGGTGCGCCGGGGGCTCGCCCACTGTGAATGCCACGCGGGCTTCCTGCTGGGGGCGGACCGCAGGTCCTGCGAAGGTACGATGCCCCACCCCGGGGTGAGCCAGCCTCTGCACCCCACCTCGCACGGGGGATGGGCGGGGGCAGGGACACACTGAGCAGAAGCAGGTGGGAGACCTCGGGTTGTGTTCTTAGTCCTTATTTTTTAAATGTTCTCTATTTATTGATTCTGGGGGAGAGAGGGAGACTGAGAGCGGGGGAGGGGCAGAGAGAGGGAGAGAGAGTCCGAAGCAGGCTCCAGGCTCCACGCTGCAGCACAGAGCCGACGTGGGGCTCGATCCCACAAACCGTGAGCTCCTGACCTGAGCTGAAATCAAGAGTGAGATGTTTAACCGACTGAGCCAGCCAGGCGCCCCTTGTGTTTTTATTTTTTAAATAGTTCCCATATTAGCTAAGTAGTACACGGTCGTCAGGGAAACAGAAGAGAGATCACGAAGAGAAAGGGAGGGAGGTCACCCGAGCCCGGGTGGCGTCTCCGAGGCCGGCTTCTGGATGTCTCCGTGGTTGTTTGTTGGGCCGGCGCACTTGGAATCGTCCCCGGTCCCTGGTCCCAGGTCCCAGACGAAGCTGTCCTTCATCCCTGGCTGCAGGGGTGTGTGCTGAGTGGCCTGGGGCGTCCGTCACCCCATCACGGGAGTTTGGGGCGTGCCCCCTCCTCCCCGTGCACACGGCTCTGGGGACAGGTCTGTGCGTGTCCTCCTGTAACCCTCAGGGTGAGTCTGCGAGGTGATGCGGTGTGTCCAGGGCAGGCGGCGAGCTTTTCCCCGGGCATCTGAGAGACATGCCCCCCACGGCACCAACACCACGACCCGGTGTCTCGGGCGTCATGGCCCTGCCGCTCTGCGTGCGGGCGTCTCAGCAGGACATGGGGCTGAGGGGCCCCTTCACCCCAAGGCTCCCCCCCCTCCCCCACACACTGGGGGCTGTGCATCCCAGGCCGGCAGCCCAGGGGCCTCCTCCTCGATCTCTCCCATCCAGATGTAGACGAATGTGCCACAGGGCAGGCGCGGTGTGCCCACGGCTGCCTCAACACCCGGGGGTCCTATAAGTGTGTGTGCCACCCCGGCTACGAGCTGGGCGCTGATGGCCGACAGTGCTACCGTGAGTAGACGGTGGGCGGGCATCGGCCTCAGGGGGTGTGGAGGGGCCTGGGGGGGGCTGCAGGGGGTCAGGGAGGACCGTGCCAGGCGGGAGCGGGTCACCAGACTCCCATCCCCGGTGGCGGGTGTCACTGCAGGGATCGAGATGGAGATCGTGAACAGCTGTGAGGCCGGCAACGGGGGCTGCTCCCATGGCTGCAGCCACAGCAGCGCGGGGCCCCTGTGCAGCTGCCCCCGTGGCTACGAGCTGGACCAGGACCAGAAGACGTGCATCGGTGCGCGGGCTCCCCGCACACGCCCCCGGTCTGCGCACTGCTGGCTGCCGTGACTCGGCATGCCCCCGTGCCCCCCTCCGTCCTGCTCGCTCTGCCCCGGGCCGGGGGTGGTGGCCGAGGGCGGGCCTGGGAAAGGCGGTACTGGGCCCCCTCGGCCCCCATCCGCTCGGTCACTTGGTTAAGCGCCCCCCTGCCCCCCGTGCCGCCAGGTGGACTCCTCACCCCCGCTGCGGCCCCCAGTCTGGCCCCCACAGCCGGCGGGGTGGCCCTGGGGCCGGGGCACGTGTCCCGTGTGTGTGTGTGTGTGTGTGTGTGTGTGCACGCGCGTGCAAGGCCGGGGAGGTGCGTGGGTGCGTGTGACCGCGTGCAGGGGTGCGTGCAGGCGGTGCCAGCGGCCCTGTGTGCGCCCTGCAGACGTGGACGACTGTGCGGACTCGCCGTGCTGTCAGCAGGTCTGCAGCAACAGCCCAGGCGGGTACGAGTGTGGCTGCTACGCAGGCTACCGGCTCAGCGCCGACGGCTGCGGCTGCGAGGGTGAGCCGGGGGGACCCCCCAAGGGGGACCCGGGTTTGGCTGCCCTGCCTGCCGCCCCCACCCCCGGCCAGCCGCGTCCCGCTCCCGGGCTGCGCACCCCCGCCTGCTCCTGGCCCGGCCTCCCCCCCCCACCCCCCGGGCAGGCGTCCGCTGTCCCCCTGACGCTGGAGGTGGGGGGACGGCTGTGGCACAGTCATCCTCCGTCACGCATGCCCCGACCTCAGTCCGGTGGGCGGAGCCGGGGGTGGGCGGACCCCGAGGCCCCCTGGGACAGGCCCAGCAGCCCCGGGTTTGCCCGCAGACGTGGACGAGTGCGCGTCCGGCCGCGGCGGCTGTGAGCACCACTGCACCAACCTGGCCGGCTCCTTCCAGTGCTCCTGTGAGGCTGGCTTCCGGCTGGACGAGGACCGTCGAGGCTGTGCCCGTGAGTCCCTGCCTGTCACCGCAGGGACCCCGCCTTCTAGGCACCTGTCCCTTATGCCCCCCAGGTCCCCCCCCCCCCTCCGTCCTGGCCAGGTAGAGCCCACCTCAGTCCTGCCTCTGGCTGTGGGACAAGCTGGGGGCAGCGGTGTCGGGGAAGGGGCTGGTCAGACAGGCCTCCGCCAGGGCAGGGGTTTGCCCAGGGGTCCGGGGTGGTCCGGTTCCTGTCCTGCCCCGGTGAGAGAGGGACCGAGGACGGCGTCCAAGGGAGGAGACTGCCCCTGCTGCCCCCCCCCCCCCCCGCCGCTGCCCCCGCTGCACCTGGTCAGGAGTACAGCTGGGACGTCCCCTTGCCATCGAGCTGAGGCGGGGTGCAGCAGGGGCTATAGGTGGGGCCCCAGGGGGTGGGAGCTGCCTCTGGGCACTGAGGGGCGGGGGAGTCCGGGACGGGAGGGTGGCAGGGGCTAAGGGGCTTTTGTGCCCCCGCCAGCCCTGGAGGTACCCGAGGCGGACCTGGACGGCCAGCTGCCCTTCGTGCGGCCCCTCCCACACGTCGCGGTGCTCCAGGACGAGCTGCCCCACCTCTTCCAAGATGACTACGTGGGGGCCCAGGAGGAGGCAGCAGCAGCGGAGGCCCGGGGCGAGCACACGCTGCTGGAGAAGTTTGGTGCGGGCGGGCCCAGCCGTGGGGGCTCTGCTGTCGGGGACGGCGGCCCAGCCGCCACCCGTCCTGGGGTCTCGTTTGCACAGTGTGTGTGGGGGGGGTGCTGAGCCTGGCCGGACCACGTGGGCCCTGACCTCTCTCTGCCTGTCTGCCCCCAGTGTGCCTGGACGCCTCCTTCGGCCAGGACTGCAGTCTCACCTGTGATGACTGCAGGAACGGGGCCACCTGCCTCCCGGGCCTGGACGGCTGTGACTGCCCTGAGGGCTGGACCGGGCTCATCTGCAATGAGAGTGAGGCCTCGGGGGCGGGGTCCTGCGGGCAGCCACCCTGGGCCGGGGGAGGGGGGTTGGTCCAGCCAGGCGCTGCTCTAGGTGCCGGGGGGGCCTCGGGGACTGGCAGGGGCAAGCGGGCTGGCAGCCCAGGCGGCAGGGGTTCTGACGGGGTGCCGCCGGTGGGCGGGACCAGCCACGACCCAGGCCGCACAGCGAGTTGGTACTGGAAGTACCTTTGAGACCTGCGGTCCCAGCCCCCACCCGGTGACCAGCCCCTCTCAGGTGCACGTGGGTGGGCGGTCTCAGGGCCGTGGTGACTGTCCCCGAGGGTTTGCCTGCTGAGAGCACCGCAGAGGAGGGGCACGTACTGGGGTTTAGAGGGAGGGAGTGTGGTGATCGATTAGTGACGTCTGCCGTGTGTCGTGGCCGGGCCCGGGGCACAGGTGCTTCCGAACTGGGGGGCTCACACCCCGGGAGGCGCCTCGGTGTCTCCAGAGGGGCTCCTGGGGCCACAGTGCTTCTGCGGCCGGTGACCCTGGTGCGTTGCTGTCACCACCCGCAGCTTGTCCCCCAGACACATTTGGGAGGAACTGTAGCTCGTCCTGCAGCTGTCAGAACGGGGGGACCTGCCACCCCGCGACGGGGGCCTGCCGCTGCCCCCCTGGCGTCTCTGGAGCCCACTGTGAGGACGGTGGGTGCAGCCCTCCTGGGGTGGAGGGGATGGGACACGGCCTCCCAGCTGGCCTCCCGGCTTTCTCTTAGCCACCTGCCTCCCGCGGGAGTGGGGAGTGGGGAAGGCGGCTGTGTGGATGCGAGCTTTGCCTGGGGCCCAACTAGAGCTGATGGTGAAGACTTGGCAGGAAAACAGCCCCTTCAGAATGGGTTCCCCTGGAAGATAGTGAGCTGTCCGTTCCTGGAAGCATTCAAGCAGACTCCTGGTGGCTTAGTGGGATTTGGACGAGGGAACGTGCCTGGGCCCATCATTGCATGGGACGACGCTAACGTCCTTCCTAACTGTGAAGCATCAACATTTATGAAGGAATTCGAGAGTCTATATAAATAAGTTTCCAAAAACGCTTTGTCTTTAAGTCTGCAGGCCTTTAAAATTCTGCCTCTTTTGCCGCAGAACGTAGCTAGTGCATGAACTTCCTGCCTTAGTAAGGGGGGTAGTTTTAGTCACTGGAAGCCATCCCTGGGGCTTTGCCCCCCCCATTCGAGGCTTCAGGGCGTGTGTGGGCCCTGAACAGACCCACGGGGCTCCTGGCACGTGAACAGCTCGCATTGTTTGCTTTTGCTTGTGGCGTGGTGTGGCGTGGTTCCCCAGAGACCTGGGCCTCTGCTGGGGTCCTGTGGGGAGAGTGCACCAGTCCTGGGAGAGGCTGGCAGGCCAGTCCTCGGGCGGGAGGGCTCTGCGGCCCCCGCATAAGTTTCCTGGACTCCGGGCGCTTCAGGGCCCGGGGCTACATCCCTCTAGCCTCTGCCTCTGTCTTCCCATCTCCAGCTTTCCTCTCTTTTCCCTTTTAAGGACACTCAGGGGATTAGGCCACTTGGATAACCAAGGGGGGTTCTCACCTGCAGATCCTGGGGATTTAGACAGCCGGTTGGGGCTGTGTGTCCCTCCTTCCCTGAGGGCCAGAGGTTAGGCTAGGTGACCACCGAGGGACGGAAGTCAGGATGCTGTAGATGTGGATGGGGCATAGGAGATCGGGGGAGTCTCTGTGCATCCCACGCATATGCTGAAGAATGTCCTTGGCTTTGCACCCCGGGCCATCCTCCAGGCCACAGATGCTGGGGAGACGGGCCAGCCAGGGCAGATGGCCATATGTATGGCTCATCTTGTGTCTGCCCTGTCCTCATGGTGCCCTTGCCTGCCCCCCGGGCCCCTCCCTGTCTGGGGTGCAGAGTCCTCTGACTGCTGGTGGCACCAGAGCCCTCTGCCCCAGTGGCCCGGGCCACTCCTAGCTCCTGTGCTAGGCACTGGGGCCCCCGGGAGCATCTCCACAGCGTGAGGACATGTCTAGAGGGTCACTCAGCAGGCCCTGCCTCCCCCAGGCTGCCCCAAGGGCTTCTACGGCAAGCAGTGCCACAAGAAGTGCCACTGTGCCAATCGTGGCCGGTGCCACCGCCTCTATGGGGCCTGCCTCTGCGACCCGGGGCTCTACGGCCGTTTCTGCCACCTGGGTGAGTCCCCCGCCCTGGCTGCCTGCGCCCAAGGGGATGGCTGAGGGCTCCTTCTGTGCCTTGCTGCCCGTGCTGAGGCTTGGGTGTGGCGTCACCACCTGCAGATGACGATGCCGGGCTGGCGAGGCCCCCCCTGGCTGGGATGTGGGGTCCGCCCCCAGGGCTGTGGGCTCAGAGCCTCGTCCTCTGAACTGCGCTGGCCTTCAGGGTGTCTCCCGTTACCTCCCGGCCCCAACCGGGCTAGTGGGTGGGCTGGCTTCCCTCTGAACGGGGCACGGGCTCACCTTGGCTTTTGGGGTTCCCTGGCAGCCAGGGGGAGTCCTGAGTCCCCAGCGGGGCCACCCCTCCCTGGTGGGCCATGGAGCAAAGGTGGGTGACGATGAGCCGACCTCACCGGGGAGCTCTCCACGTTCCCCTGTAGAAGGATCATTTAAAGGGGAGGAACCGGGAGTCCGAGGGTCTCCCGGCTGGGAAGTGGTGGGACCCCGGGCACGCGCCCACACTCTGCCGAGACCGTCTCTCATCTGTACAACGGCCACGCGGGTCGCAGCCCCCTGGGACACCAGCGGCTGGGAGGGCAGGACCGCCCTGCACGGCTCCCGGGGACACGTGTCAGTGAGCGGGAGCTGGAGAGCTGGGACCCAGGAGGGGCTGGCCCGTGCAGGTGGCCAGGCTCTCACATGGGCTCTGTGGCTGCAGCCTGTCCTCCGTGGGCCTTCGGGCCGGGCTGCTCGGAGGAGTGTCAGTGCGAGCAGAGGAACACGCTTGCGTGTGACCGGAGAGACGGCAGCTGTTCCTGCAAAGCGGGCTTCAGGGGCGAGCGGTGTCAGGACGGTGAGTGCAGGGCGTGCGGAGGGGTGGGGGGAAGGGCCCCAGCCTGGCCGACCCTGCAGGCCCCTCTCTCCTTGCCCCCCTGCAGAATGCGAGCCAGGCTTCTTCGGGCCGGGGTGCCTGCAGGCATGTGCCTGCCCTCAGGGCGTGGCCTGTGACCCCGTCAGCGGCCAGTGTGGGAAGCAGTGTCCCGCCGGCTACTGGGGGAAGGACTGTGACCAAGGTCAGTGGCCAGCCCGAGGGGCACCCGGGGTCGGGTGGGGTGGGGGTCACCTGCCTGCGCCGGGCACCGGGCACCAGGCCCCGGAAGTGACGGGAGCAGGAGGTGGAGTGAAGCCACCAGCCTGGCCCCGTGGCACTTGCACCTGCCGTGGCCCCGCCCTGGTCATGCAGGGGTGACTTGGCACTGGTCTGCTGGTCCCGGTGCACCTGTCAGGGCTGCTGGGGCAGGAGTAAGTCTGTGCTCGGGGCCTGACCCAGGGAAGGGGTCTGCCCCTCCACTGGTCAGCTAGAACGTGCTCAGTGTGCTGGGGGCTCCATCCCAGTGGGTCTAAGCCTGGGGGACCCGGGGCAGCTCTCTTGCGGTGGGTCTGAGTGTGGGACCCAGGACAGCTCCGTCCTGGTGGGTCTGAGTCTGGAGGACCCAGGGCAGCTCCGTCCCAGTGGGTCTGAGTGTGGGACCCGGGGCAGCTCTGTCCTGGTGGGTCTGAGCCTGCAGGACCCAGGGCAGCTCCGTCCCAGTGGGTCTGAGTGTGGGACCCGGGGCAGCTCTGTCATGGTGGGTCTGAGTGTGGGACCCGGGGCAGCTCCGTCCTGGTGGGTCTGAGTCTGGAGGACCCAGGGCAGCTCCGTCCCAGTGGGTCTGAGTGTGGGACCCGGGGCAGCTCTGTCATGGTGGGTCTGAGTGTGGGACCCGGGGCAGCTCCGTCCTGGTGGGTCTGAGTGTGGGACCCAGGACAGCTCCGTCCTGGTGGGTCTGAGTCTGGAGGACCCAGGGCAGCTCCGTCCCAGTGGGTCTGAGTGTGGGACCCGGGGCAGCTCCGTCCCGGTGGGTCTGAGTGTGGGACCCGGGGCAGCTCCGTCCTGGTGGGTCTGAGTCTGGGGGACCTGGGGCAGCTCCCTCACGGTGGGTCTGAGTGCGGGACCCTGGCAGCTGCTCCTGCAGGGCCGACTTGAAGCGGAATGTTGGGCTGGAGGTGCAGCATGGTGAGTGACAGAAGGCCCCCCGCACGGCTGCCCTGGCCACGCGGTGAAGGACATGGGCAGAGCGGTGGGCGAGGCTGGAGGCCCCTCTGGTGCTCACATGCCGCAGGCAGATGAGGAGGGAGAAAGCCCCCTGCGTGGGTCCTGGGGCTGCCCAGCCCTACTCATGGGGTGTGGACAAGTGGGGACCTTCCAGAGCACATGGTGTGAGCACTGTTTGCACCTGTTGGCCCAAGTGGATGGGAACTGCCCGGCCTGAGCGGTCCACTGGTGTGAGCATTCTTTGGGGGGGGGGGGACTGGCTGGCTCGAGCTCCCCCTAGTTTTGGCCTGTCCCGTCCCAGGAACAAGGAGGGGATTGGAGGCCACTACCCAGCCTGAGATGAGTCAGTGTCTCCCTGTGCACCAGGCCAGGTCCCTCTAGAGGGGTCGTCCTAGAGGCCAAGGTGATGATCTCGCAGAGCTCTCGGGTCCCAGGGGTCCAGGAGGAGTGTGTGGAGGGCTGGGAACCCAGCCTGGACCCCCAACCCCCTGTGCACCCCAAGGGGCTCTGCGGTGTCTGGAGGTCTTTAGTAGCTGCACACATCTGCTCTCCTGTCCTACAAGCCCCGGCATAGCTCGGCGAGTCACAGACTTGCCTTGGGGACCCCTGACTCTTCTCTCTGCCTCCCCCCACCCCACCGGACACTCATGGGAGTGCTTGTGAGCACAGCACACACTTGGGCAGCTGTCCCAGGGAGGGGCAGGAGGTCTCTCCGGACACCGTCACCTGGAGCCCTTCTCTGCTGGGTTTCCTTGTTTCTTTCCCTTTTCTCTTTGACAGTTTCCTGCACCCTAAGGATGCAGCACAGGAAATGCCATGCATATTTTTTTGGGAGTGATGGGCTCCCCACTCCTGTCGGGTCTGGAGAGATTTACCACCCCAAATGCGTGTCTGCCGGGCCCCCTGAGGCCCCACGGGACAGCTTCAGCTGGTGCCGTCACCAGCCTCTGTCCCCTGGTCCCCCCTGGTCCCCACTGCGCGGCTGCCCGTGTGCGCCTCCGGTCCTCAGGGGGAGGCGGGTGCGCGCCCCGCCCAGGACGGGCCCTCAGGACAAGGGTCCGCAGATGTATCCTCAGTCCCAGAGCCCCCTCCAGGGACTCCACCCACCCCTCGGAAACTGCCCCAGGGCAGGGTGCGTGCTCCCCACTCCCCCAAGGGCGCTTTTTGATTCCTTGGGCGTGGAGCTCGGCCCCACAGCCTGTCCCCTCCAGGGGCTGTGCCCTCCTTCCTGGGCCTGCCAGAGCTTTCCTGCGGCAAGGGGCAGAGCTGCAGGGGGGCCCAGGTTTACCGTGGGGTGTGGGGGGAGGCCGTGCCCAGGCTGGTCGGAGGCTTAGGGCGCCCTGGGCTCTGTGTGTTCTCTTGGGGAGGGCGCAGAGGCTCCCAGCACCTGCACCCGCAGAGCCCGCCGTCTTCGCCCCTCAGCAGGCTCTCTCTCCCTGGTCTTGGCTCTTCCCCCAGGGTCTTGCTGCCCCTCTGCTGGGCAGAGGAGGAGGGGGCCCCAGGACTCTGGGAGGCCCCCCACCCTCCTAATGTGTCTGGCTCCCACGGTAGCCCCCATCCTGCGGGGAGAGGGCCACAGCTGGGGGTAAAGTGGTGTGTGTAGACCCCCGCCTCACCCCAGCCCGTACTCTTTGGGGATCTGAGGCAGGAGGCCACGCCTGTCCTGGGCTTCCTGGCTGGCGGGGAGGGGGGAGGACGGAGGGCAGAACTGCCTCCAGCTCCAGTGTGCTTGGGTGCCCGCAGAGTCCTCCCTGCGCCCCCTGCCCCCACCTACCCCGTGCACGGTCACCCCAAGCAGGCCCCTCCCTGCCGGCGTGCTCTGCGCCCTGCCTGTTCCTATGACCACCATGGTCACCCAGGGGACTCTGGCTGTGCCCAGCAGCCCCACTGGGGTAGGGGGTTGCCGAGGCCCCACCTACCTGTTCCTTCCTGCAGAATGCCCGGAGGGGACGTTCGGTGTGAACTGCTCGGGCTCCTGCTCCTGTGGGGGGGCACCCTGTGACCGTGTCACGGGGCAATGCCAGTGCCCTCCAGGGAGGACTGGGGACGACTGTGGGGCAGGTGAGTGGTAGCAGTGTCCTGAGATCCCCTCCCCCCTGCGCTGCACAAGGCTGGGTGGTCCCAGCCCGGACTGTGTTTGGGGACCCCAGCCCCAACTGCATTTGGGGACCCCCAGCCCCATCCTCAGCAGCTGAGACCCCACGCTGAATCACGCTTGGGTCTGGGGGTGGGGACTGAGCTGACCTACGTGCACCAGGAGCCCGTCAGCCACGGCGACGGACCGGCCAGCCGAGCCGCCTGCTCTCCCTGCGGGCGGTGCTGTGCCCTCTGGGCTGCTGGCTTATGGGGGTCTCCCAGCCTCTCTGATGCACTCCCCATTTTGCCTGTTGAGCTGTCCTGGGGCAGGGGCTCCTCTTTGGGGGTGGTCCTCTGCAGCCCGCAGCCCAAGGAGGGGCCGGGGGCTCCCATGACCCGTTCCTCTCCCTCCCCTGGGCCGGCTCAGTTGGTGCCACCGCTAGGCTGGGACACAGGGTTGGTACCGTGCTCCCCCGGGCCAGCAAGGCCCCCCTGGGAGACTGACTGGCTGTGGTGTGCGGGGGGGAGGGTAGATTGTCCCGAAGGCCGCTGGGGGCTGGGCTGCCAGGAGATCTGCCCTGCGTGTGAGCACGGTGCCGTCTGCGAGCCCGGGACCGGAGCCTGCCTGTGCCGCCCCGGCTACACGGGCAGCCGCTGCCAGGACGGTGAGTCCCATGTCCCCCCGACCTCAGACCCTAGCCCGGGCGGCCCCATCCACCGCTCACACTTCCTCGTCCTGCAGCGTGCCCGGCGGGCTGGTTTGGGCCCGGCTGCCAGATGAGGTGCTCCTGTGCCAATGACGGGCACTGCCACCCGGTGACCGGACGTTGCAGCTGTGCCCCCGGGTGGACCGGCCTCAGCTGCCAGAGAGGTGTGTGGGCCCGGGGCCCAGGGCCGGGCATGGGGGGGGGGCGAGGAGGAGACGGGATGCTCGCGGGTTCTGCCAGGCCTGTGCGGGCTGACCTGGGTTGCGTTGCAGCCTGCGACAGCGGCTACTGGGGACCCAACTGCAGCCACACCTGCAGTTGCAGTGTAGGCCACGGGAGTTGCGATGCGGTCAGCGGCCTGTGTGCGTGTGAGGCCGGCTACGCGGGCCCGCGGTGTGAGCAGCGTGAGTCCTGGCCCGCCCACAGCCGTGCTCCCACGCGTGTGCACGCACGCACCCAAGTGCTGGGGGCCCTAGTCCTGGGACAGGCAGGGGTCCCCTCCCCCAGCTCCCCCTGTCCCCCCAGCTCCCCCTGCCCTGCTGGGCCCAGGCAGCCCCCATGTACCTGGGCCTGAGATACAGGCGCACTTGGAGCAGCAGACAGGGAGAGGTGGGGTCTGTTGCACCACCGGAGGAGGGGGGGGCCAAGGGCCACGACCTTCTGCGTGTGCCCCCCTACAGCTGGGCCCAGGGGGTCCAAAGTCATGCTGGGGCTCCTCTCCTGGGGGCTCAGTCCTTAGCTGGCTGGGCAGGGAGAGGGTGGAGGCAGGTAGATGAGCCCCTTGGGGACTGCCCCGCGGTCCCGTCCCCCAGCTCGGATGGCAGAGGCACAGGCAGGTGTCTGTCAGTGTCTCCCCACCTCCGGCTGACGCTAGGCGGGGGCTGCACGGCTCAGGGTGTCCCCAGGGCTACTTTGGGCCAGGCTGCGGGCGGCGGTGCCAGTGTGAGCACGGGGCAGCTTGTGACCACATCAGCGGGGCTTGCACCTGCCCGGCCGGCTGGAGGGGAACCTTCTGTGAACGTGGTGAGCTGGGCCGTGGGCCGGGGCTGGCGGTGGGCCCCGTTTCCTGGCTGTCTCCCATCACTGCCCGCTCTCCGCAGCCTGCCCGGCGGGCTTCTTTGGACTGGATTGCCGTGGCGTCTGTGACTGTGTCGCCGGAGCCTCCTGTGACTCCGTGAGCGGCTCCTGCCTCTGCCCCGCCGGCCGCCGGGGCCCCCGCTGTGCCCAGGGTACGAGAGGCCCAGGCGGCCCCGGGGGCTACAGGAGGGGGGCCGGGTCCACGGAGCCAGACTCGCGTCTAGGGCCTCATCCTGCGTGTTCGACGCTGCCTGGTGGCCACCTGGGAAACGCCGCTTTTGCCCACAAGGGCCAGCATGTTGGTCTCTGTGGCCGCCCTGCCTGTGCCCAGCTGCCCCGGATCTGCTGCAGCCCCGGCCAGGGCCGCTCCCCAGACCCCTGACTGTCCCCTGTCCTGCAGCCTGCCCAGCCCACTCCTACGGACACAACTGCAGCCAAGCCTGCACCTGCTTCAACGGGGCCTCCTGTGACCCTGTCCACGGACAGTGCCGCTGTGGCCCTGGCTGGACGGGCCCCACTTGCCTGGAGGGTAAGCCCTCCCGAGGAGGGGTCCTTTAGGAGCAAACAGTCCCACCCCGGGGAGTCTGGAACCGAGGATTGTGTCAGCCCTTCGATGAGCCGTGCAGGGTCACGTGGGCGTGGGATGCCAGTGACGCGGGTTTCACCGGGAGCAACGGGCAGGGAGGACCGGGGCCTGTCACACCCCCACGGGGCCCGCGGCGCTTGGGGGCGGCAGGAGGGTGCCGAGCCCCCCCGAGGTGGGTTGGGGGCCCGGAGTGGCCTGGGGCAGGTTAACTTACACGCAGCCCTGGGGGAGGCCCTCCCCACAGAGCCTGGTGTTGGGTTTTGGGGTGGCTGGAAAGAACCACCAGGGCCAGCCCTCGACAGGGGAGAGGTGTTGGCCCTGCTGGGCTGACTGGTGGGGTGCTGCCCCCCCCCCCCTCCAGCCTGCCCCTCAGGCCTCTACGGTGAGAACTGTCAACATTCCTGCCTTTGCCAGCACGGGGGCACCTGTGACCCTGTCTCAGGCCACTGCACGTGCCCAGAGGGCTGGGGTGGCCCAGCCTGTGAGGAGGGTGAGCATGGGTCAGGCGGTAGAGGAGGAGGAGGGACCCGGGGTCCGGGGTGGGTGACCCGAGTGTCCTGGCACGCCCCCCCCCCCCCCGACCTCCGTGGGCAGAGGCGGCTGCCTGCTGCTGGGGGCTGTGGCCCCAGACCCGTAGTGCGACCAGCCCCAGGCACCTCTCCTTCTCGACGTGGGGTGCAAGGCCCTGGGCGGGGTGGGGGTCTCCTGGGCGCGGGGGGCACAGGGCACTCCCGGAGCACTGTACCCTGCAGAATGTCTGCCGGGACGCTTCGGGGCCGGTTGCCAACACAGCTGCAGGTGCCTCAACGGTGGCCTCTGTGACCGGTACTCAGGCCGCTGCCTCTGCCCAGCCGGCTGGACCGGGGACGAGTGTCAGAGCCGTGAGTGGGCCAGATTGGGGGCCGGTCGGGGGAAGTCCGGGGGTCCCTCTGGGCCCATCAGGGGCTGGCCTCAGCCTCCCTGCAGGGTGGAGGGCCCGGTGAGGGGTCACTTGGCAGGTGGGGACAGGGGCGGCTGTCTGAGCTCCCAGGGGTCTCCTGTGGGAGGGCTGGGGGGGCCCCGCTTGAACCCCCGGAGCCCGACCCAGCCCTCTGCCTGCAGCCTGTGCCGAAGGCACGTTTGGAGCTCACTGCGAGGAGCGCTGTGCCTGCCGGCGGGGAGCCACCTGTCACCACGTCACGGGGGCCTGCCTCTGCCCCCCGGGATGGAGGGGCTCGCAGTGTGAGAACGGTGAGACCCTTGGCGCCGCCGCACCCGGGGGCCCCGCTGCTCGGGTGGGGGTGGGCCCTGACGCCGTGCCCCCCCCACCCCCCGGCCCGGCCCGCGCCGGCCCCGGGACTCCCTGCCACCCCAGCACATGGCTTCCCGCAGCCTGCCCGCGTGGCCGGTTCGGAAAGGACTGTGGCCAGCACTGCCAGTGCCCGCCGGGCTCCGCCTGCCACCACGTCACCGGGGAGTGTCGCTGTCCAGCGGGCCTCACGGGGCCCAGCTGCGAGCAGGGTAGGTGACCCCGCCCGGGCGGGCACGGGGCTGTGCGTCCCCCTGGAGCGGCACCCCCACGGGGTGGGGGGCTCCACAGGGGGGTGGCTCTGGGGCGGACGGAGGGGGCTCCCGAGCCGGGCCGGGACCGACCTCCGCCTGCGCCCCAGCCTGCCCGCCAGGCACCTTTGGGGAGCGCTGTGGGCAGAAGTGCCGTTGTCCCAGCGAGAACCAGACCTGCCACCCCGCCCTGGGGACCTGCACGTGTGCCGCTGGCTACCACGGCTCCGGCTGCCGGCAGCGTGAGTGCGCCGGGCCGCCCGCCGGGCCGTCCTTGGGAGGGCTGCGCACTGCCGCGGGCCCGGCCCAGCTCCTGGCCCCTGGCAACGGCCCCTGTCCTCGCAGGGTGCCCCCCTGGGCGGTTTGGACCCGGCTGTGAGCAGCCATGCGGGTGTCTCCACGGGGGCTCCTGTGATGCGGCCACCGGGGCCTGCCTCTGCCCTGCTGGGTTCCTTGGGGCCGACTGCAGCCTGGGTGAGTGGTTGGAGCGGAGGGCTGGGTGGCTGGCTGAGGGAGGGGGTGGCTGCCCTCTGTGCCTCGGTGGGCAGGGCCCCTGACCATCTGCTCCCCCCTCCCTGCCCCCGATTCTCCTGCTGGCCCCAGGCTGGGCTAAGGTGGGGGGTGTCAATGTGACCCCAGTGTCCCTGCCGGTCAACTGTCCCCTTCACCTGTCCCCACTCTCCGCCCCCCCCCCCCCAGGCCCCCCAGCCACGCCTGGCAGGGGCTTGTGGACCTCTGTGCAGAGGCCGGCCAGGCATCCAGCTGAGAAAAGTGCCTTTCTCTGAGTCATGTGGGGACTTCCCGCCCATCCGGGAGCCTGGCTGGGCTGGTGGGGGTGGGGTGGGGGCATCAGTGAGTCACTGTCGCCGCAGAGCAGGCCTGGCCCCCAGCAGACCCGTGGGTAGAGGGGAGATGCCAGGGCGGGCGGGGGCACGGGAGGAGGTCGCCTCCGCCCCATCCGGGGCAGACACAGGGCTCCCCCTGCCCCTTCCCGTCCCTGGGCCGACATGGCAGAGAGAAGGGCAGCCGGCAGCGGCGGCCACCCTCCTGTCTCTTCCCGGCAGCCTGTCCGCAGGGCCGCTTCGGTCCTGGCTGTGCGCGTGTGTGCAGGTGTGGGCAGGGAGCGGCCTGCAACCCCGTGAATGGCAGCTGCACCTGTCCCCCGGGGAGGACCGGCCTCCACTGTGAGCATGGTGAGCACGGACTCCACCCGCCACTGTCTGTGTCAGCCCTCGGGAGCGGGGCCGATGGGCTGGAGCCATGGGTTCCCCAGGGGAGACCTGGGCCCCCGAAACCGGGTGGTACGTTCATGCTGATGGTCTCCGACGATCCCAAGGGGCTCGTGGGGGCAAACAAGTTCCAACCCGGACCCTCCCAACAGAGGGTGGGCGGGCGGGGGGTGGGGTCAAGCAGCTATTTCGTCTGAGGAGAGAGCCAGCTTCCTGGCTCATGGCCCCTTGGCATAGCGTCCCGCTGGCCCTTTCTGCTGGCCTAAGAGGCCAGGGACCCCAGGTAGAGGGACGTCTGGAGCACGAGGCATGGGGGAGAACAGGGGTGGCTTGTGCCCATGATGGCACCCGGACCCCACGGCCACAGCTACAGCCCCTTGGCCTGGCCCCCCCACCCTGGTAGATCTGAGCTCTCTGCTTTTCTTTAGTCCTCCTTAAGGAGTCAGTGACAAACCCCTGTTCTTAACCAGCGACAGTAAGGAGTCATAAGCCTTATGGCCCAGCTGTAGCTAGGCTGTGTCTTTGCCTCCAGGGGAGTATGGCAGCCACGGTCAGTCGTATTACAATCAGAGGCCATCGGAGGGCATGGCAGCCTGGCCTCCTCAGCCCAGAGGGTGTGCCTGTGTGGAGGGCTGCCGCCTCCAGGAAGGCTTCCCTGACCACCTCCTGCCAGCTGGGCGGGCACTCCCGTGCCCTGGAGGCCGCTGGCCCCTTTCATCCTGATCGTCCCTGGCGCCCAGCCAGCCCTGGCATTTGCTAACTGAGAGAACGGATGAATGAGCAGGACACGGCTCGTGTCACTCCCTGGCGCTCGTGTCCCTGGGGGTGGAGACCGGCACCAGCAGGCCCCAGAAAGCGTCTGTTGAAGGAAGGTCTGACGTGGTGGGGACGTGTCCCCAGAGCGTGTCCAGCCCCGGCCAGAGCTGTGAACAGCGCCTGACTTCTGCCTCCAGGCTGCCCTCGGAACCGGTTTGGCATAAGCTGCGAGCACGCGTGCTCCTGCAGAAACGGGGGCCTGTGCCACGCCACCAACGGCAGTTGCTCCTGCGGCCTAGGCTGGACGGGGCCGCGGTGTGAGCTGGGTGAGCTCCCGGGCGGCCGGAGGGTCAGGGCCTCGATGGGGAGGGGGGGTGGCTCTGGGCCCCCTGGAGAGCGTGGGGCTCGGGGGCCGCCGCGGGTCTGGGCCAGGCTCCCGAGGCTGCTGGAATCAGGCCGGTGTGGGGGGGCCGCCCCTCACGTCCCCGCTCTCTCCGCAGCCTGCCCTCCCGGTCGCTACGGTGCTGCCTGCCGCCTGGAGTGCTCGTGCCAGAACAACGGCACCTGTGAGCCCGCCACGGGCGCCTGCCGCTGCGGCCCCGGCTTCTATGGCCAGGCCTGCCAGCACCGTGAGTCCTGAGGAGGGGACCCCTGCCCGGCGTCCGCCCCTGCCACGTCAGGGCCCACCTGGGCTTCCGTGGCAATGGCCGCCGTCCCCGTCCCTCCCCGCGGGGCGGATGGCTTGGGGCCTGGCCCCGCTCACCGTGGGAGTCCGAGGCCAGAGGTCTTGGGCTCAGGGTCCCGTGTGAGCCGGCGGACCTCCCACCCGAGCCCCAGCCGTGATGGGGGAGCTCCCCAGGCCTGGGAGGGGGAAGGGGGGACGCGAGCCTTGGAACCAAGCCCTTTGCTCACTCTGGGCCAACTGAGGTAGGGACTCTAACGCGGGTCCCCTTCAGCCTGTCCCCCTGGCTTCCACGGGGCTGGCTGCCAGGTGGCATGTGAGTGTCAGCACGGAGCCTCCTGCCACCCCGTCAGCGGCCAGTGTCTCTGCCCCGCCGGCTTCCACGGCCAGCTCTGCGAGAGGGGTGAGTGCTTTGTGCTCCTGCGTGCGACTCTGGCCCTGTCCAGTCTGGCGCGGGGACCGGAGGGGACACCGAGCCGGCTGCCTCCCAGCAGGGTGTGAAGCAGGCTCATTTGGAGAGGGCTGCCGCCAGCACTGTGACTGCGAGGCCGGGGCACCCTGCGACCCCGTCACCGGCCAGTGCCTTTGCCCCCCAGGGCGCACAGGGGCCACCTGTGACCGCGGTAAGTCTGGGGTCCCGCTTGGCGGGGCACAGGTGTGGGTCTCTGTCTTTGGCGAGTGCTGCTGGTGCAGGTGGGGCCTCAGCTGTGCTCCGCCCTGGGCACATCTCCCCCCTCTGTGGGGGGCAGCTGCTGGAGGGGGCGCCCAGCATGAGGCTCCTGCTCAGGGTCGTCAAGGCCCCACACTCTGCTCTCTGGCCAGAACGGGGGCCCGGTTGGGCGGGGTGGAGACCTGCCTGATCCGCCAGCCTGCCCGGATGGAGGAGGGGCCGCACGCATGAGCTCACGGTTGTGCGCTCAGCTTGACCCGGGGAGGAGCGTCCCTGACCGCCAGGCCCCCTCTGCCAGCCCCAGGGCCAAGCGGGGAGCGGGGTGGTGACGCCGGGCAGGTACCCGGTACCTGGCGCTTTCTGGTGTGGGAGCTCACGTGGGGCGGGAAAAGCCAGGCCTGGGGCCTCTGCTCCCTCACGCTCCTGCACAGAGGGCCTGGGTCCCCTGGGCAGGGCAGGTGGACAGACCCTCAGGCCTGTCTCTCCTACTTCGTGCTGCCTGCAGACTGCAGACCGGGCTTCTTTGGGCCAGGCTGTGCCTTGCGCTGTAGCTGCGGAGCTGGGGCCGGTTGTGACCCCGTCAATGGGCAGTGCCACTGCGTGGACGGCTACACTGGGCCCACCTGCCAGCAAGGTGAGCCAGGCTCCCGAGGGGGTGGAGGGAGGGCGACAAGCTTCTTAGCCCCACCCCCGGCGTCCGCCCCACCCCTGGCGCGGGCCCCATCCCTCCTCTCCACACACGGCTCCCCTGCGAGGACATCACCATCCCAGCTGGGTACCCCTGTTGTCCGTATGGCTGCTGATGGGCGAGGTGCGGACCGTGGGGCCGGGTTCTGCCGCGCCAGCCGCCCACGGTGGCCCTAGACGGCAGCAAGGGTGGGCTCAACCCCCGGGGCAGGGCTGAATGCATCCGCTGACCTGGCCCTCCACCCCTCCCCTCCTTGCCCTGCGTGTGTGAACCAGAGCGTGATGGTGCGCCCGTGTGTGTGCGTGTGTGTGTGTGTGTGCGTGTGCTGCAGTCTATATGCTAACCTGTGTGTGTGCACGTTGGTGCGTGCCCGTGCCCCTGTGCACGTCGGTGCCTGCCTGCACCCCCAGGCAGTGAGGGAGGGTGCAGGAACTGCACCTTGGCCCCTCAGCCCCCTGGGGGGACGTGCCTCTGCAGGCAGAGCTCTGCAGTGCCCCTGGGGTTCCGCGGTCAGCTTGCCCAGACCCAGCCTGCTGAGGGGAAGGGCCGTGTGTGCCGAGAAGGTCGTGCCTGGGGCCCGTCTGGGGCCCGTGCGGACGGGTTGTGCACACAGGTGAAGCCAGGAGCCAGGCTGGGTGGGGATTCCAGACAGGTCCTCGGCTGGGAACCCCAAATGCGGGCCGGATGTTGTGCAAGCGTGCCTTCCAGCCTCTCTGAGGCGGCCCTGGGCCCAGGAGTGTTGGGAGTCCCGGGGGCGGGGTCTCACGGGAGGCGGGGTGGGGGCGGGGCGGTGGAGGCGGGGCTTGCAGGGCTGCGGCTCGGGGCGCAGCGCCACCCACGGCGGCACCTGGTGGTCGGCTGTGGGATTGCGCCGCAGGCGCTGCTAGGCGGTCCTAGCAGCCTGGACAGGTGGCAAGGGTCTGGGACCTGTGTCACCCCTGAGCCCGGTGGGAAGGAGGAGAGGCGAGGCCTCCCTGCCTTGCAGTTCTGGGCCCTGCTCACTTTCCTGGAGTGGAGCGGCTAGCTTCTAGTAAAACCCCTCTCCATGCAGCCTCAAAGTCCCTCTTCCCGGCCCTCCGTGATACTGGTCTGGGGGCACTGGGGGCTTTCATTTGCAGAGGGAGGGCCCTACAGGCCTAGGTGGCAGAGAGGCATTTGCTGGTGTCACTGGTCTGTTACCAGGAGACTGAGGCCAGAGGAGGGATGAGGATTGTGCATGTACTTACTTATAACCCGGGCCCCACAGGGTGGCGGGCAGGCCAGAATCTGGACCTCAGACACGGGGCGGTGCAGAAGCTGGGGGGGAAGGGCTGGGCTGTCTCCCCTTCATCGGCCTGGAGCTGGAGGGGCAGGAGGGGACACCCGAAGTGGGAGCCCAGAACTGGCCGGGTCGAGAGTTTCCCTGTGCCCCGGGGCTGACCCTCCTTTCCCCTGTCCCTACAGCGGCCTTGCAACCGGCCTCTGACGGACCAGCACCTGGGCTCAGCAGCAGGGCACAGAAACACTAGCGCAGAGGCAGCAGTCAAGCAGTCCCGTCTCCCGGGTGCTCTGGCGACGACTGAGGAGGGCGCCCATGGGCCAGGACTCCAGCCGCAGCCTCGTCCCCGAGGGCCATGTGCAGCCACGCAGCCCCTCGCTCTGCAAGGATCGGCTGGCACGGGGAGGGAGGCCCTGGCCGGCCCAGCCGCAAGGAGCCTGGACGAGTGGACCGGCCCTACTGGCTGTTCGTGCTGAGCAAGCCCGCCTCCCCGGGTGGGGACTGAGGTGTGGGCGCAGGTGCGGCAGGGGACTGCTGCCCCCCCAGCTGGTTCTTCTGGTGCTAGGCCCTGGGACTGCTGTGGCCCCGTCTGTTCGCCTGGAGCCGCAGCCCACTGTATTTATGTAAAAGTATTTATGTGCAGCTGGACACGCCCGCCACACCCTGGGCGCCGAAGGCTGCCCGTCCCCTGCGCCTCGAAACCCTGACGCGGGACCTTGGGCTCTGAGGGGCCTCTGGGTGGGGGACTCTGGTACATGTGAAACCCAGTAATTTAAGGAAGAAGCAGGCGCTTCCTTGTGACCTGTGTGCTCCCTGCTTCGGGCTCGCTGTGGTGGCCTCCCGGGTGCGCCCAATGAGTGTGTTTGGACGGGGATCCCCTCCCGACCAGGGAGGCCCCGTCTGGCTCCCGCCCCCGCTCCCCCAGGGTGTGGCTGGCACACGAGGAGGGTTGGAGTTTGTCCTGGTTCCCGGTGCCCTGGAGGGGCACGAGGGGGCCGGTCTGTGCGTGGGCCCCTCGGGGAGGAGGCTGGCCCGAGGGCAGGGGTGCTGTGGCAGGGGGTGGGGCAGGCTGGGCACCCCACCCCTCCTGTCTTCAGAGCGGAAACGGTGGAGGGGTGAAGAACATCCAGTAGAGTGGGCTGCACCTAGATGGTCAGGCCGGACACTTAGGGTCGGGGCTGTGGCCCCTCTGCCCTTCCCTTCGAAGGCAGCTAGCTGATCCCCTCAGGGCAAAGCGTCTCATGGAGCCAAGTGACCCACCCTGTCCCCTTAGGTAGACACCTAGTGAACAACCCGTGGCAGAGGAGATCAAAGGGACGGGCCACTGTGTCAAGGTCTTAAAGTCCCAGGAGGGACAAGGGGGGACAGATTGGTGACATGATACAGGAAGCTGCGGTCACAGGAGGACCGGTCGTGAAGGCTGGGGGTGGAGCTGTGCAGGGTGGGCGGCGCCTGGAGGTGGCAGGGAGGCTCCTAGAGGGGACGGGACAGGGACGGGGGACCGGAGAGGACGGTTAGCGGAAACAAGGGGAGTTGTGAACATCCTTCTAATTGAAGTTCTGGAACAAGGAGGGAAAAAATGACAGAAGCAACAACAGAAGTTGTCCGGCCAGAAGGTGAACCGTCTCAGACCAGAAGCGCTCCACCCATAACACAAAAGTAAAAGAGCCAGGATCCCAAGAATTTTAAGAAAATCACCGGCAAAGAGAGACTCTAAGACGCCCAGAAAAGAAGGGAAGTCCTGGTGACGTCAGACTTGACGGCAGAAACTTGGGAATTGAGGACCGTGGTACTGTTCTCAAAGCACGGATGACGCTCGAGATTGATGTTACTGTTCAGGCGTCTGGAAAACAAAGTCAGGGTTCTTCTTGGGTCTCCCGAGTCCCCACTGGGTTAGCCCTCGAAAGCCTGATCTCAAGATGCATTCAGAGGACGCTCACCAGCAAGGAGAGAAAGCCTAGGAAGGTGCAGTGAGATGTCCCCACGGTTCCCACATGACCTGGTAACAGAATCAGGTATTCCCATGAGCCGGCAGCAGAGACCCCGAGAGTGTGTGTGGCAGGGGTGGGGAGGGACGTCAGCAAGCCACACGCAACGGCAGGTGAGCAACTGAGTGCAGACATGTGGTAACAGGCTAGGTCACTTCCTGCCCGGAGGGAACGTCCTCTCCGGTGGAAAGTGGAGGAGGAGGAATAATAAAGCAGAGTGAGAAAGTAAATCAGCAAAGCCTTGTAAGTGGCTACAAAGGACATCAGAACACTGATCCGTGGGTTGCGTCAGACCTTATTCTGTGGTACTTTAACTGTCAAAGACCTGCCTCGAAGGACAAAAACAGAAGCTTACGAAATAAATCAAAAGAAAGCCGGGGTAGGAGTTTTAACATTTCTGGGCAGAAAGCATCGTAAGTGACTCTATAAATACAGGTACAGATAAGTGCACGTGACAGTAGAGGCTCTGGAATCCGTAAAAGTGACACTGTAACAGGCAGGAATAAACTGACGGTGATTTTAACGTGTTCCTTAAAAAAAAACACGTTAAGCAAACGACATAAGCAATGATAAAATTTTAATAAGCTTTAACATGCGTGGTATACATGTAAACTCATGTTCATATATTTATATTCTTATGTACAGAATTTATATTCGTGTATGTAAACTTTACATTCAGCAAGTGGAGAATGATGGGGCACTTAAGCCCAAAATTCCATTGAAGATGAATAAGGAAGAAAAAAACTAGCAAGGCTGATGATACTAAAAAAATTTTTTTTAATGTTTTATTTATTTTAGAGAGAGAGAGAGAGAGAGAGCGCGGGGGAGGGGCAGAGAGAGAGGGAGACCCAGAATCCGAAGCAGGCTCCAGGCTCCGAGCTGTCAGCACACAGCCCGACGCGGGGCTCAAACCCACAAACTGTGAGATCATGACCTGAGCTGAATTCGGACGCTCAACCGGCTGAGCCACCCAGGCGCCCCTCGATAGTATTTTTAAACGCAAAGAGAAGATACAGGAGGAAGGACTAACTTACAGACGCAACAGAGAGGAAGACCTAAAAATGATGTTAAGAATGATTACATATAAGTAACAGAATTAAAAAAAAATTTTTTTAACGTTTATTTTTTTGAGACAGAGAGAGACACAGAGCATGAACAGGGGAGGGGCAGGGAGAGAGGGACACACAGAATCGGAAACAGGCTCCAGGCTCTGAGCTGTCAGCGCAGAGCCCGACGCGGGGCTCGGACTCAACGGACCGCGAGATCATGACCTGAGCCGGAGTCGGACGCTTAACCGACCGAGCCACCCAGGCGCCCCTAAGTAACAGAATTTTTAAAAAGTGGGTAAGTTTTGAGGGAAGATACGAAACGCCAGGATTGATGCTGGTGGAAATACGCACTTGCACAAACCCTCAACTTCAGTAAATACAAGTAGTAACGGAAGCCGCCGCCCGCGGGAGGGCCTGGCCGTATGCCCGTCCAGGTGGCTGGTGCCAGAGTTGCAAGGCCCCGTGAAGTTGTCTAATGGGAGTTGTTCCGGAAACTCTCTGAAACTGAAAAGCAGCTCGCCTCATTCCGTGAGGCCCATGTCAACCTGGTTCTGAAACCAGGGGAGGGCGAGGCAAGCAAAGGAGATGACTGATCCGTCACGGGTGCGCACAAGTCCTAATCCCAAACACGCACCACTCCAAAATGCTCGCAAAGCAATAACCTGATCCAACGTGAATTGCCCTGAAGACGGCGGGACAGCATAACATCACAAAATGCCTCGACGTGCTTGTGACGTGAGGAATCAGATGATTGTCCGACAGGAGCAGAAAGAACATTCTATACAGTTCATCTCTTCAGGAGGTAAGTTCCTGGAGGCCCGGGTGGCTGCAGGCAGGAGCTTTGCTGGCAGTGGTCACGCGCCGAGAATCTCTCGCAAGTCTCGTGGAGAAGCTGAGGGGGTTCTGATCTTCAAGCGATGCGACGCTGGCCAGCCCTGCCCGCCTAGCACCCCGCCCCCACCCTCCCCGCGGCCTGCATCATCTGCATCCCCGGCCCTGACCCGAAAGCCCCCGTCTCTGGCTGTCCTGCCCCAGGAGGACACAGTGCGGGAGACGGGGCTCCGCTTGCTTTGTGCCGGACCCCCTAGGGCCCAGGACACACTGCAGAAGGAATGGAAAGCCGGAGCGTCTCCTGCCCCAGGCCCCAGCAGAGCTCTGTGGCTCGGGCCACACTCGGTGCGAGCGAGACACTAGGATGTGAGGCTGTGGGGAGAGAACCCCGCCCGGTGGTCGGGGGGCAGGACCAGGGAACAGAAAAGCTTCAGACCAGTAAGGGAACAGAAGAGGGCCGACAGACCAGTAAGGATCAGCAGGGCGGGGCATAAAAATCGTATATAGCATATGAAATGTGTAAAACCTATAACACTCAATCGTGCTTCAGCGGAGGCCATGACCAACTAGGAAACGATGCAAAGTAAGACACCCTTCACCTCCCCAAGAAAACCCGTCAATGCCAGCAGATTAATCTGGCGAGAGGATGCGGGAAGCCCCGAACCAAATTAGGAGAACAGACCAGAGAGCCCCCAGTCTGATATGACCCCATGCCCAGAGAGCTCCATGATGGCCCGGCAGGGGACAGCTGGGGTTGGGGGTCCGATCTTGGGGATACGGACAGTAACCAGGGGTGGCAACGTGAGCGGGATTTGTGGACGCCCAGGGCCAACGGAGGTAAGGGCAGAAACACTGACCTGTGCGTTGAAGGGGCAAGAATCGGGGCTACGGGGGCTCCCATTGAGTTTCAGGGACTGGGGAGCCCCAGGCACTGCTAGGGTCCCACCGTGGACACCCAGGGGCACTGGATGTCTTCAGGGCTGTGGGCCCGACCACGGTGTCCCCGCCAGCCACCAGGGGCACTTGATTGGGGGGGGGCGCCCTGCAGAAAGGCCTTGGAATGTTTCGGAGTGGTTGTAATAGGTGGGTGGGCGGGGACACCTCGGTGTCTGTTCATACTGGGCCCCACGGGGGTTGGCTGATGTCCTAGGAAGCCCACCGACCCCAGCAGCAGGCCCAAAAGGGGCGGTGCGGCTGGCTGGGAGGAGGGGCTGGGCTAGATTGCTTCTGGAGACCCCTCCCCAGCAGGGCAGGTGTGGCAGAGTTCACAGAACCCCCAGGAATCCGGGGGTGGGGGGCAGTGCTGGGCACTGCCATGGAGGAAGGGTCGTTTGGGGTCTTGAGACCTCAGCTGGGCTAGAAGGCAGATCAGAGCCATTTCTGGGAGGGGCCAGGGTCCTGGCTGGCCTGCCCCGCCCTCAGGAAGGCACCTCAGGCTAAGCGGAGGCCCCTCAGAGGGTGTCGAGTGGGCACTGGCCCTGGAGGGAGCCCTGGCCTTCCACACTTCACCACCCAGCCCCACCCCCCGCCCACCTGAGCCCCTCCAGGCCTCCAAGCTGCCAGGGCCTGTGCTTCTGGAGCCTACTTTGAGGGGTTCCCGTCCTAGGCTGGTCTGGCCCTGCCCGGGTGGCCCCAGCCCCTCCCCCGGGGTCCTGGGGTGTCCTTCCTCCTGGCTAAGCACCTTACCCCTTGCTTGGGAGGACGAGGGGGCTCCAGCCAACCGCTGTGCAGACTGAAATGGGCCTGAGGTGGCGTCCTGGCCCCAGGTCAGGAAGTCGAGGGCCTGGTCTCAGGGCTTTCCAAACCCTCTTTGCTCCATTAACTAGAAAGGTACCCGGCAGAGGGCGGGCAGTGGACAGGTCTGCCCTCCCGAGGAGCTCGGGGGTCGGTGGGGAGAACGAGCAGGCGGGCTTCCTTCGGGGGAGCTGGGCTTACACAGAAAGCCGCCCCCACCCCTGCCTGCCACACACGCACGCGTGTGCACACGCCCGGCCTCGGCTGCCAGCCTGCCTGCACAGCAGTTCTGGGAAAAGAGCCAGGAGTTAACCCAGGTCACAGGTGGGCAAGTCGAGGTCCCAGATTCCCACCTGTGCAGTTAGCGGCAGGAGCTACGGGGGGCTGACTCCAGTGACCGGACCCTGCCGCTGTCCCACCGCCCTCTGGTCGTGTAAAATCCCTGCCCGGGACCCCAGACCCTGCTTGGGCTCTGACCTAGGCCTGGTCCTTCCGACCGCCTGCGGCCATGGAGGTCACCCTGGAGGTCGGTGGGGAGGAGGTGCTCACCCCTCCTGGCACTATATTTCTCCCCCAACCCCATTCGGTGGGCAGAGCTGGGACAGCTCATCCCCACCGGGCCCTCCAACTGGCTCAGGCTGGCCTCCCCTCCCCACCTGGCCGGGCCTAGGACCGGGAGAGGCACAGCTCAGGGCCTGCCCGATCGCCCCCTTCTGGCTGGGAGTGTGGAGCCGACCCTCTGGCTTTCAGACTGGAGCTCCCACGGGATCTGGGCAGATTCTTGTCATAATGGGAGCCCCCACCCCAAGGACAGCACTGCCCGAGCCGAGGGGGGGCCCTGGGCGTGGACAGACTCTTCCCCACCTGCACATCCGGGTCCTGGGGGGGACAGATGGGCCCTGAGGGAGGCGGGGGTTGGTGGGACATCCCAGAAGAGCCCCCAGACCCACTAGCCAGACGGAGCCCAGCAAAGGAGTGTGTGGGGACGGGGGTCAGGAGCCACTGGCCTCGCTCACCAAGCTCCAGGTGGACAGTCCGGCCAAGGCCACAGACGAGCACGGGGTGACCAGGAACAGGGAGCCGGACACGCCCCTGGGACCCAGCCCAGGCGACCACTCACGGGGAGCTGGTCCTGGCCGGTGGCACCCTGGGGATGTTGCAGGGACTGCCCTGGCCTTCCCCGAGGCGCAGGCTCCCATGGAAATCCAGGCGCTAAAGAAATACTTTCTTTAATGTCTGTGAAAACCTCAGTCAGGATTTCAGCACTGGCACCAGAGTCCGCTCCCTCAGGCGGGACCTCCTCTCAGAGAGTGGGGCCCTCGGTCCCACGTGGGGGGCAGGAGAGGCGAGGGAGGGAGCCGGGCCACGTCCCGCGTCCAGTCACGTGCCCTGCGTGGCGGTGCGGTGGGTGCAGGACGTGTGGGAGACGTGGGGCCAAGCTGGCGTGGCCCTGACAGCTTGGGGGAGGGTGGCCCCCGGGGGGGGGGACGGCGCGTGCGAGCTTCCCACCGGATGTGTCTGCAGCCGGCACTGCAGCCCCCAGCGCCTCGGGAGACCCGCGGGCTGTCAGGCTCCCGGGGGCCGGTGGATCTGCGCCCCTCGAATCGCCGGGCAGAGCGGGCTACACGTCTGTCTCCACGCGCAGGCGCTCCATTCTGCGCACGTTGCCCTCCACGGCCACGCGGCTGGTGATGCATCGGGCGAAGTCCTCGGGGAACCAGCCCGTCTCCCCATCTCTCAGCCTCTCGCCGTAGAACCATCCTGAACACAGATGTGGGGCGGGTGAGGGCGGGGTCCGGGCACGAGGGCGGGGCTGCGATGCCCTCTGAGCCGCTGTTCCAGAAGGCACCAGGCCGAGGCCCCTCCCTTACAGCGGATCACCACCGGCTCCTGCCAAGGGGGCCCGGTTCCGGGTCACACGGGCACCCGGTCCTCCATCGGCAGCTCGGCCCGGATGCCGGCGCATGCCCCGTGCGGGCGTGTGCAGGGGCCCCCGGAGTAGCACAGTCACCCTCCGCCCACTTACGACACAGAGTGACAAAGGACCCGATTCTGATCCCGTGACTCAGGGACATTTGAGGACACCCCTGAGGGAGGGTGCCGAGGGGGCCTTGGAGCACCGTGAGAAATGGCAGAAACTGTGTCCAGGGGGCCAGGGTCAGGGTGCACCGCCCACACGGGTGTGCCCTGGGCCCTGACGGGGCTGGCGGACTGTCACCCCGGGGCCTCCCCACCAGCGCCGTTCCACTCACCGTCTTCCTGCTCCAGAACCAGGACCACATCCGCCTGCTGCAGGGTGATCTCGTCCGCCTGCTTGGCCAGATAGGCCTTGGTGACCTCCACCTGGGGCAGGTCTGTGGGGGCAGGTGGGGTGGGGGTCAGGGGCGGAGCTGTCCCCGGGAGGACGTGGGCTCCACCTCCCGGCACATCCCCCGGGGGCCTGGTCTCAGCGGGGCCTGGGCTGGGCACATGGGCTGGGGACTCGTGGCAGCTTCCCCCGGAGGCCACGGGACAGGCTGCCCCTGCCCGGCAGAGGGGGCAGGTGGCTCCTAAGGGGCGGGGCTGGAGCCAGGCTGACAATCTACGGGCCGGCCCGGCTCCCTGTGCTCCAGGTACGGGGCACGGTCCTCTCCCCCGCACGGACGAGGCGGCCCTGGGACAGAGCTGGGTCTGGGCAGGTCACCCTGGGGGCAGACAGTGGCACGGACGGAGGGCTGGACGATACCTCTTAGCTCCGGGCCGCCCCCCTGCCCAGGGCCGGGGAAGGGGCCGCGAGCCCTGTTCTTGGTGCGGCGGGCGCTCACCTCCTTTGTTGGCGGGACTCTGCCTCTCCTTGTGTGTGAGCGCCACGATCCAGCGGGCCCGGTCACTCCTGGGGCGGGACACAGCGTGGGTGAGGCCCCGAGGCCAATCCCGCCAGCCTGGGGACCTCCGGTTTCACACGGCCCACCCCCAGTGTGGTGCTGTGCGGGGACAGGGGGTCAAAGGGCCTCCCCGGGGTTCCTCAGGCGTCCCCCACGGCCCTGGAGCTGTGACCCGCAGTGATGATGAAGTTTCACAGGACGCTGGCATCCTTTCATGACCCCCCACCAGTTCCCTCAGGGGCCGGGTGTGGGAAGTCACAGGCAAGAGGGGCAGCAGGCAGGCTTTACCGAGTCAGGCCGACCCCGAGTCTCATCTGCCCAGGGTCACAGTCAGGCAGCAGCTGCACCCCTACGACCCGGGCGCTGGGTCCCAAGCCCACCGTCCCTCCCTCCCCTGCCCGCTGAGCCCCTCCCTGCTGGCACCTCCCTGTGCTGCCCAACGCCCCCCAACCTGTTCTGACCTCATCGCCCCCACCACTGGCGCCCATGCTCGAGCGCCACTGGCCTCACGGCTGCTTCTTGGCAGAGGCCTCCTGCCCCAGGACCTTTGCACTGTGGTGCCTCTGCCAGGCCCTCCTCCCCGGGCCACGCCGTGCTGGTCAGGCTGTCCCCCTCCTGGCATTCCCTTCCCTGCCGTGTTTCCCTCCGTGGTCAGGTCCCCCCCCCCACCCCCACCCCGGGACCTCCCCCCGACTCACGCGGAGTCAGACGACAGCAGGATCTTCTCCTGGCGGCCCTCGCTGTTGTGCAGCAGGGTCACCTGGAAGGGGTGCGGCACGGAGGAGCCGCGGCTGCCGCCGCCCCCCAGCAGGGAGGGGTCGCAGGCCTCCGTCTTCTGGACCCGGATGTGGTCCACTTGGGCGTAGTCCTGCACCACGAAGCTGTCCTCGCTGCAGGGAGACAAGGGGGCGGCCAGATGCCTCCGAGGGTGTGTGGGCGGCCCGGGTCCCCCGCCCGACGGGGGCCAGAAGGACGCTCCTGAGGGCTGCCCCCCTCCCCCACCCCCTGGGGAGCACAGGCGGTGCGTCTTCTCGTCCCCGTGGCCTGGGCGGGCAGACCCGGGTCTGCAGGCACAGGGAGAGACCTGGCCGCCCCACGTCACATGCAGGGGGACCCAGGCCGCTGCCGGGGCCAGGCCAGGCTGGGAGGGGGCCCCCACCGTGTGCCCAGCTCTGAGGTCTGAGGAGGCCCGGGTGACTCCCCCAGGCCCCTCGCGGTCCCCGTCTTGGGGCCACATGGCCCGGCACCCACGGCGGCCTACCTCTTCTTCTTGGTGACCACCAGGACGTCGTTGAACAGAAACAGGTAGCACGTGGGCCGGCTGGCCAGTTTTCGGAAAAGCCCGGTTTCCTCCACCACAGAGAGCTCCCCACGCTTCAGCAGCCAGCGGGAGGCAGAGATCAGCGGGAGGGACTGGAAGGAAGGGCCGGGGAGGTGCCTGAGTCGGGGCGGTCGGGGGGTGGGGTGTGGGCGAGGACGTACCGAGGCCGGGTGGGCACCAATCCCCGCCTCCAAGGACTAGGTGACTGCCCCCTCCCCCGGGGCTGGACCGAGGAGGAGGACAGTGAGATGTGTCCTCGCCTCAAACAAAGGGCTATTCAGTTGGCCGACAGGCACAAATGGGGCAGCTGCGCTGTGCCAGGTCCCCGGCCCAGATCCTGCTCGGCCACCCAGGCAGGTGGGTGCCCTCCCTGCCTCCGGCCGGGCCCAGGGACTCTCCAGGCACCTACTGAGCACCCCCTGAGCCGGAGAGCCCTTACACCCTGGTCCGGACCTCCGTGGCCTCCCTCCGTCACTCCGTGGCCCTCGTGCCCTGCCCACAGCACCTGTTCCAGCCCGCTGGGCAGCCTCTGCTGGCTGATGACAAGTTGAGGCCCGGCCCACAGGGCTGCCTCCAGGCCCTGACTCCTGTAGAGCAGTTCCCAGGAGGAAGCGTCTGTCTGTCTGCTCCTCTCTTGCTGCTGGGACCCACCCTCCCCAAGAGGTGCTTCCTGCGGAAGCCGGATCCCGGTGGCCCGGGGCACAGCGGGGTCCTGGGCAGCCGGTGGGACCACCCCTGGACCATGGGACGGTGGGGGATCCGTGGGGACAGAAGTCTGAGCCCTGCCTGCGTGGGACGGCCTTTAGGATGCCTAGGTCCCCGCCCCAGAACTGACGGACTATTCCTGGCCTCACGGGGAAACCCAAGACGCGCGCCGGCCCGGACATCGTCCTGCCCCCTGACCCCAGCATGCCGCCTGCAGCCCTGGGGGTGGGGGCACAGGCCAGAGAGACCCGCGTACCCACTGAGCCTCGGGCAGGAGCGCCGAAAAGCTGAGCCTGTGGCCAAGGGGGTGGGAGTCACAAGGGTGCTGGGGAGGCCGAGGCAGAGGCCCCGGCCCCCTCGGTGCGGGCGCCCGCAGGGGCCTCCCTCGAGCCGGAGCCCCGAGAGGCAATGTCCCCCTGACCTGAGACGAGCCGGGCGAGGAGCGGTGGGGGTGCCCACCTTGACCTTGCCGAAGTCCAGCTGCGTGTGCAGGGTGTACATCTGTTCTGTGCGCTCCATCTTGTGGGCTCCCTCGTTGCACCGTCTCACCAGCTGCGGGGCGGGCGTCGGGAGAGCAGGCTGTGCCGTGGGCAGTGGCCCGGCCGCCCCGGCCCCCGCCCCGCCCCCGCCCCCGCCCCCACGGGCTCGCCCATCGTGTTCAAGCTCCACTCCCTCCGTGAAAAGCTGGAGACGGACGGCGCGGAAACCTTCCCTCCCTCCCTGCCTTGCCCTCAGGGTCTCCACTGCTGGGTGGGGGTAGGGGGGCAGCATTCAGGCCCGGGCTTGGTCTGGGCGCCCCCTCCTCTCCCCTGGACCCTCCTCACCTTGCTGATGGCCTTGAGCGCACGGCTGGCGGCCTTGTACCTCTCAGGGTGGCCCTGACTCTTGAGGCAGAGGGTCTGCAGAGAGGATACCACACGTGAGTTACCGGGGACCCTTTTGCCCTCCAGGCTCAGGGGCCTGCACGGGCAGGGGCGCCTCCACTAACGTCACACCGGGCGGGGCCGCAGGGAGGTCGGGGGCCAGTGTCCAGAGGGCTCCTGCCAGGCCGCCCTGGGGTGCACGGCCCCCAAACGGCTCTGCTGGGTCAGGCTGGTTCGTGGGACCCGGAGAGAGCACGCTCCCGGGACCCCAGCCCTTCCAGTCCTTGGCATCTTGGACCGGTCTGGGAGGTCCCCGTGGCCTCTCTTTCTACGCTTCCCAGAGGGACCTGGGAGGTCTGATGTCCCGTCTGCTTGGAAAGACGGCACTCTAAGCGGGAGCCACATGCTGCCTCTGTGTGCTGTGTGCACGGCTGCACGTGTACAAGTATGCGCACGCAGATACACCTGCTTGCATGTGTGTGAGCGTGCACACATGCATGTGCCTACATGTATACGAGCGTGAGCACATGTGTGCACCTGCGTGTGTGTGGACACGTGTGCACCTGCATGTGTGCGAATATGTGCACACGTGTACACCTGCCTGCATGTGTATGTGTGAACACATGTGCGCCTACATGTGTGAGGGTGTGCACACGCGTGTGCCTGCATGTCAAGCGTGAACACACGTGTGCAAGTGTGAGCACACGTGTGCGCCTACATGTGTGAGCCTGAGCAATGCGTCCGCCTACATGTGTGCTAGCCTGAGCACACGTGTGTGCCTACATGTATACGAGTGTGAGCACATGTGTGTGCCTGCATGTGTGCGTGTGTGCACACATGTGCGCCTGCATGTCTTCAAGCGTGAGCACACGTGCACCTGCCTGCATGCATATGAGTGTGCACACATGTGTGCCTGCATGTGTGTGAGCATGTGCACACGTGTGTGCCTGCTTGTTGAGTGTGAACACACGTGTGCAAGTGTGAGCACACGTGTGCGCCTACATGTATACGAGTGTGAGCGCACGTGTGCGCCTGAATGTCTTCGAGTGTGAGCACACGTGTGCACCTGCGTGTGTGTGAGCATGTGGACATGTGCACACTCATCGGCTTGCATGTGTGCGAGCCTGAGCACACGTGTGTGCCTACATGTGTACAAGCATGTGCACACGTGCACCTGCACGTATGCCTCTCGCCCCCACCTGCCCTGCAGCACTGAGCAGGCATCTCCGAGGCATGAACCACTCCAGTGAGCTGTTCAGAGCTCCACGCACGGAAGGGAAGGTGACGGGCACCCGGGCTGCCCTGGGGGCCCACAGCCGGGGCAACTGGCTGAGGATCCTGGAAAGGAGGCAGCGGCCCAGGACCCGCACTCGGCAGAGGCCCGGGCAACCCTGGTTCTCACTCATCCACCTGAAGGAACCTCGTGAACCTTCTAGTACAGGGACGAACACCTGCGGAGTGCTGGCGCCGCTCCTGGCACAGAGCCCGGGGGGAGGGCAGGGTGGGGGGAGGCTATCAAATGTCAAAGCCGTCTTACGACTGAGTGACGAGGTGGGGGAGGGGGCGTGCCGTGCTCCACTCCACTGGAAGGGGGACCCGGGCAGCTCTGTCCCGGCGTCCAGCCGACCTACCTCCCCAGGCGGGGTCCGCGCTGTGTACTCACGTCCGTCAGGAGGGGCAGCCGGGTCACCCTCTGCATGGGGAGGATGAGGAAGGAGATCATGGGGAGGCCCCCGCACGCAGGACGCTTCTCGATCTCCCTCAGGGCCTCGTGGAAGGCGGCGTTGCTGCTCCTGTGACAGAGAACGGGGCTTCCGAAGTCAGGGCGGCGGGAGGGGAGGGGGAGCCCGCAGGAACGCGCCCCGAGACCGAGGCCCCCGAGACCGAGGCCCCCGGGACCGAGGCCCCCCGGGACCGAGGCCCCCCCGAGACCGAGGCCCTGCTCACATCAGCCTCTGCAGGGCGCGCTGCTGGTAGACCTCGTTGGAGCAGTAGGCGACGTAGGGGTGGAAATGCTGCTCTGCGTGTTCCTCCAGGATGTCGCTGATGTCCTCCACGCACACCTGCGCCTTGTGCCGCTGCTCTAGGGCCTCGAAAAACCTGAGGGTGAGAGCGGGCTGGGGCCTGGCCGTCGGGGCGAGCTCCGGCACGCGGGGACCGGCTGCCCAGGCCGGCGGCGAGCCGTGACCTTCCCGGGGAAACCCCGGGACGGGTCAGCTCCTTCAGCCTGAAAAATAGGGCAAATCCGAGGCCACTTCCCACGAGGTTCTGGCGGAGACCCCGGGGGAGCCCGCAGGCCGCACGGGGAGCCTGCTGCTCTAGGTTCATGCCCTGGACGTGGGTCAGGCCGGCCCGGAGCCCCGGATCCCTCTGCCCAGCTCAGGGTGGGAGTGGGGGCTCTGGGCGGACTCCCCGGCGGGGACCCCCCCAGGCCCCGCTTCCCCCTGGGGCTCCCTTCCGAGATCAGCCGCGACTCGGCCTCGGCCACGGACAGGAGGCCGCTGCCGCCTCAGGAGGCCGGACGTCCCACCCCAGGACAGCGACGGCCAGCCAGAGGCCCTGGGGAGCTCAGAAGCAACCACGTGGCCGCTTGGCACAGAGGACAGCCGGCCTACGGCGGCCCCGGGCCCTCTGCTGCGCCTCACGGACACGGAGCTGAGGGGCAGAGCTGGGCGGAGGGGCAGCCGCCATCGCGGGCCCCCACGGAGTCAGGGGCTGCAAGCTTCCCCGGGCTGGTCACCGCGGCTCCGCAGGAAGACTGTCTCCAGGGACAAGATAGCCACCCCCCGCCCACCCCGTACGGCCCTGAAACTTCATGGGGCAACAGGTAGCAGGGACTGGGGGCTGGGGGGCTCGGGGGGCTGGTCTGATGCTGATGTGAGTGAACCGGGGCTGAGCCACCTTCTGTCACCTGCCCCACCCTAGTCTGCAGAGGGGGGCTCGTGGGGCCCACCTATGCAGTTTAGAGAGCATGCTGGGGCATGAGGGACGGTGTCCCGGGGTCTCCTGGGACCCAGCGTTGGGTGCAGCTGAGCGCACACGGGTGCATACGCGGGCTGTGCCCTCCGTGGGAGTAAACACACACGTGCACCCGCTACCAACCACACGCACACTCACGCAGGCACATATGTGCACACACACACGCACACACCTGCGCAAACACGTACACACACGCACTCGGGCACATGGACGCACACACACCTGTGCAAGCACAGCCACTCGGGTGCACGGAGGCACGCACACAGCTACGCACAGGCCCGTGCAGGCCTGGCCCCTCCTCCACCCCGGGCCTTGCAACCAGAGCCCCGGGCCAGGCCCAGACACCACCGGGCGGAACATGACCCGAGGCTGCAAGTGAAGGCCCCCGCCCCTCCCCCCGCCCCGCCCGCCCCGCCCC
Source organism: Leopardus geoffroyi (assembly GCF_018350155.1). NCBI lineage: Eukaryota > Metazoa > Chordata > Mammalia > Carnivora > Felidae > Leopardus > Leopardus geoffroyi. The sequence continues at coordinate 1,958,070 of NC_059328.1, read as the reverse complement.
ATGGGCACCGCCCACCTCATCATTCGCCTCGTCATTCGGCCACCTTCACCCGGTGTCAGGTGGGGATGTGCCCCGTGGGAGGAACTCCACCCTCTCAAACATCCAAGGGACAGGGCGCTGGCGCTGCCGGGGTGCCCGCGGGCCTGGTGCCCAGCCTGTCCCTGGCCCAGCTGTCGGCGGCCTCAGGGCCCGAGAAGGTTCTCGCATTCCCTCCCGGCGGGCAGCAGCTCCGATCCGTCCACCCCGCAGTCCCGGACCGGGAGTGTCCTGGAGCCCCAGCCCTCCCACCCTCTGTGGGCGCGGGCCTCACCTCTGGCTGGCGCTCAGGACGTCCAGGATGTTGGAGAAGAGGTGATGACGCTCCATCTGGGTCATCGTTGCCTGCAGCTCCCCGGACTGCAGGAACTCGGCCACCAGGATGCCCAGGCTGTGCTGGTACGAGAACTCCGACGTGAGGATCTCAAAGATGGCCTGGCGGGGAGGACAGCGGCTGCTGGGGCCACCCTGCGCCTCGGGGGTGCGGTCCGGGGGCAGGACGGGCCGGACCCGGGGCAAGGCTGGGAGCGTGGCCGTGGGGACAAGAGCCCGACACCTGGGTACGTGCTCTGGCTCAGCGGCTACGAGCCGTGATGCTGGCGAGGACTCGCACCCGCATCCGAGAAGGGGCGACGGCAGGCCCCGCCACCCCGCCAAGGGCATCAGCCATCGTCCCAGTGCCCGGCCCAGGAGGTGTCCCCACGACCACCGTCCCCCGTGCGTTGTGTGACCCACGCCAAGTCTTGGGCACAGGACTGGACTCCCCCCCCCGCCCCGCCCCCAGCCCCCTTACCTCCTGCCTCTTGCGCTCCTCAGCAGGCAGCCTGTCCAGGATGCCGGACTCCACCACCTGAGGGGGGCACAGGCCTGGGGGTCACGGGGTGCTCATCCCGGAAGCCCATCCGCCCTTCCAGAGAGCCCCGGGGCGGCTGAGGAACGAGACAGGCATCTGGAGGGGATGGCCGACAGACACCCAAGGGTGGGGAGTGTGGGCTCCGTCCCCTAGAGCTGTCCCGGGGGCCGAGAGGCCCAAAGCCACCCAGCAGAGCTGAGCGGCGAGCCACGGCCATGACTCAGACACACCTGGCCCAGGTGGGCGTGCGGCCTGCCCGGGAGGTAGGGGAGGCGTTCCAGCTCTCCACCCCTGCAGGCCCAGCGGCCCTTGGCTGCCCTGGCTCGCGTGCTGCCCATTCGGCCACAACGTGTCCGCGGTGGCCCTGCAGAGCCGGCCAGGCCGCCCCACGGCCCAGGGGCACCCCCCTGCAGGACCCAGGGCCACCTGATCCTTGCCCTCCTCCCCTCTGGGCTGGCCAGAGGCCGTCACCAGCGCCTGGGCCGGGAGTTGGGGGGCCGGGCAACCCCCTGCCTCCTCGTCCAGCCCAGAGGCTTGGCTGAGATCCCCCGAGCTCGGGTAGGAACAGAATCTGCCGGCATTTTGAGGGTGCGGGGTCCTGGACCATCTATGCCAGGAGACCACCCACACACCCCAGGCTGCATGCAGCTCTGTCCCTGGGCCCTCGGGGGACGGGTCACCAGCGTTTGCCCTCCTGGGGTCGTGGCAGGCACCTCCCCACACACACCTGCTCAGAGCACCAGGGCCTCTGTCCCAGCCGAGCTCTCCCCGGAGACCCCCACAGCCCTAGGGCAGGGCCTTCGCCCTTCCACGGCCGTCTCCCCCTTGGACCCTCCTGCCGCTTTCCCGGGCCTCGGAGCGGGGTCCTTCTGCCCACAGCTCCGCAGGCCACTCTGAGTCGGGCGAGGGCCAGGGGCTCACCTGTGGGGGGCTCGTCACACATGCGCAGATGGCACGGGCCCCTAGCTGCTCTCCTTCCCTCGGGACCAAACCCAAAGTGCCCTTGGAGCAGGGCGGCTCTGAGGGTGCCAGGAAGGGGGGCCCCCTGCAAGCTGGGCATAGGAGGGTACTTCTGGAAGCCTCCTCCTCTCACTGGGAGGAGGACCCCGACCGGCTTTGAGGGGCCAATCGCCCGTGGGCTCGGACACAGAGCGTCACCCCACCGTCCCGGCCTCACCTCCGGGAGCTGGCTCCAGGTGATCTGCGCCGGCCGGTAGCTCTTGACCACGATGGGGGCGTCCGCCTTCCCGGTTCCGTCGGGGCTGGACGGCTCGTCGAGCAGGTCGTCGTCAGACTCGTGGCTGGTGTTGAGGCCCCGCTCCCGGATCTCCTGGTAGAACCTGGGGTCTGGGGACGGGGGGCGTGTCACCGGCAGGCCTGGGGGCTCTGAGCGGGTTCCCCCCAGGAATCTGCGGGCTGAGTCCTCCCCGGGAGACCCTGAGGGCATCAGGCGGCTCAGGGCCCCCCACAGCAGGCTCCCCTCAGGCTGGCTGGCTCCCATGGCTGTGCCCGGCCGAGCTCAGGACAGGGCTGGTGTCCCCATGCAGAATGTGGCACCTTCAGACCAGGGCTGAGCTGACCAATCAGAGCCGTGGGGGCCGCCCTCGGTGGGGGCTGCTCCCAGGCTGGGCCGAGAGCAGTGGACGCCTGTTCCCGAGTCCTCCGACCCCAGGTGCGGTCTCCCGCTCTCCCACTCTGCAGCCATCACCCCCCCCTGCCCGCCGGGGGCCAGCTGGCGACTGGCTCAGGGCCACCAACCCTAACCCTTCTCTTCCTGTCCTGGCTCTGAGACTGGGCACCACCGCTCCTCTCCCTGAGGCAGGAGGAGGCCCGGATCCTGATGCCTCCCCACCCCCAGGCCTGTGGCTGTCCACACAAGGGGGCCCCCTCCTGGCTGAGCCCCTGTACCCTAAGAACCCTGCCCCCTCACAGCCACTGGGTGCTGCATCCTGGCGGGCGGGGGCGGGGGCGGGCCCCTCCCCCTCCCCTCCCCCTCCCCTGTGGGGTCCCGTTGGCATCACCCCTCAGCAGGCCAAATGCACTGCTCCGGGCCCTCCTGAGCCCCCAACACTGGGCTCCCTGTGTCCCGTGGGCAGTATACACAGCATGGGTGTCTACACCCTGGGGCCAGCACCCCCTGGCTGCACCGGTGCAGACGGGCCTGGCACACACATGCACGCTGGACAAACGTCTCCTGGGGTGAGTGTGGGCGCTCTGTCCATCCCCTGCCCCTGGAACAGCACAGAAGAGCCCGAGGGAACTTTCCAGACACGTCAGAACTACACGATGAGACAAGCCACCAGGACCTCCAGCCCCCAGAGAAATCCCAGTCGGCCTGTTCTCCCTGCGCCGCACCAGCCTGCCCTGCCCCCCCAGCAGCCCCGGCGAGACCAGCCTCAGCTGCGCCCGGCCTGGCCCATACTGGCCTCTTGAGGTCACGTCCCTTGGCCACACTCACCGTCCTTGAAGGAGCCCTTGTGTGCACGTTTCCGCCCCAGTGTCCTCTGTGCAAACAAGAGACACGGAAACAGGGCCGTCAGTGGGGAGGAGGGGCAGGTGCGAGTCCACAGCAAGGCCACCCTGGGGGCCCGGAGATCTCACAGCACCACATGTGAAGGCATGCTCGACAGGAGGGGGCCTCTGCCGGGCACGTGGAAGGTGCTCGATAGACGTCAGCTCCACAAGGAATGCACGGCCACCAAGCAGAGGCTAGGGCAGGTAGGGCAGGGTGACTGAGAGCTAGGCAGATCCAGGAGGGCTGCCTGGAAGAGGCAGGCAGGCCTGAACTAATCAAGAGCGGTGCTCGGGACAGCAGGGTGTTCTGACTGGGTCTAGAGAGAAACCCAAGCAAGGCCGGACGGGTGTGGTTGGAGGGGGCTCAGAAGGCCCAGGGTGGGAGCCAGGGCCACACCAGGGGAAGCAGAAAGGGCAGGGACTGGCAGGTTAGTGTCGAGCTCCCAGCACAGGCTTGGGGTCCCAGCAGCTGCTGGCAGGACTGCAGAGGCAGGTGGGGGCGGGCAGGGTCTTCAGGCACCCCCGGCAGCTGGCCGCACAGAGCTTGCCCTCTTGGCCGGGACACGGTTTTTCCCGACCTCGGGGCTATGCAGGTTCCGGGAAAGGGAGAGGTTTCTTCAACAAGTTGGGGCCTGAAAACTCCCCTTGTGGGTCTGGAATGTGTGGTGCTCCCCCCACACTGGGCCCTGCTCCCCCACCCCGGGCCCCGGGCCCCCGCTCCCAGCACCCCTACCCCTCCTGCCTCTGGGTCTGGGCATCTGCCCAGCATTCACCCTCTGCTTTCTGCCTCTGGACCACCTCCGTGCCCCTGCTCAGAGTTCCTGGGGAGCCCCTCCTCCGTGCTCTGCTGGCCCCCCAGGTTCCCCCAGCCCAGACCGGAGCACCCCGGCGCACGCCTGCCTCCTCCCTGCCTTAGGACCTCGCTGGGGGCCACCTACAGGGGTGCCCTCGGCACCCCAGCTCCAGCTGTGCAGGAAGTCAGGAAACGTCTGATGCGAGGGAGTGAGGTGGCAGCTGGACGGGCCCTGGGTGGCTGCAGAGTGCCTAGGTCCTGAGGCAGCTTCTGGGGCCCGGGCATCTCAGGGAGGCCTGGCAGGAGCCGTGCCCCACCTCCAAGGCCACGGGCATCTGAGGACTGCGGCCAAGGTGGTCCCCGGGGGTCCCCTCTGCACGTACTCCGACGGGTGGGCTTGGCTTCTCCTCCGCCCGCGGCCACGGCTCCCGGTCCCGGTGACAAGCCCCCAGAGAGGCGGCCACCGGAACATCAACTCTGGCCACGGGGGCCCCTTCCCACCAGCCCTGTGCCCGGCCCGTTCTCTCGAGAGCACCGCGGTAGAGCGGCTGTCGGGCAGGGCGGGGAGGGCGTGCGCGCAGAGAGGGCGTCACGCGTCTCCTGAGTCCCCAACCAGGGGGCCCCTCGGGCAGACCCACCGAAGCCAGCTGCTGCTGTGAGGTCGGCACTGAAACTCGTCCTTGAGACAGGCCGGCTCCCCTCGGGGCTCAGAGAGAGAGGCTGCCTTCAGGACGCTCCGTTCCTCGCTGCAGCTGAGAGCGGGGACCCCCGAGCCCGGGGTCCTACAGAAACCCCCCGACCTCGCCGAGCCTCGACCGCCTCATCTATAAAGCGGGCACCCTCACACTCCGCTCGCAGCCTGCCCATCAGACCGAAGCAGATACACGTCAGGACCCTGCGCGCAGTACGTGCTCACTGAATGGCAGCCGCACGAGACAGGTGACGGTGGCGGAGACAGCGAGGGTGACAGGGAGCCTCCGTCTGTGCCTACAAGCTCCCGAGGCCCCTCACGGCACGGCCCCCGCCCCGAAGTCCAGGCGGCACGGCCCCCTACCTTATTCTTGGCCGGGCACCGAGCGGGAGGCTGGCTGGGCTCCTCCGCCAGGGCCTGGAGCTTGGGGCTGAGCTGCAGGGGGCCCCTCTCCCCGCCCGGCGCCTCCAGGCCCTTCATGGCCGCCCGGTAGGATCGGTTCCGTAGGTTCCGTCTCAGCGCCCCCCCGGGGCCCGCGTCCACGTCCATGTCGTCCAGGGAGAAGCTGGGGGCTGACAGGAGCCGGGGGTCCCGCCGGGCGGCCTCCTTGCTGAGCACGGCCGCCCCGAAGCTCTGGTGGCGGGCCGGGGTCTTGGCCTTGCTCGACACGGCCAGGCTTCTGGGGATCAGCTGCTGAGTGCCCATCTTGAGGGCCGCGGGGCTCTGTGTGCTCAGGACGACAGCCCGCGGCTCCTCGTCCTGAGGGGACACAGCGGGGGGCACCGAGGTATCGAGCTGGAAGCCTTCGTCGTCCCCGAGCTGCAGGGCGCCCCGCACCATCGGGAGCCCGGACGCCGGGTTCCCCCTGGCATCGAGCCGCAGCTCGGAGTGGAAGCGGTATTCCAGCAGCTTCTCTTCCAGGGAGCTGTCCGAGTGTCGCTGGGACATGCTGAGTGGCCACGGTGTCCTGGGGCGAGAGGGCAAAGGTGAGGGCAGGCGGACATGCACACCCTGCAGCCCTCCTGCCTGCGGGCGCCGCCCACCGCCTCTCAGCGCCCGCCCGGCCAGGGACCCCGCTCGGGATGCAGGGCCCGGAGGCCGGGAGGGGGGTGTGCGGGGGGCGGGAGGCTCAGGCCTGCCGGGACCCAGCTGCTGGGACCGGGGTGGAGGACAAGTGTGCACCCCCCCCCCACCGTGCTTCCTCTGGTGGGTGCCCACGCCGAGGACGGACCCCCAGGCCGGGGGGTACGAGCGTGCGGTAATGAGGGGCGCGTGGCCCCAGGGCCAGGGCCCTGCCGGCCCGAGCCGGGTCGGACACTGGGCATCTTGGCCCCACCTCCTCCTGGTCGCCGTGAGCACCGCGAACGAAGCTGTCTGTGGGGCTCCCGGGACCCTGGCCTCCACCGCACCCCCACGTTCCAGAGCGCGCAGGGCCAGGCTCCGCCGTGCTGGGGGAGGTCGTGTCAGCTCGCTCACTCGCGGGACACGCCGGCCGTCTGCGTTCTCGATTTGCAAACGAAGACACGAGGCCCCGAGAAGCCCAGGAGCCCCCGGGGTGTGGGACGGGACACGAGGGAAACCGGGTGGGGGCTGACCCCCGGCGTGTGTGATTCCAGACCCTCTCTCTTCACCGCCCCGCGTGGTGACTCCCGCGTGGCCGGCTGTCTAGGCGGCCTTTCTGCGTGCGCAGTGACACGCCCGGACTTTCCCGCATTCGCGGACTCTGAGCAGGGCCGACCGTCCCCGTCTCAAGAGCCCACTGGGCACGGCCCCTCTATGCCTGGATGCAGAGCGGGGAGGGGGGCGTCTGCAGACACCCGGGGCCCACAGCCCCCACTCGGTCTCCCTGCATCCCGTGGATGCCCGTCCCTCTGGGGACCCCGAGCACCTCACACGTGCAGAGCCCCGCCGACCGGCGTGGGGCTGGCTCTTCAGCTCGGTCTGGCTCGTGCCGGGCCGAGGGCCCACGGCCCTGCGGTGTGGACGGGCCCGCCGCCGCCTTTCCACTGTGAGGGCCCACACAGGCCTCCCGGCCACCGGCTTCCGGCCAGCGACCGTCCCATCCCTTGGCTCTTTTCTGCACCTCCCGCTCAAGATCGGCAACGTGGGCAGAATGGCGACAAAGCCTCGGGAGCAAGGCTCCCGCTCGCGGGAGTCAGGTGCTGTCGCAGCCCGGCCCTGGGCTGTGGGGCCGCGATGGAGCGACGCCCCAGCCGCCGGGCGGAGCCGTGGCCACAGCGACCCGCGCTGGCCAGGGCAACAGTCAGGGTCGGGAGGACCTTGGGGGCCTGCGGGAGACGCACTCCTCTGCACCGCCTCCTTTCAACGTTAACGCGAGCAAACGGAGCCGCCACTCCTGTGCCTCTTGTAGACGCGGGGCTTGTGCACACGAGGCTGGAAGCCCATTTCTCAGGCGGAAAAATCAAGTCTCCGAATCTGCAGCCCAGGTGGCTGAGACTCCGCGCCCAGCTTCCGCGCGGCATCCTTTGCCTGCCGATCTGGGAAGGAACGGAGACGCGGTTTCTCCGACAGCTCCGTGGGAGTGAGGCGGTCACCTGCCCTCTCCTGCCCCGGGGGGGGCGGAGGGGGGCACGCAGCCAGAGGTGCCCGGGCCTGTGCCAGGCCTCCCGGGCCTCTGGAGTCGACGGCTCCCTGGACCCCAGGGACACCACTGCCATCCGTCCCAGGACACGCCAGGCAGGTCCCGGCCTGAGCCTACCTCCCACACTCCCTGCCCAACCCTGCATCGGAAGTTCCCGGCCCGGCCTCGGCTCCAGAACCCCTCCCTGAGGGGCAGCCAGGCCCCAGAGGGCCCTAAGCCACAGCACCGGCCGGGGTGACAGCAGCAGCCGGGAGCCTGGCTGCCTGTGCTCCGACCCCCAGCACACAGGGTCTCTGCTGAAGCCATCCCAGAGAGGCGAGTGTGGCTGCCTGAGGAGCCCTGGCCGCCCCCACCCCGGGAGGACTGCCCACACATTCCTGGGGACGTTCTGAGTCGCACGCAGCCAGCGGCGGGCGGTCCCCCACCCTGGCTCACCCACCCCCACGTAAACTTTGCATTCACCCAGGCCTGGCCGAGAAAGGGGTCTCTGGTAGACTTTGACCTCTATGCAGGCCAAGCAAATTGCCCCCGAGTGGGGAGCCCGAAGGCTCGGTCAGTCCTCTTAGTCTGGGAGGCGTTTACCGTGGGGACATTCACCTCGTCGCCCTGAAAACCGGCACTGTGACCGTGCCTTCCACCTGCCCCATCCACCGTCCTCCCCCTCCCCTTCCCCACCTCAGGCCCTAGGCCTGGGTCTTCTGGGCCCAGACCCTGGACCCGGACCCTGGACCCCAGACCCCGGACACAGCCAGTAGCAGGGCTGCTCCCAGCAGGGGGCAAAGTCTACTCTGGGGACAGGAGGTGCCCCAGCAGGAACCTGTCAGGTGAGCCACTGCTGGGTGTGACCTCCGTTCTCAGCAAGGTGGCCGCACCCACAGGCCTGGAGTGCCACCCGCGCGGGGACCGAGGCCCAAAGAGGAGTGGATGCCATCCCAGGGCTCTGCTGGACCTCCAGGACCGGGGCCGGCTGCAGCCAGCTGTCGGGGGGGGGGGGTGGTGCAGCTGACATGGGCACACTCTGACCTCCTCCTTCTAACCTCAGGGTTCTCACGACTCCCCGGGCACAGGTCCAAAAGTCACACGGCACCGAGAGGCCTACCGTGAAAGACAGGTGTCCCCTCCTCCACTGCCCTGTCCCCCACAGGCCACCGCTCCGGGCTCTACAGCTTTTCCCCGATGTCTGCTATTCTGAGATCTCCTGATCGCACAGGCCAGCCTCTCCCTGCCGTGTGGAGCCGTGTGGACGGGATTTCAGCCCAGTACGCAGGACCCGTGGGTGTCTGTGTTAGTACAGCCGGCTCGGCCGAGCAGGACACCAGCGCCTGGCCTCCCTCGTTAATAATTCCCTCTTGTTGACCGGCGGCTGTCCTCCTGTTAACTCCCCACGCGTTCCCGTGTCCCTGCCTCGCGTGTTTGGACCACACACTCCATGCGATGGGTGCATCAGCCCTGGTTCTCCCAGAGACCCTGGCCTCTCTCCCCGGCGCTCCCTTCCCTGCCCCCAGATCCCATCCTGGAACGGTCCTGGAGCTCCCCACCTTCCTGAGGCTACGAGGTAGCCTCACGGGAAGCAGATCTTTGTCCCTGGGGCGGGTAACCTGCTGAGCTCAGAGTCCCGTGGGAGATTATTTTCTTCCAGAATCCGGAGGCCTCCTTTCTTGTCCGGTGCTCTGCTCCTGGGAAAACACCAGATACGCTCCGACGCTGGCTCCCTGGACGACCACAGCCTGGGGCGTCCTCTGACCTGTGGAGCCGTGGCTCCCACTTTCTGTGGGGGGTGACAGGGAGCACCAGCACTCGTGGGGAAAGGTCCACATGCGCTCCCTGAGCCACAGACTTGTGCCTCCTTCCAGCCCCTTCCTCGGGCCTCGCAGGTCTGGGCGCATCCTGGCGACCTCTCGTGCAAACGTTCCCCCGCCTGTTTTCTCCAGCCCCTCTTTCCGGGACGGCCCGGATCCCGCACTCCAACCTCTGGCATTGTCTCCACGCTGCGGCCTCTTCTGTCCTGGGTTTTCATTCTCTGCCCACGCTGTGGGAGATTCCAACCCTTCCAGAAACCAGCACTGTTGTTTGCACGTCCTGCAAAGAGCCGTCCAGAGCGCCCTGTCCCCGCGGCGTGCTACGGCTTCTGTCGACGCTGAAAAGGTCGCTTGTGGTTCCTTTCTGCTCCCTGGCCGTCCCTGTATGGGCCTCCGTCGCCAGCTCGAAGGCAGCAGGCCCTCCCGGTCCCTCTTGGCTGTCTGCTTCGACTTTAGCAGGGAAGACGGCGCCACGCAGGGAGTGTTGCTGCCCCCCATGCTCCTTGGGGACCCCCGCCCCCTGTGTCCTCACCCGCCGCCTCTCCTCTGGCTGGTCGGCTCTGCAGAGCAGCTCTCCCTGGGTCCTCACTGGCTGCCGGCCTTGGCCTGGTGTCCGGGGGCCAGTGCAAGGGAGGGGCCGAGGGCACGGACTCGGGCAAATGCCAGCCACACTGTCCGGGCAACGGAGCTCCCTAGAGGGAGGCCAGCTGCCCTGTGGCGACCATGGGGTCACAGGGGCGGGTCTGCTCCCCAGCACAGCTCCTCCAGAGACACCCAGGGCCCTGAGGGCTGCGTGCTGCGTGTCTGTCTTCCCAAGGGGTGTGGGTCCTTCAGGCCCAGGGATGATTTCGGTTCACACCTGCACGCGCGGCTGGGCTCGACGGTGAGAAGCGAGCTCTTGGCTGGGATGGTGCGAGCTCCGCCCTGCTGCCCTGGCCCCGGTGCCTCATCCTCCCGGGGGGCCCTGGGGTCCGTGCCCAGAACCACCCACACGGGTACTTAGCTTCGAGCCGGCAGAAGCCACCAGGGTGCATCGCAGGGGCTTCCACACCCATCCATGCCACCTTTTAGGTGACTTTCAGGGGACTTCCTGCTGTCTCCGCACCGGGTGGGCGGGGGAGGGTGGTGACCTGTTGAGTCCTTGGAATCCATGGCATTTAACTCTCCTTTTGCACTCCGCAGCCGGCCCGGTGTCCGAGGCACAGGTGCAGGGACAGGCGAGGGGCACCTGTGACTTGGGAGGGAGGAGGGGCAGCAGGCGGGGTCAGGGAGGACCAAGTGGCCGGGTCAGCGGGGCCTCAGCGGCACTTGGTGCCGGGGGTCCTTGCAGCCCGGCGCCCGGCTCCTGCGTTCTTCTCACCAGACAGGCTCCCCGGACTCCGTGGGCTCAGCGCCCGCCCTCCCGCTGCCTGACAGAGGAGATCAGTCCGCCTGGCCCTGTGGCCCTGTCCACAGCTGCTCCCACAGCCACTGGGACCACTCCGTCCGTGGGGCCTCTCTGTCCCTTCTGCCCTGCCTCCAGGTCCGGCTGACCCCACCCTGCCCGGTGGGGCCTGGCCTCCCGAGCACCAGACCCTGGTCTTTGCTCAGGCCGACTCGGGCCACGGTGATGGTCTTGTACTTGGGTAATTCTGCAGGGCCAAGCTCAACCGTCAAGAGTCACACGGAATGTGGGGGCAGGATTTGGCCGTGTAAGTCACAGAGCACACAGCAGACGGTTCCATGTGCCAGGTGGCCAGGGGTGGTTCAGGGACTCTCGACTACGGTGGCCTTGCCCCCTCCTCCTCCCAGGGACACCTGGCCACGTCCGGAGCCAGTTTTAGAGGTCACAGCCGGGCCTGACTTGCTGCCCCGCCTGTGTGGGCGGAGACTGTGCCTGCGGGTCAACACCCTGCAGGGGGGACCTGTCCCGGAGCAAATGTCTGCAGTGCCTAGCTTAGCTGACTCCACCCCTTCACGGTGGGGGTCAGGGAAGCCCAGCCCCGCCGAGGCCCCCTCCCTTTCTGGTGGGGCCCTGGAGACCCACTGGCCATGCCCCGCCTGGCACCCGGCCTGGCAGCAGGGAGGGGCCGTGCTGGGCCCGCCCCACGCAGAAGCCTCCCGCGGCCTCTTGCTATGAGGCTTCCAGGCTCGGGCAGCGGTCACAGAGAAGACCACCTTCCCGGCTCTGTCTGCGACGTCCATGCCCCCTGGCTCCTGTGTCTGGGTCCGGACGTCCCATACACCTGGCTCCGGGCCCAGACTCAGCTGACACGCATGCCATTTCCCCAAAGAAGCCTCTGGATGGGAAATCAGAGCCCCGACTCTGACGGGAGCTTGGACAGGTGACCAGCAGGTGTCTTCCAAATGCTTTCTCCCCTGCAGTGTCTGCAGTCCCTCCCCCATCTTCCGGAAGGTGGCTATGTTCCCTCGCTGACAGGTGAGGGACCCTGGGGGGCGGGGGGGGGGGGAGGCGCTCAGGCTGCCTGTCACCAGAGAGCCGGACGAGGAGCCAGGCCTGTGCTGACCGAGGTGACCGTCCTGCGGGCCCCGCAGACGGGCAGGGATTCTCACCAGAAATAAAGACGCTCTTACAGACGGTCGGTCGCACAAGCACGGTCACTGCCACGGGCAAAAACGACCAGCAGCCGCGATCCGTCTGGAAACCGAAACTAAAATTCCGGGCCCCAGACAGACGCAGGGTGAGTGGCTGTGCCCATCAGGTCACGCACACAGACTGCCCCTCAGGGACAGCACACGTGGGGGCCCCAGCAAGCCCCTCCGCCCCTGTGCCTCATGTCCCCTGCTGGGGAACAGCACTTCCTGGGCGGGGGCGGAGATGACCCCGGGGACCAGAGGCCTCCCAGGCTTCTCCCCCAAAGGAGGCCCTCTGCTCGGCTCAGTCCCTCTCACTCTCCAGGTGACATCTGTCCAAGGGACTTAAGACCTTCTTCCCGAGGTCCGCACCTCCTGCCGCGCTCTCCCACCAGGCCTGGGGGAGCCGGGGGCAGCGCCTTTGATCTACGTGGGCAGAGGTTGCCCTGTTCTTGTGGCCCGCGGGCAACCCCAGAACAGCTCAGCGGCAACTGAGTCGGGGCCCTCTCTGTGGGTACCCTGACTACCCCCTCTTACAGATGAGGAAACCGAGGTCCAGCAGCCTCACGTAACTTGCCTTAGTTCATACGGAACCAGGACCCCCACCCCTAAGCACTCAGCCACGGGGGTGTCAGGGTGGACAGGGTCAGATGCCCTCCTGCTGGTCCCGGCCAGGTCCCCGACAGGCGCCCCCCGAACCCCCACACCAGGAGGGGCAGATTGTTCACCTCAAGGAGAGAGGGAGGAATCAGGCCTTCCCCGGCTTCGGGTCAGATGAAGAGGTCCCCCCCGCCGCCATGCCGGGTGCTGGGCTGAGACCCACCCAAATCTCAAAGGGGGCTCTTGCCTCCCGGATGCAGAAGCCGAGGCTGGCGTCAGCAGTAAATGGGGCCCCCGGCCCTCCAGAAGCTGCTCCCATACCCCTCCCTCCTCCTCCCCTACTAGGTAAGAGTGAACAGCACCCCTGCCCCCCCCCCGCCCCCCCCCCGGGCCTGCCCACCACATCCACCGGGTGGGGGAGGCGGGGGAGGCGGTGGATTTTGGTCTGTTGTGGGAGGATGTTCGTTTTGGGGGCTGCTGACTCTTGAGGCCAAAGAGGGTTTGGGCAGCAGATTGCCCGGAGTTTGGGGGAGGGTGGTTTTGTCCCCGCTCCTGACCTCCATTTCCAAAGGTCCTGGGGCTTCCTAAGGGTCTCCAGGCTCTGATGTCTAAACAGGAGACCCTGCGACAGAAGCGTCCCCCGGGGCTCGAGGGGAGGCAGGGGGCGGGCAGCAGGACGCCGGAGGCCGCGCGGGGTGGGGTCCGGGGACCCGGGTCGGGCCGCGCCCGGGCTGCGGGCTCCGTCCCGCGGCGGAGGGAGGGCGCCGCCAAGTTTCGCCGACCGCGGGGCGCCGGCGGGAAAGGCGCCCCCGGGTTCCCGGGCCTCCCCGCCCCCACCCCGCTCACCCGTCCCCGGGCTCACCTGCGCCGCGCGCCGGGCGGAGGACGTGGCGGCCAGCGGGCGGCGACTCGGGCCGGTGTAGCCTCCGGGCTCCGCGCCCCGGCCCCGCGGCCGATCCGGGCCGCGCTCCGAGCGCCGCCGGTCCCTCCCAGGCCCCGCCCCCCGCTCCCTGCGCGGCCCCGGGGCCGGGGTGGGGGTGGGGGGAGGGGAGGCGCGGGCGGGCGCGCGCGCGCGCGCGGCCGCAGGCCAGGTGGGCGCCCAGGTGGGTGGGCGCGCGCGCGCGGGCAGGGCGTGGGCCGGGCGGGAGCGGACGGCCGGGCGCGCCCGGGACACCTGGCCGGGCCACCTGCGTCACCGTCCCCACCTGGCCGGCCGGCGCTCACGTGACCCCGCGGCCGGGCCGGCTCAGCTCCCCGGGCCGCAGGTGTCCGCCCCCGGACCGCCCAGCCCGCCCGCTGCGGCCCGGCCGGCGTCGCCCGCGGGCTTGGGGCGTGCGTGGCCGGGCAGTGACCCTGAGCGGGCTCCCGCCTTCCTTCCCGGCCTGGCTAGCCTGCCTCCTCCTCCAGGAAGCCCTCCTGGAAGCCGACCGGCGCAGAGGGGAACCTGATCTTCTCAAGGCAGGAAAGGCGCCGCCTTCTGGATTCTTTCAAAAGTGCGGCCGGAGGGCGGCCCGGCACCGCACAAAACACTCTTCGCGGTTGTTGATGTGAGACGTTGGGGTCCGGGAGCCCATGGTCGAGAAGGAATACTTGAGAGGCGCCTGGCTGGCCCAGCCGGGAGAGCGTGTGACCCTGGGGTGGTGAGTCCGAGCCCCGGGTTGGGTGTAGGGATTACTTAAATACAGTTTCAAAAACTTAAAAGAAAAAAAATTCTTTAGATGTTTTTGGTGCAAAAACAGGCAGTTATTAAAACACGGGGACAGGAGCCGTGGGCAGAAAGAGCTGTCCTGGGGCTGTGAGAAGTGACTGGTTACATACTTTCAGGTTGGGAGGGGGTTAGGGACTGGGAAAGCCTCTAAGGACTTTGGAAGCAAGGTGTCCACGACCTTGAGGGGCCAGCTGCTGTTAGGATAAGGCCATTTACTCCTGTCTAGTAAACCCTTAGTCATGAGACCCTTTAGATGTCTATCAGTGGGCCACGTGCTTGGAGGCTGGTGGCCAACATGTATCTTGGGGGGATAAAGGAAGGGATTTTTACAGGATCCTGGAGGTCAGGCTAATGTCAAGCCAAGGTTGCCCTTTGCCTTTAGCACATTGACATCGAGGCAGCTGAGCTCCTCGGGAAGGTCGCTCTGCCTGTCTCAGGTACTTGTCAGTGGGCTGCAAAGGGACTTTAACCTTTTCTGTATTTCTTCCGCCTTTGTTTTCCACACCAGTGTTTTTCATCACCCCCATTTTGCAGGTAGGGCCACTGAGGCTTGGGAAGGAGGGCGCTTGCTAGCCTGTGCAAAGGCAAGCCCAGCCTGCAAGCCTGGCCTTTCCGGGTCTTGTCTACGGTGGGTCCCCCGGGCGGAGGCTGCCACAGAGGCTGATTTCAGGAATCAGGTTCCTTAGTCCTGCCAGAGGCGCCAGGGGCTGGGAGAGGTGACCTGTCGTTCCGCCAGGCCGGGGCGGAATGTCCTTTGTCACCCAGCCTCCCCAACCCCCAGCCCCACACCAACCCAGGGTGTGGCAACGGCAGAGTGCTCCCGGTTCGCCCCTGCTCGGGAACCACCCGTGCCCATCCAGCAGGGGCAGCGGCCTCCACTTCCCCATGAAGCCCACCCCTCTTGTTCACACTCTGCCTGTGCAGCCCCCCTCCCCGCACCTTTCCAGGGGGACAGCCCGCGTGACTCTTTCCCAGGCTCCCCATCCTGCGGGGGGCCCAGCCCTGCTCAGGAGAGCTGGAGCCCTCTCCGTGGGAGAGACATCCTCTTGCCCCACTGAGCCGGTGACAGGCCGCCTGCCGAAACCTCAGGAGCCATTGTGTGTTTGTGCCTAGTCACGGGGTCTGCCTCTCGTCCCTGCTCTGTTCCTCCTGCAGCTGGTGTCCCAGAAAGAGAAGGCTCGTGGAGGACAGCCGCGGCGCCCTTGGAAGCCGCTGGCGCGAGGGGCGTGCTCGTTACGGCAGCACGTCCTGGTGAGCGCTGACCGTGCCACCTCCCTTCTTCCTGATGTCACAGCCCTTCATCTGGGGTTAGCCCAGGGTTCATCTGTAGCAAGACGCCTTCTCCTTCCTGCTTTCCTTCTCCTTTCGCTTGGAGGTATTTATTGAGCGCCTACTGTGTGCTGACCGTTGGGCTCAGCGTCAGAGATACAGCTCTGAGCAAATTGGATTTGGTCTCTGTCCTGAAGGTCCTGACTGCGGCTTGTGCAGGGGGGAGGCGGGGCGGTCAGCACCACCGTACTGCCCCTGAAAAGGGCTAGGAGACCTGAGACCTGGCGGATGAGCCGGGGTTAGCTGGATGAAAGGGGACGGAGGAGTGCCAGGCAGGGTCGCAGCACGTGCAGAGGCTCTGAGGTGGGCGGACGTGCGGTCCGAATGACAGCCTGAAGGGCCGTGGGGCTGGGGTAGAAGGAGCAGGATGGGGGTAGGACGGGGGACACTGGCGTGGCCTTGCCATCTGGGCGTGCGGTCTATTGTTTCTCCTCAGGCCGCAAGGAGCCGCTCAGGTTGGAGCCACGGGCCGAAATGATCAGATCTGATGGAAAGACCCCTCAGGCAGCAGAGGAGAGGGCAGGGAGGACGGCTGAAGCAGACACCCTGAGCCCCAACCCAGACCAAGAAGGCTGATGTCTTGCCTCTGGAAGGCTTTCAGGGTGGGGAGCTCACCCCCTCCCAATACAGATCGTTGCATTGTCTGCCTTCATCACGTTTTTTTAGACGTTCCTGGCGTGACGTGGTATCCAGATTTTTCATCATCCTGGCATGTTCCCCCAAGACACTTCAAAATGTGCCAAAATCCTTCTCAAAATGTGGTCTTCGGAACAGAACCCGGTACTACGCCAGTATAAGAAAACGGGGAAAGACTCACCTCCTCTCTTCTGGATATGATACCTCTGTTAATACAGCCTCTTCGTGCTGCAGCCCTTACATGTATCCATCCCACAGCACAGAGCCCGAGGCCCTATATGCAGCAGGGGCTCAGCCAGTGCCTGGTGACTCACTGATGTGATCTGAGGTCCCAGGACTCAGCCCCAGAGATGGCGAGTGCCAGCCTCCTTCTGACCTGTCTCTAGGTTCCCTTTTCCGGAAAGGCCCATTGCTAAATTTCCATTTGAACGCACTGGGACGTGCATTTGGGTGAATTTTCAGACCACCTTGGTGCCTGTGCCGACCCCAGGCCTTGGTGCGGTGGGCAAGGTGCAGGGGCGTGTCAGCCCGCAAGGCACAGTCTAGCCCGGGGGCATAGGCCCGCCCTCCCCTGGCAGCTACCTCTCCAGGGCTGGGTGAGGGGGTGCCACAGCCTCACAGGGCCGACTTGGCATTTTCTTGGGTGCCGTGGTTTGAAGGGTCCCGCCCAGCACACCTGTGGCCGGCCCGATGCTTGCCCGGCGTCGGGGCTCCCATCCCCTGCCACGGGGTGTAGGTGCCACCTGGGGGACTCAGGTTGGCCACGGGAAGGTGCCCAATGGGGCCGTCAGTGCCATCTGTGTGTGTTTTGGGTGGGGGGTGCCGATGGCTGACCCCTGTGGGTGGACAGCTTCTGGGCAGAGCCCTGGGAAAGGTGGGGCGCTGCTGCCCTCCAGAGGCCATCTTGGGTACTGCACCCACAGGCCCAGCCTCTAGGAAAGGGAGCTGGTGGTCCTTGGGCCTTGGTCCGGGGGGAGACGAGGGCCCGCGGGTGCCTGACCCCCACTCAGTGCTTTCCTGTAAAACGCATCTTCAGAACCCTGCTTGGTCATTGCAGGGTTAATCCCCACCCCAGCCCTTCCTGCCCAGTACCTACTTGGCCCCACCAGCACCCCGAATCTGGCTCAGTCCCCAAACTGGGAGGCTCTGGGGGGCATCTCCTTGTCTCCAGCTGGCTCAGTGTGTGGTTGGGGCCAGGTGACCCGGAGCGAGTGGCCTGCCTTCCCCGGGCCCCTGCTGTCTCAGTCGCGAGCTGGGGGTTAATGATGATGGTTCTCAGGCGGGGCCTGGGAGGGAGCGGCTCCGGGGTCATAAGTGGGGGGAGAAGGACCCCAGGGCTGCCCGCAGGGGTGAGTCTCTTCAACTCTCTGCGCCCTGTGGCTGAGACCACGAGTGCCGGGGGCCAGGGGACACAGTGGCCGGGGACACAGTGGCCCTCCTTCCCCGCTTCGGGCCTCCGGGCTGGCCCTGCCCCTGGCTGACAGATGAAGGCTGCTTCTCTCATGAAACCCCACGAGTGCCCTCTGCAGGGCCCCCCAACGTCAAAAATAAGGACCCCAGTGTTTGCTCCCCGAAGCTCGGGGCCTTTGCACATGCCATGGTTTCTGCCTGGGATTCTCTTCCTCGGCAGTCTTCACGGAGCCGTCCCCCGATCCTGCACACCTTTGCCTCAAGCACACCTTCTCAACCAGGCCTTTGCTCACCACCCCACAGAGGAAGGAAGGCACTCCTCACCAAACTCATTACTCCTGGTTCCTTGAGGTGGGTTGACTTGAGTCCCTCCCAAAATACGTTAAAACCCTAATCCCAGTATCTGTGACGTGCCCTTATTTGGAAATACGATTTTGCAGATGTAAGTAAGACAACGTCAGAGTAGAACCGGCCGGGCCCTAAACCCAGTGCTCAGTGTCCTCATACAGAGGGGGACATCTAGACACAGAATAGAGAAGGCCAAGGGACGACAGAGGCGAGGGCTGGAGTGACATGGTCACAGGCCGCGGGACACGAGGATGGCCGGCAGCACCAGAGGCTGGAAGAGACGAGAAGGACTCTGCCCTGGAGCCCCCGGAGGGCAGGCGTTCAGACCTCCAGCCTCCAGACGTGACAGGACCCGCTTCTGTGGCTTAGAGCAGCCCAGGGAGCAGATTCAGGCAGCTGTCTCCCTGTCTCCTCTGCCCTCCGGTGAGTCCTCTGCTTTGCTCATCTGTTTCCCGGTGTCCCTCTGGGCCTTGGACGCCCGCTTGTGGGGGTGGGAGCGGGCTGATCTGCAGAACGGTGGCCGGTCGGCCCGGGTTTCACGGGCCTTCATGTGGCGGGCCTGGAAGGGCTTGGAAGGGGCTGGAAGGGCCCAGAGGGGGCTGGAAGGGCCTGGAAGGGGCTGGAAGGAGCTGGAAGGGCCTGGAAGGGGCTGGAAGTGTCTGGAAGTGTCTGGAAGGAGCTGACAGGTCCTGGAAGGACCTGGAAGGGGCTGGCAGGGCCTGGAAGGGGCTGGAAGGGCCTGGAAGGGCCCAGAAGGGGCCAGAAGGGCCTGGAAGGGCCTGGAAGGGGCTGGGGCAGTCGGCCGGAGCTCACCCCGCACACCCCAGACTCCCTACTGGCCCGAGGGTTTTTTAGCCTTGAGAATTGAAAGGCAGCTGCCGTGTGGCCCTGGTTCCCGCCTTTCCCATGAAAGCCTTGGAGGTGATGCCACTGTCCCATCTCTGGGCCACCGCAGGAGGCCACAGGCCGCCTCAGCTCCTACAGCCAGCGTCCCAGGCCTGGAGCTGCACATCGGTGTGTGTGCCTTTGGAAGGTAACGTGTGGGTCAGCCTGGAGCTCAGGAACGAGGGGCCTTCCTGTGCAGCGTCCCCATTGGGGGGAGGATGTGCACCCCCAACCCCGTGACTGCCCGGGTTTCCCTCTAGGGAAGTTGATGCTCAAGTCTGCAGGACCCCTTTCCCGTGGCCTGAGGGCATCCAGTGCCCCTGGACGTCTTGCTTTGAGACTTCCAGGGGCCGCTGGGGCTGCAGCCCAGAGAGATGATGCCCTGGGGCCGGCGGCCCCCCAGGAGGCCTTTCGGCCTGACCATCCGGGTGTCTGGTGCCGGGGCCGAGGACGAGCAAGGCCGCGGGGCGTGTCTACGTCCCCTTTCAGGGCCGAGCGCCCAGTGCCCGTGGCCTGCCCCCCTCCCTTCCTGGGAATGTGCCGGGGGGAGGGAAGGGGCACAACTGTGTCCTTTATTCTCTGGGCCCGGGCACCGGGCTGATTGACCCCTCGCTGCGGGGCCCTGCGTCCAGCCGGCGGGCAGCTGGGAAAGGCCTCGCTGATCTCGGAGGACGCTGCGGCCCTGAGTGGGCCTGAGGACAGAGGCTCCTCTGTGCTGGGTGAGTGGAGGCCCGGGGCTGGGTGGGGTCCCCAGAGGGGGGCGGGGGCGGCACAGGAGCCCGATTGCCAAGCGGGGCCTGGCTGCCTGTCTGGCCCACCAGGGGAGCCCTGCCGAGCAGAAGGCTCAGCTCAGCAGAAGGCCACTCGCCCTTGTCCCCCAAAGGGCAAACGGTCATTACTTGCCGTTAAGCGCCTACTGTTTGCATCCTTTTATTAAGTTCTTACGCCACGTAACTGAGAGGTGACGCTTTGCCCATCGTCACCTGGCTAGTGAGTGGCCCCAGTCAGGATGAGTCTGTCTGGCCGCAGAGCCCGGGCCCCTGTGCAGTGATCACGG
The DNA here is from genome assembly GCF_018350155.1 of Leopardus geoffroyi. Classification (NCBI taxonomy): domain Eukaryota; kingdom Metazoa; phylum Chordata; class Mammalia; order Carnivora; family Felidae; genus Leopardus; species Leopardus geoffroyi. The sequence goes on along the minus strand of NC_059328.1, from coordinate 1,938,235 downwards.
ACTCTTTCGGGTTTCCAAAGAAGCTGTATTGCCTCCAGCTGAGAGTTTCAAACATTGGAAGGATTTCACTTACAGCGAAAGCAGCTCCCACAATCACCAACTAGAAAACTGAACAGAAACTACAGGAAGGCGGGGGACATGGTTCCCGGGAGGAAGAAGCGAGTCGGGAGAGCCCCACGGATGCACGGCTTTCTTCCGAGAGGCAGAACGCGGTGGTGTGACCCAGCTGGGGGGACAGACGTGGGGTTCAGGGAGGTGGGGGAGGGGGCGGGGACCTCTGGCAGAGGTTCAGAGACAGAGCTCCAGGAAGCTTCCAGAAACGCTACTCTGTGCACACGCAGAGGGAGGTCCCAGGAAGCCAGGCACAGAGCAGTTACCAGGACCAACAGCACTCGGTGTCCACGCAGGGCCTGGGGGCTTTAAATGCCAGTCACCCAGAATGAAGAGGCCTCGTGGCTGCGGGGCATTTGATGGGGACCAAAGGCCGTATTTCAGGTGTGAGCTTAGCCTTCAGGTGTGAAGGCTGCTGTGTGCCTGAGCCGATGAGCTGTGCAGTAAGCCTTGAAAAGACCAGGCGGGTCTCTGTCATCACTTAACGCCCTGTTGGCACAAAACTCAACATCCTTAAAAAGAACGCCAACAAAATCTAGGATCTCAACAACTTAGCATTTACAAGCTCCAGCACCTGGTCATTTAAGGAATCCGTGCCCAAAAGCAGCAGATAAGATGCTACGGAAGAAAAGATCCGTGAACTTGAAGCTCGGCCGATACGAGTTCCCCGAAATGAACACCGAGAGAGCAAAGCCTGGAAAAAGTAGGCAGAGGCTTGCTGATCTGGGCTGATGTCAAGCAGCCTAACGATAATACGTAGAGTCGGAGGCCCCAAAGGGGTGAGGGGCGAGAATGTCTGTGTGACAAAGTCATGGCCAAAAATGTTCCAAGTGTGAGAAAATCCTCAAGCCCACAGATCTGAGAGCCTCAGGAGTACAAAGAAAGCCCCACCGTGGCCCCTGGCACCTCATAATCGAATGACTAGGAACCACGACGGAGAGAAAGCCTTGACGCCTTAAGAGAATCAAGACACGGATCATGGCTGAGTCGTCACTGGAAACCCTGTGAGCCTGGGGAACGGAGCCCGTCCCCGGTGTGTTAAAACCAACTATGACCAAGATGTCCTTCAAAACGGAAAGTGACGTCAGTACATTTTAAGACAAAGGATAAGAGACCTGGCACCCCAAGAATGTCAAAGGAGGTTTTTTGGGGCAAAAGGAAATGATGAGAGAGGTACATTCAGGTGTGCACAAGCAATAGAAGCCCCTTGGGAACGGTAAACACGTGAAAACACGTGAGATTTTTTTCCTGGATGTATTTTAAAAAGTTCTTTACAAGATAGTAGACTATTTTTTAAAAAAATATTTTTATTAATTTTTTAATAAATTTCATTATAAAAATTTATAAATTTTTTTATAAATTTTTATAAATTTCACGCTCTCTCTCAGAAATAAATTTAAAAATTTTTAATATTTATTTCTGAGAGAGACAGAGACAGAACGGGAGCGCTGGAGGGGCAGACGGTGATTGAGGGAGACACAGAATCCGAAGCAGGCTCCAGGCTCCGAGCTGTCGGCACAGAACCCGACACGGGGCTCCAAGTCACGAACCTTGAGATCATGACCTGCGTCGAAGTCGGACGCTCAGCTGAGCCACCCAGGTGCCCCGAAAGTAGAGTATTTAAAGCAAGAGAATGACGGCCCATCATGGAGTTTCTGACACGTGTAGAAGTAAGATATACTGAGGCAAAAAATAGAATTACACTTTTGCAAGGTTCGTATATTTTATGTAAAATGGTATAATGTCATTTAAAGATAGATACTCGTAAAAAATTAAAGATAAAGCGCTTGACCCAACACGGGACTTAACAACGATAAAAATCGTGGCGATGTAGGGACAGAAGGGAACTTCCTCGTCCGGGTACAGGCACCTACAGCTGGCATGGTGCCCAGGGGTGAGGAGTGGGCAGTGGTCTCCTTCGGCTCTGGTGCCAGACAGAGAGGTCCACCCTGTCCACTTCTGTTCCCTGTTGGTCCTTGCCAGGGCCGTGGGGCAAGAAAAAGCATACATTTTGGAAAGGAAGAACTGTTTCTCTCTCTTTAAATGACCCCCTAAGTGTCTACAAGTCATTGCGGAGAAGATTGGAGCCCCTCCCCAGCCTTTGACCCGCTCCCCCCTCTGTCTCTCCAGCTTCCCAGGGAAAACCACTCCCAGGGCGCCTGGGTGGCTCGGTCGGTTAAGCGTCTGATTTCAGCTCAGGTCATGATCTCACGGTTCGTGGTGTCGAGCCCCGCGTCGGGCTCTGCGCCGACCGTGTAGAGCCTGCTGGGATTCTCTCTCCCCCTCTCTCTTTCCCTCCCCTGCTCTGCACGTGCACACACGCTCGCTCCAAATAAATAAATAAACATTTAAAACCCAGCCTTCTCTGAGTTGGGTATTTATTCACCTCGTACGTGTTCCTATCTGCTTTCTGCTCGCATAACCTGCCATAAACAGTCCGCAGAAACGCTCCTGGCATTTTTAAGCTGTGCGGGCGGTTTCAGCTGGAAGTCTGTGCCTACAAGGTCTGCACTGGGTGGTCCGGGCGGGACTTGGGTGGCCGAGGGGTGAACGGTGGGCACACCCAAGTGCCTGTGGTAAAGCAAGGCTGGGAGCCCCCCGAGCTGGGCCCCCGAGATCCAGGCTGGGTGCTGTAGGGGAAGGGCCCCTCGCAGGGCAGGCTGGACAGGTGGGGCCCCTCCCTTGCCAGCCTGGGCGGAAGGTGCGAAGTCCCTCTAGGGACCTCAAGCTTCATGATGGACTCGTGCCTCAAAGGGGGAGGGGGCGGGACACAGTTTTTACAAAAATCAGGTTAATTGAGGTACAAGGCACCTGTAACTAGACCGCCCCTCGGAATGTACTGTTAGTTGAGTCCGACACAAGTGCGTAGGTGTGTAACCACACTCACGCCCCGGACAGCCTCCCCCGCCTCTCTTCCCACCTCCAGCCCCCTCCCCGTCCCTACAGCTCTGCCTTTTCTAGAATGCCTTTTGCCCGTGTATTTTCAGAGACCAAACGTACTGACAACGGCCAGGTCGTACGTAAAGACAGGAGTCTGAGCTCTGACCCACAGTGTGAGAGAAAAACCCAGAAAGTCAAACAGGAACCCCTGGAACAATGGGCCCAAAGGGGCCAGGACTCGATCCATCACCGGCGGCCTCCCTACGTTTTGTCCCCACCTCTGGCTCTGGAGCCAGAGGAAGCCGCATGCGCCCCCAACCAGTCACATGGGGTGCCTGCTTCTGGCCAGTGCCCCGACTCCCTGGTGCCATCTGGGCTCATCTGGAACTTTCCCTGTTTCCACCGGGAGGCTCCCTAGGCCCCTGCCTGCCTGCGAGTCTCGGCCAAGTCCGGTGCTGGTGGCGGACCCCCTGCTGCATGGAGCTCTGAGTAACGTCCTCTGTCCTCTGACGGGCGGCCTTCCGTCACGCCCACGGCTTGTGCTTTCACTCACCAGTGGATGGACACTCAGGTTCTTTCCAGTTTGGGGCGATTACAGATAAAGCCACTGAGGACGTCGGCATACAGATCTTTGTGCAGATGCTGGTTTTCCAGCTCACTCACTGTGTTCTAGAAGCAGGCTCTTGCTCTCTACAGGCTTTAAGGCTTCCCGGAACCTCCCGATGGGCTCAGGAATCGGAGGGCCACAAGCCAGGTCCCGGGACAGAAGAGGCAACTCTGTCCTTTAGGGTTTTGGGTGGCCCCAGCCCCCCGCCGCGGGGCCTCAGCTGGAGCCCACGTCCCCCTTCTTGTAACCTTAGAATTCTATCCTCTTCTGCCCCGGACCCTGGAGCTGACTCTGCCTTCCCTTTCCTGAATCCAGAATAAGCCGTGTGGAAGACGTGGCCGGCCACGGTGAGCACAGGTGCCTTTTCCTTCACAGAGACTGCGACCCTGGCTGGTGACTGCAAGTCCCTTCCCACGCCAGAACCCCGCCCGGCTCCTCGGACCCCACGAAAGCCACCTTGCGTCGGGCCATTTTGCCCCAAATGAGGACACATCTCGGTTTGGGGAAGACATTTGCTGCCGCGAGAAAGACGGTTAACGATTCTCAAAATAGCTTCTCCGCAAATAAGCAACAGGCTCGCTTGGCCCCAGATGAATCTGAGGGCAATTTCAAAAGCATCTCTTTTCCCAGAAAACAGATTCCTCATTGACACATGTTTCTCCAGTTGATTCTTGCCCCCCACCCCCTGCCTTTTCCTCATCTTTTGTGCAAGGAGCTGGGTTGCAGAGACAAAGTCCGCTTGTCAGCGGCTGGTCCTCTCTGCTCTCCCTTCCTCCGGGCGCCCCGACAACAGGGCTATTATCAGATAGCTCCCTCGTGGCTTGGATTTTCCTCTCCCCTCAGGGCGAACGAGGAGAAAGGTTGCCAGGCTGGACAAGGACGGGAGGCACTGGAGCCCCGGGGCGGCGAGCTCCGGGAAGGGCCGCGGTGGGGGGCCCTGGACACTGTCACTCTGTCGCTGGGGTAACTCGGAAGCACAGCCATTCATCAGGCTCACGATTCGCATGATCTGTCCTCCGAGAACGGAGCTGTGTCCCCCAGAGACAGGCCTCTCGTGCTGCCTCCTCGCCTGGAGCTCTGGGGTGAACCCCACATCTGACCATCGGGGTCAAGACCTCACGGACACCTCATCAGTCACATCTGGGAGGAAAATGACCTGGAAACATTTATTTTATTTTATTTTATTTTATTTTATTTTATTTTTTATTAAAAATTTTTTTTTAACGTTTATTTATTTTTGAGACAGAGAGAGACAGAGCATGAACGGGGGAGGGGCAGCGAGAGAGGGAGACACAGAATCGGAAGCAGGCTCCAGGCTCTGAGCCATCAGCCCAGAGCCCGACGCGGGGCTCGAACTCACGGACCGCGAGATCGTGACCTGGCTGAAGTCGGACGCTTAACCGACTGCGCCACCCAGGCGCCCTGACCTGGAAACATTTAAACGCTTCCCCCAACCGACGCCTCCCTGGGGAAACACACTTCACTTGAAGGTATTAAGAGAATGCAAAGGCTCAATGCCCCAGATTTGGGTCCGGGGATCTTGTTTCAAGATCAACTTCTGTTTCTTCCCTTTTGTGGCTACCAGCACTGCCGTTGCAGGGACCCCAGGCCTCCTCTCCCCAGTGCTGCCGTCAGAGCCCGTTCGGGCCCCTCAGAGGCACTGCCGTTCCCAGAATCCATGTGGGAACTTGCGTGCAGTGAGGGTCCTTATAGCAAATCGTCAAGCCATCCATCCATCCCCCCGTAATCCATCCGCCACCCATCCATCCACCCATCTACGCATCCACTTGTGCAACCCGTCTTCTACCAAGAGAGTGTTCAGCCTAGGCCTTGGGGATTGAGAGGTGAGTCCTGACGTTCCCCATCTCTGCAGCCCCAAATCCAGTGCAAGTGGTGATTTCTGACCAGGGAACAGGCGCAGGGGCCTCTGTGAGTCCTGGGGGGCCGAGAGGTTGCGGGGAAACTCTGGACCGGACTCTTCTGCAGCTGCCAGGGGGAAGGCGTCGTCCCCCAGTTCGTCTGTTTGACATTAAATCTTGTTTTCTTCCTGCCTCACACCCCTGGGGAGGGCCGTGTGTCGCCTTGGGGAGGGTGGGGGCTGTTCTGCTAGAGAGACAGCTCCTTGCGTGTGCAAGGCAAGCTATCCACCTCAACTCCATGCTCTGGTGGAAGGAGAGAGGCCACCGGGCGGGCTTCCTGCTGTGAGTCCCCGGAATTTAGGGGCTGAACCTTGCACTTGAGTGGGTGAAGGTGGGGGGCACGTAAAGGAGGGGCGAGGAGCCCCCCTGAAGCCCCAGACATCTGTTCAGTCCCAGTCCACCTGGCCGTCGCCTGGGTCCCGACGGGGGACAGTGCAAGGACGGCAGGCATAGCCACTGTGGAGGGCTGGCCGGTGGGGAGGGCTAGTCAGTGGGGAGGTCCACCCTCAGGAACGGCTGTGTTTAGGGTTGGCCTTATGGGATGGGCTTCTCCACCGCCAAGAGGCGTCATACAGGAGTTCCCGGTGGCCAGCTCGGGGGCCCAGGCGCAGCTGGAGGCAGACAGGCCTGGAGGTGGACACGCCTGGCGGCCAAAGTGCCTCGGGGGAGACGCACTTAGGGGAGAGCCCGCCTGGAGATCACCACTCTCACCGCAGGGCCATCCAGAGTGGTGGCACCTTCACTGAGATTGTTTTCTGGGAAATGTGACTAGCGAGGGTACCTGCCCTGGCGGTGGTGTTGAGATGATGGCCTTGCACGCCTCGCAGCCTGTCCCCGGGGACCCTTGACCCAGGCCGGCGAGCCTTGCCGCTGGCCACGCTCCGACCCCGAGTCCTTCCCCACCCCGGGGGCCTCTGTTGCCCCTCAGTGAAGCTCGCGGGCACCGAGACTTAGAAAAGCACACAGATTTATTGCGTATCAATCTCATGTATAAATTCATTGTAGCATCGGAAAGATTACATATGGTCCCTATTCTACAACATTAACCTCCGATCGGCCGCTCTAGCCTTCATCTTCAAGACGTTTCTCGACACAAGTACATCTGTCTTTATCACAAGCATCAAAACGAAATCTGCAGAATCACTCTCGATGATTTGCTACACGGGGTGTCTTTGACTTCACGGTCGTCAGCGATTTCCGCGTCGATTAAGAACTGCGCTTTGGCGTGAGCAGTTCTGAGCTCCTAGTCCGGAGGACGTAGACCCTAATCACGTAATTCAACAAGTGCATCTACGGAATTCTCCTTTTCATAAAAATTTCACGAACAGACACAGTAATGACCGCTAAACACGAGCCATGCACGGTTTACTGGTAACAGAAGCAATTTACAATCAGGGGGACATGGGACACACACCTGCCTCCTTCTCAATGGTTTGTTTTTTTTTTTTTTAAAAAAACATTATCTGAAAGCCTGACATTTACACTTGATTTCTTTTTCAACACTATACAGTTCTAAAAGAAAAACGAAACAAAAACCCAGAAAACAAACTGAACCGAATCCGTAATGGCACAAGGGCAAGTTGCGGGGGGGGGGGGGTCTTGCCAGCAGTTACATATGCACACGTGATGTGTTCTGACACGGGGGCTCAGCTTCCCTCGTCTAGGGAACACCGACGGTAGGAAACACACCGAGAGACACCTTGGGGAGTGCTCTGCTCACGAGTGAATTGCACGATTGGAAACTCAAGCTGCCTTTTGCTTTGTTTCTTTTCTTTCTTTTCCCAAAGCCGTAGTACGAATCGGGGACAGAAAGGAAAAACACCACAAAACTGGAATGCAGGGAGGGAAGGAAGGCTCCTAGACTCACGCAGGAATGTCTCGTCACAGTATTGCTTGCTGCTGCACAGACAGTTTCATGGCTTTTGATTCCCGGCTGACCTCCACCGACCGGGAGCGGCCGCGGCCTCGCCACCCTAGCCGGGCCGGGCGCGAGGTACCCGGCTCTCCTGGGTGGCGCTGCCCCCTCGCCTCTCTCCCGGGCAGCACAGTAAATACAGCTCAGTAGATTTCAGTCACTTGGGCAGGGGGACGAGGGACGGGGGGACGGGGCGGGGGGACCACAATCCAGTGCTTCGAGGCTTCAAGGCTACCACGGGTGACACGTATTTGGGCAAGTGCTTTGCGAACGCTCACTTAAGAAGCAGCTAGGACACAGAGGGCCGAGGGCCCTGCGAGTTTCCGGGGCCAGGCTCGGGCCGTGGAGGCGCTGGGCCTTTCAGGGTCTGGGCAGACCGGCTGTGCTCCTGCCTCGGACGGGAAGGCCGCCGGGGCTCACCCTGTCCACTGATGCGCACCCGGGGTCCCAGGCGGGCTGCAGGAGTGCACGCCCCTGGGTTCAGAACAGGGGGTCTCTGGGGCCTACTCATGAAGGCCCTGTCTGGCCAAAGGATCAGAGCCCCATGCGTCCTACCCAATTGTCCCGGGACCGAGAGCAGCGGCGGGGGTGGGGGTGGGACGGCGGCGGCCCGCTGGCGGCCGCGGTCTGAGGGACGGAGGGCAGGGCAAGGAGGCTTCCTTCTGAATTTCCATTAGGGGATGTCAGTCGTCCAAAGAAAGAACACCGTCGAGGCTGGACAGAAGGACCCTGGCCCGGTGGTGCCCGAGTGCACGGGCCTGACCCTGGCCACCACCCAAGGACACGTTGGCCAGCCAGCCCGTTCCCCTGTTGCAGCCGTGCCCTGAGGCTGGGGTCTCAGAATTCTGGCCGTCCGGCTCCCCGGCCCCCCACCGTCCAGGCTGGGCCTGATTGGCCCGTGCTGGTGCTGTGGCCCGGAGATGGAGAACCGCAGGGAGGGCAGCTCCCTGTGGTCTGGGGCGGGGAGAAGTGCCAGGCGTGGGGAGGAAATGGTCACTCTGTCGGGGGTCCAGGGACAGACCCCCCCCAGACCTGTCAAGTGCTTGGGCCCACGGGACTGAATGTTTAGGAGAAATGGGGCTAGAGCTCTAGCTGTTCTCAGGGGGACAAAGGTAAGGACTCAAGACGTGCAGCTGGGGCGCTGGGAGGGAGGGAAAGAGAAAGATGCCTGCCGGGACTGGCCGGAAAGGACACAACGCCCCTTATCTGGGACCACGGAGAACAGGCACTCGGGTCTCCACCGGCCAAACTTCCTCTTTTGGGCGGAGAGAGGCATATCGCAAAAAAAAGCACACACCTTACTCTTTAGCAGAAGAAATGTAATTTGGGTTTACAGAAGTGGGCGTTTATGTCTGAGGTCGGCTCTGCGAAACGGTCCGACGCGGATGGAGGGGAAATCGGAAAGCCCACGGCACGCCTGGCGGGCCCGGGTGGAGGTGGGTGCGTGTGAGGAGGTGAGGGGGCCCCGCCTGCAAAGCCTCGGCTCTTCCTGGAGCGCGGCCACCTTCCAGCCGCACACACGTGTGAGCGGCCTGGGCGCCCACGAGGCCGGCTGGGTCTTGCTGCCTCCTGTGGACCGAGAGCGGGGTGGGAACCCTTTCGCCGGGGCCCGCGGGCCTCCAGCGCCGACACAGACGATTGTCGCTGGCCTGGAGCGGCAGGTAGGGGGGGGGGGACCCGGGGGCGTGGCTGCTCCGGCCTGCCTGCTGCCCCTGGGCGAGAGCCAAGGACTCGTCCCCCGCCAGACCCCCGTCCTCAGGTGCGGCCGCGCCCTCACCCCTTGCGTCTACATTCTTTCTTAAGGGCCACTTGGGCGATCTTTTTTTCTCTTCTTGTTGGGACACTCTTACTTTTTTTTTCTTCCAAACAATAAAAGAAATAAATAGAACACTTGTCTTAAATGCAAAGGTAACTGAGACTCTAATTTAACAAAAACACGTGATTGTCTGGAAACGGGGCAGCAGGATCCGTCGGGGGGCGCGGGGGTATTTGGCACATTTAAAACCTCCCCGCTCCCTGGTTATCAATCACACAACACACAACCTTATACACGGTTTTGGTCCTTCACTACTTATATTAACAATATTTCTTCACAATAAGAATGTCTAATGCCAAAATACTGTTAAGGAAGAAATAAAATAAGAAAAGAAATGAATTAGAAAAAATTACAAGTTATATACAGATTCAGGTAAATTCCATCAGGGAAACAAATTATGAGTTGAAATTGGCCCCTATGGGAATAACTTAAAGCCCATCCGAGTGGAGAAGCAGACCCGTCCCGACCGGGCTGTGCTGTCTTTGCTCCCGAGGCAGGTCCCACCTGGATGCCCTTCCGTTCTGGAGCCGGGCCGGCCCGCCAGGAAGCCTCGCGTGGAGCAGAGGTGGTGGTCGTGTCCTGGAGCCCGGGTCTCACGCGGGCACAGAGCCTGGCGGGCGGCCTCGGGCAGGGGAGCCGCAGAACGCGCCCCACGGCGGCCACGGGGGATGCCCACTCTCCCCCTTGTCCGTCTGACGGTGCGGGTGGGGGTCGGGCTGGAGACCCGGTGTGGCCAGCGGGGCCCCCCTTCGGCAGGGTGGCCGGCGTGGGTGTGGCTGATGTGCAGGCCGTGTGGGCAGGAGCGTGGGATGCCAAACCCACCCTTGCACAGGGGACCAGAGCCGCGGCTCCCACCTTCCCCGTTCAATCGGGGGGGGGTCTTGGTGGGGGCCACAGGCACGACTCACATGCCACACACACCTCCCAGCCTTGGGCCAGCCCAGGACACCACGTCTAAGAATTCCGAGGTACAGTCTGAAACTGCTCCCAGGGGAGGGCCCCAGCCCCCTTGGTTCTGCGCAGGGCTGGGGTGGTGGGGGGAGGGGGCAGAATCACGGCTTTACAAACACGGTCAGGGATAGAAAATTTCTCCGTTATCTACAGTATAAAGAGCACACCCCAACACGGTACCAGTTCCCAGTGTGGGCTTGCAAATAGGCTGAGATTTCAAAGCAATGCAAAATTACTCTTAAAAAACAATTTGCAAGTCATTTTTCGATTCTTTAAAAAATACTGTCTATTTTTAAAACCACATGCTTAAATAGACTCTGTCGTCAATAAGATTACCAAAAGGGTTACTCTCGTGATTCTCATTATAAAAATCGTTGGGGCGATCTCCCTTTCCAGGGCACACCCGTGTCTGTCCGTTCCTTTCCGCGAGGCACCAGGCGGGTGCCAAAGTGGCCCGGCTGGCTTCAGTTTGGGATTGACATCCCGCCCTCACCCGGCGGGTCGGTTCCGTGAGCTGCTCCCGCGAGCCGCACGTGGCCGGCCGTGCGTTGTACCATTTCTGGAACGCTGTTCCGGAGACCAATTCTTAGACGGTGGGGCTCCAGGACCGCTCAGCGACTCCTGGGTTCTGAGTTTTCATCGGAAAAGTTAGAGCTGAACCATAGTGTGTGTGTGTGTGTGCGTGTGTGTGTGTGTGTGGGCGGGGGGTGCTGAGGAGTGATCCACACAGGTGATGGGGGGTCTCTCTGGCCCAGGCCACGCCGCTCCCCAAGGCTCACTTCTCCATCTCCCGCAGCCGGGACTTCTGTTGGGACGTCGGGGCCCCACGATGCCTTGCTTGGACTCAGACCCCAGCCCGTCCTGGGCCCGTCAGAGGTGGTTGATGGGGTTAAAGGCTCCGGACTCTGGCGTGGCTCCCGTGATGTTTAACCAGGCGTCCAGAGGGCTCTGGGAAGAGGTGTGGAGAGGAGCCTCCTCGGAGAGGGACAGCATCATTGCATACGCCTGGCCGGGGAGAGGACAAGGACACACGTGCACACACACACACACACACACACACACACACACCAGGCAGGTGAGCTGCGTGAACTGGGGTTCTGCAGATCCCGGAGGGCCCCTTCCTAGCCCCCCGTTGCCCTCTGGCTGGGCTTAGCCTTGCACAGATCCAGACTCTCCCCTGGGGCCCGGAAGCGGAAGATGTGGTGGGAGGTGGCGGGGTGAATGTCTGCTGGGCTCCCGTGCAGACAGTGGCAAGAAGCCGTGGTCCTGACTGGCCTCTGTGCACAGGGGCCCCTCGGCCCTTTGCGGTGCTCCCCCTGCCCCACCCCCACTTTTTCGAGGGCCCTGGGAATTGCTGGTGGTCGACAAGA